>NW_020837946.1:31940973-32288318 GCF_003676395.1 Aethalodelphis obliquidens | reverse complement strand
AAATATTTTCTCCCATTCTGAGGGTTGTCTTTTGGTCTTGTTTATGGCTTCCTTTGCTGCGCAAAAGCTTTGAAGTTTCATTAGGTCCCATTTGTTTATTTTTGTTTTTATTTCCATTTCTCTAGAAGGTGGGTCAAAAAGGATCTTGCTGTGATTTATGTCATAGAGTGCTTTGCCTATGTTTTCCTCTAAGAGTTTGATAGTTTCTGGCCTTACATTTAGGTCTTTAATCCATTTTGAGCTTATTTTTGTGTATGGTGTTAGAGAGTGATCTAATCTCATACTTTTACATGTACCTGTCTAGTTTTCCCAGCACCACTTATTGAAGAGGCTGTCCTTTCTCCACTGTACATTCCTGCCTCCTTTATCAAATATAAGGTGACCATATGTGCGTGGGTTTATCTCTGGGCTTTCTATCCTGTTCCATTGATCTATCTTTCTGTTTTTGTGCCAGTACCATACTCTGTTGATTACTGTGGCTTTGTAGTATTGTCTGAAGTAAGGGAGCCTGATTCCTCCAGCTCTGTTTTTCTTTCTCAAGATTGCTTTGGCTATTCGGGGTCTTTTGTGTTTCCATACAAACTGTGAAATTTTCTGTTCTAGTTCTGTGAAAAATGCCATTGGTAGTTTGATGGGGATTGCATTGAATCTGTAGATTGCTTTGGGTAGTAGAGTCATTTTCACAATGTTGATTCTTCCAATCCAAGAACATGGTATATCTCTCCATCTATTTGTATCATCTTTAATTTCTTTCATCAGTGTCTTATAATTTTCTGCATACAGATCTTTTGTCTCCTTAGGTAGGTTTATTCCTAGATATTTTATTCTTTTTGTTGCAGTCGTAAATGGGAGTGTTCTCTTGATTTCACTTTCAGATTTTTCATCATTAGTGTATAGGAATACCAGAGATTTCTGTGCATTAATTTTGTATCCTGTCACTTTACCAAATTCATTGATTAGCTCTAGTAGTTTTCTGGTAGTATCTTTAGGATTCTCTATGTATAGTATCATGTCATCTGCAAACAGTGACAGCTTTACTTCTTCTTTTCTGATTTGGATTCCTTTTATTTCCTTTTCTTCTCTGATTACTGTGGCTAAAACTTCCAAAACTATGTTGAATAAGAGTGGTGAGAGTGGGCAACCTTGTCTTGTTCCTGATCTTAGTGGAAATGCTTTCACTTTTTCACCATTGAGGATGATGTTTGCTGTGGGTTTGTCGTATATGGCCTTTATTCTGTTGAGGTAGTTTCCCTCTCTGCCCACTTTCTGGAGAGTTTTTATCATAAATGGGTGTTGAATTTTGTCAAAAGCTTTTTCTGCATCTATTGAGATGGTCATATGGTTTTTATTCTTCAATTTGTTAATTTGGTGTATCACATTGATTGATTGTATATTGAATCCTTGCATCCCTGGGATAAACCCCACTTGATCATGGTGTATGATCCTTTTAATGTGTTGTTGGATTCTGTTTGCTAGTATTTTGTTGAGGATATTTGCATTTATATTCATCAGTGATATTGGCCTGTAATTTTCTTTTTTTGTGGTATCTTTGTCTGATTTTGGTATCAGGGTGATGGTGGCCTCATAGAATGAGTTTGGGAGTGTTCCTTCCTCTGCAGTTTTTTGGAAGAGTTTGAGAAGGATGGGTGTTAGCTCTTCTCTAAATGTTTGACAGAATTCACCTGTGAAGCCATCTGGTCCTGGACTTTTGTTTGTTGGAAGCTTTTTTTTTTTTGCGGTATGCGGGCCTCTCACTGCCGCAGCCTCTCCCGTTGCGGAGCACAGGCTCCGGACGTGCAGGCTCAGTGGCCATGGCTCACGGGCCCAGCCACTCCGCGGCATGTGGGATCTTCCCGGACCGGGGCACAAACCCATGTCCCCTGCATCGGCAGGCGGACTCGCACCCACCACGCCACCAGGGAAGCCCTGTTGGAAGCTTTTTAATTACAGTTTCAATTACATTACTTGTGATTGGTCTGTTCATATGTTCTGTTTCTTCCTGGTTCAGTCTTGGAAGGTTATACCTTTCTAAGAATTTGTCCATTTCTTCCAGGTTGTCCATTTTATTGGCATAAAGTTGCTTGTAGTTGTCTCTTAGGATGCTTTGTATTTCTGTTTTGTCCGTAGTAACTTCTCCTTTTCCGTTTCTAATTTTATTAATTTGAGTCCTCTCCCTCTTTTTCTTGATGAGTCTGGCTAATGGTTTATCAATTTTGTTTATCTTCTCAACCAGTTTTTAGTTTTATTGATCTTTGCTATTGTTTTCTTTGTTTTTATTTCATTTATTTCTGCTCTGACCTTTACGATTTCTTTCCTTCTGCTAACTTTGGGTTGTTTGTTCTTCTTTCTCTAGTTCCTTTAGGTGTAACGTTAGATTGTTTGTGATTATTCTTGTTTCTTAAAGTAGGCTTGTATTGATATAAGTTTCCCTCTTAGAACTGCTTTTGCTACATCCCATAGGTTTTGGATCGTCGTGTTTTCATTGTAATTTGTCTCTAGGTATTTTTTGATTTCCTCTTTGATTTCTTCAGTGATCTCTTGGTTATTTAGTAACATATTGTTTAGCCTCCATGTGTTTGTGTTTATTACGTTTTTTTCCCTGTAATTGATTTCTCGTATCATGGCACTGTGGTCAGAAAAGATGCTTGATATGATTTCAATTTTCTTGAATTTACTGAGGCTTGATTTGTGACCCAAAATGTGATCTATCCTGGAGAATGTTCCGTGTGCACTTGAGAAGAAAGCATAATCTGCTGTTTTTGGATGGAATGTCCTATAAATATTAATTAAGTCCATCTGGTCTGTTGTGTCATTTAAAGCTTGTGTTTCCTTATTAATTTTCTGTTTGGATGATCTGTCCATCGAGGTAAGTGAAGTGTTAAAAGTCCCCCACTATTATTGTGTTTCTGTCGATTTCTTCTTTTATAGCTGTTAGCAGTTGCCTTATGTATGGAGGTGCTCCTATGTTGGGTGCATATATATTTATAATTGTTATATCTTCTTGGATTGATCCCTTGATCATTATGTAGTGTCCTTCCTTGTCTCTTATAACATTTTTTATTTTAAAATCTATTTTATCTGATATGAGTATTGCTACTCCAGCTTTCTTTTGATTTCCATTTGCATGGAATATCTTTTTCCATCCCCTCACTTTCAGTCTGTATGTGTCCCTAGGTCTGAAGTGGGTCTCTTGTAGACAGCATATATATGGGTATTGTTTTTGTATCCATTCAGCGAGCCTGTGTCTTTTGGTTGGAGCATTTAATCCATTCACATTTAAGGTAATTATCAATATGTATGTTCCTATTACCATTTTCTTAATTGTTTTGGATTTGTTTTGTAGGTCCCTTTCTTCTCTGTGTTTCCCACTTAAAGAAGTTCTTTTCGCATTTGCTGTAGAGGTGGTTTGGTGGTGCTGAATTCTCTTAGCTTTTGCTTGTGTGTAAAGCTTTTGATTTCTCTATCAAATCTGAATGAAATCCTTGCCGGGTAGAGTAATCTTGGTTGTAGGTTCTTTCCTTTCATCACTTTAAGTATATCATGCCACTCTCTTCTGGCTTGTAGAGTTTGTGCTGAGAAATCAGCTGTTAACCTTATGGGAGTTCCCCTGTATGTTGTTTGTCGTTTTTCCCTTGCTGCTTTCAGTAATTTTTCGTTGTCTTTAATTTTTGCTTGTTTGATTACTGTGTGTCTCGGCATGTTTCTCCTGGGTTTATCCTGTATGGGACTTTCTGCGCTTCCTGGACTTGGGTGGCTATTTCCTTTCCCATGTTAGGGAAGTTTTCGACTATAATCTCTTCAGTTATTATCTTGGGTCCTTTCTCTCTCTCTTCTCCTTCTGGGATCCCTATAATGCGAATGTTGTTGTGTTTAATGTTGTCCCAGAGTCTCTTAGGCTGTCTTCATTTCCTTTCATTCTTTTTTCTTTATTCTGTTCTGCAGCAGTGATTTCCACCATTCTGTCTTCCAGGTCACTTATCCGTTCTTCTGCCTCAGTTATTCTGCTATTGATTCCTTCGAGTGTAGTTTTCATTTCAATTATTTTATTGTTCATCTCTGTTTGTTCTTGAATTCTTCTAGGTCTTTGTTAAACATTTCTTGCATCTTCTTGATCTTTGTCTCCATTCTTTTTCTGAGGTCCTGGATCATCTTCAGTATCATTATTCTGAATTCTTTTTCTGGAAGGTTGCCTATCTCCACTTCATTTAGTTGTTTTTCTGGGGTTTTATCTTGTTCCTTCATCTGGTACCTAGCCCTCTGCCTTTTCATGTTGTCTATCTTTCTGTGAATGTGGTTTTTTTCCACAGGCTGCAGGGTTGTAGTTCTTCTTGCTTCTGCTGTCTGCCCTCTGGTGGATGAGGCTATCTAAGAGGCTTGTGCAAGGTCCCTGATGGGAGGGACTTGTCATTATGATTTTGATTTGCATTTTCCTGATGGTGAATAAAATTAAGCATTTTTTCATTTGTTTATTTACCAGTTGGATAGTCACTCTGGTGTAGTGCTATTTCAAGTCTTTTGCCCATTTTTCTTTTGGGTTTTCTCTCTTTGTATTGATTTTTAAGAGGTTTTTAAAAATTCTGAATTTAAGAACTTTATTGGATGCATGTGTGTGTGCATATATATTATATACGTGTATATCTCAAGTATCTTCTACTGTGGCTTGATTTTATAGGATCTTAAGCTTGTCTTTTGATGAACAGATACTAATTTTAGTGTAGTCTAACTTATTTTTTTTGCCTTTATGTTTACTGCATTTTAAATCTTACGTGAGAAATCTTTATTTAACTTAATGTCATGAATATATTCATCTAAGTTTTGTTCTGGTAGTTTTACTGTTTACCTTTCAAACTTAGATCTGTAATCTATTTAGTGTTTATTATTGTGTAAAGAATGAGGAAAGGGGTTAACATTCCTTTTTTTCCCATATGGTTATCCAGTTGACCCAGCATAACATTGAAAAGATCATCCTTTTTCCATTGTACTGTAATGTTACCTTTGTCAAAACCAAGTAACTGTGTAGGTCACTTGATGTATGTAAAGTTACCTTTACATATTGTTGACTGGGGAAAAACGCACAATCTAAAAGTTGTGAGTTATATTTTATTCAGGGACCTTACTGAGAAAAATAGCCTGGGAAACAGCCTCTCAGATGGCTCTGAGGAACTGTTCTGAAGAGGTAAGGGAGGAGCCAGGATATATTCCTATATATTCTGAGAAAAAAAAACTGTGTAGTCAAACATCAGAAGACTACTGCTAATGGCAAAAACCAGATATCTGAAATTAGTGATTTTAGTGCTTTTCTATGTATGAGAAGATGTAAGAGTCTGGACTTATTGAAATTATTCCTTAGATATACATCTTACATATCTAGGGCCTGTATCCTGTTTTTCTCCATTCTGAATCCCTTCAGGGTGCACCATGTGGGGAGGAGGGGCAGCAGTGGCTGATGGCTTGATGGTGGCAACATTTGTTGTTTACTGGAATGGTAGGCAACATTCTTTGTCCACAATATTATGGAATTTTCCAATCCATGAATATGGAAGAATACCCTCCCACTTTTTGGTCTTTAGCTTTTCTCAATAATTTTTTCTCTTTTCAGTGTAGAGATCTTGTACATC
The DNA here is from genome assembly GCF_003676395.1 of Aethalodelphis obliquidens. Classification (NCBI taxonomy): domain Eukaryota; kingdom Metazoa; phylum Chordata; class Mammalia; order Artiodactyla; family Delphinidae; genus Aethalodelphis; species Aethalodelphis obliquidens. The sequence continues at coordinate 32,282,700 of NW_020837946.1, read as the reverse complement.
TTTTATTAAATTTACTCCTATTTAGTGGTATTTTAAAAATGCTATCATAAATGCTACAGTTTTTAAATTTCATTGTTTGTTACTTATATATACAGTTGATTTCTGCATATTGACCTTGTAGTCATTAACCTTGCCAAATTTCCTTATTAAGTCTAATGGTTTATCATGATATCCGAGATTAGTGACAGTTTTATTCTTTTCCAATCCTAATACCTTTCATTTCTTTTCATGCTTTATTGCCAGTTATTCTGTTATACATATATATTTTAAAATATTTATTTATTTATTTTTGGCTGTGTCAGGTCTTAGTTGCGGCACATGGAATCTTCTGTTGTGGTGCTTGACCTTCTCTCTAATTGTGGCTCAGCAGCTCTCTAGTTGTGTTGCACGGGTTCCAGAGCGCGTGGGCTCTGTAGTTGTGACATGCAGTCTTAGTTGCACCGCGGCATGTGAGATGTTAGTTCCCTGACCTGGGATCGAACCTGCATCCCCTGCATTGGAAGGTGAATTCTCAACCACTGGACCACTAGGGAAGTACCTCTGTTATATTTTTAATGTCATTAGCCTCATTAGTACCTTCTCTCTCTTCTTCTTGATTTGTGTTTCTTAAAGTGTTTATCAGTGTGGGTCCAATCGGGAGAGACAAAGCACACAATTATTTAAATAGGGAAAGTTTAATATAAAGAATTATTAACTACAGCAGGGGATTTGGGTAATGAGAGATTAGCTAGTCAGAAGTAAAGATAACTCTAAAGAATACAGGAATAGCTGGTAAAAGGAGCAGTCAGCAACTCTAGGGCTGAGACAGAGCACCCGAGGAAGATCCCATGCTCCCGTGACTGATATCCAGACTCTGCCGGAGGGGGCACACCTGTGGATGGCAATCTTGAAATCAGATTCTTCACCTTCCTTAGAGTTTGTTCTTGCTCTCTGTTGTGGATTATTGTTGTTCACTTGCTTAGTCTTTTCTAAACTGTTTTTGTAAAGTCTGTATTCTTTGTCATGTGTGGCCACTGAAGCATCTGTTCTGTTAGCTTAATGCTCAGCTGGTGTTTCGACAGATTTTACCTTAAACACTTGAAGCTTACAAAAGAAAATTAAAAAAACTCCCCCAGTGTTTGCAGATTGACTTTGTGTTGGAGTCCTCCTTTAACACTTACCCAGGCTTTATACAGCTCTGCCTTTGTTCTCACTTTCTGCTTGTATGGAGCCAGAAGACCCCAGATGTGAAAGCCTAGTCTTCTCAGACCTTTTCTGAGCATGTAGCCTGGTCTTGGGCATGTGCATGACTTTCTTAATTCCCTGGTATTTGCAGAAGCTTTTAAAAGCTCTCATTCCCACATTTATCTCTTCTCCCAACCCCTTCCTTCCCTGGCTTCTTGGTCTTTTCATTGCTTGTCCCAGCTGTCGTTTCATGCCCCAGCTTTTGCAGCCAATACCTGCACCTTTAAATGTTTTTGGCAGAAGCCACCTAGGAACCTGTCCTAGCTCTGGAAATGCTCAGAGTTGGGCCAAACAAGGGCAGCCTTTGCACCAGTCCTTGATGGGAGTTGCCAGACAGGTTGAGACCCACAGCCACAATTTTTTGACAAAAATGTCTGTATCGCTTCCTAGCAATTTGCACCAGGAGTATGGGCTGCTGTTCTCTTAGCTGCTGCCTCTCTGGGATATGGGAATTACAGGCAGGCTGTTTAAAATGTCACAGTGCTTTCTTACCACAAAGCAACAGCTTCTTTCTTCATCAAGGCTTCCCCTGGTTGTTGTAAGTCTTTGGCTGTATTCCAGAGTTTTTCAGAAGTTGATTTTGACAGTTTGGGCCAGCTCATTACATGCTTTTGGGGAGGGTTAGAGTCTTGGGATACCCTGTCCTCCATTTTCAGTGACCATTTTGATGACCAGTGGTGATGGTGCTTTTAATAGAGCTCTGTTTTCTGCAGTGCTGTTGACTTTTGGCTACTGTTGAGCTGGGGAGAGAAGGAAAATGAAATAACTTTAAGTTAAAACACTGAAGACCCCACTATCTTACCAAGGTTTAGTTGTTCCTGTTGAATAGACACTTCTCAGTGGGTACTGGGTTTTGGTTAATTGCCAAAGTGCTGGAATGGTTGATGTTAGTTGTTTAGTTGTTTTGCACGTATTTTCACTTGTTTTAGAGGGAGAGTGAGATCACCAAAGTCCTCACTCCACCATTGTGGAAGTCAGTCTGTCTTCTGGAACATTTTGAAAGAGAATTGTAATGGGAAATATTATATAGATATGGTGAATTTTCAAAATTATGTTAGTGGCATATGTGTAGATCAGTGAAGTCCTTTACACTGTGACAAAACTTTCATGGAGTTGATATGGCAAAGTAGCTTAAATTTGAGTTCCTAACATGAAAGGGGCTTTATATATTTTACTTCACAAAACCCTTCACAAAACTGTGTTGTGTGACGTAAGTACAATTATCCCTATCACAGCAACCGTGAAAAGTGGGAGGTGTCATGCCTGTTTAACTGTTGAGACACCTGAACCTTGGAAAAGTCAAGCAGATTGCTCAAAGTCAAATTACTTCTAAGTGACAGAGCCAGAAGTAAACCCAAGGTTTTTCTGACTCCAAAGCTTTTGATCTTTTTATTACACATTGTTTTATTTATTTATTTATTTATTTATGGCTGCATTTGGTCTTCGTTGCAGCACGTGGGCATTCTCTAGTTGCGGCAAGTGGGGGTTACTCTTCGTTGCGGTGTGCAGTGGCTTCTCATTGCAGTGGCTTCTCTTGTTGTGGAGCATGGTCTCTAGGTGCGCAGGCTTCAGTAGTTGTGGAGCGTGGGCTCAGTAGTTGTGGTGCATGGGCTTAGTTGCTCCACGGCATGTGGGATCTTCCCGGACCAGGGCTTGAACCTGTGTCCCCTGCGTTGGCAGGTGGATTCTTAATCACCGCGCCACCAGGGAAGTCCCTACACATTGTTTTTTATTCCACAGGGGATTTGATAAATATTCGTTGGATGAAGGAATGACAAAGAGACTCTGAGAGGTTTCTGTCACTGAAGCATGTCTAGGACTTTTACATATTCATATATTTATTGATTGTTTACTATATCACAGCCAGTCTGTGGGGAGCCTTTACCATTTTTAATTAGATACTAAGGCTTTAATATCTTTTTTTTTTTTTTTTTTGCGGTATGCGGGCCTCTCACTGTTGTGGCCTCTCCCGTTGCAGAGCACAGGCTCCGGACGCGCAGGCTCAGCGGCCATGGCTCACGGGCCCAGCTGCTCCACGGCATGTGGGATCTTCCCGGACCGGGGCACAAACCCATGTCCCCTGCATCGGCAGGCAGACTTTCAACCACTGTGCCACCAGGGAAGCCCAAGACTTTAGTATCTTAATTTCCTTTAGGTTTAAGGTTTTCCCAGCCTTTGAACATTTAACTTATATTTTCTGTTTTCACTGTTGTGGTTCTTTTGTTTTCCAAATCAGCCCTTTGACAGAATCTGAACCTAAACTATTAGGGATGTAATTATTGGTGGAGCCAGTGTTAGCCTGACAGGTCAGTAAACACCTGAATGTTTGCTGTGATTTAGGAGTTGAACTGTATACTCTACGAAATGAGTCTACTTGATGGATTTTTCTAAGATTTAGTAGGAGAAAATAGTAAATCATTGTGTTTTTCTGTTTTCTTTCAGCTTTCGGAAGAATTATTGGATAAGTGGCTCTCCTACCCAGAGTCCCAACATGTCCCTCTCTGCCAGCATATGCTTGGCTTTGCAATGAAGTCTGTTACGCAGATGGTAATGGGTAGTACATTTGAAGATGAACAAGAAGTCATTCGCTTCCAGAAGAATCATGGAACAGTAAGTCTAGGGCCAAATATAAAATTCTCTTTCATCAAATTAGATAGTTGAATAATGTAGACTTTGCCTCTTAAGAAGAAGGTTTAAGATTCTGTAGTACAGAATTTACTTGTTTGGGGCTAAAAACAATGCAAGAAGGTTAATTGTTCCCTTTTTTAAAAATTTAAGAATTACTTTTTTTTTTTTTTCTTTCTTTTTCTTTTATTTTGCAATATGCGGGCCTCTCACTGCTGTGGCCTCCCCCGTTGCAGAGCACAGGCTCCGGACACGCAGGCCCAGCAGCCGTGGCTCACGGGCCCAGCCGCTTTGCGGCATGTGGGATCTTCCCGGACCGGGGCACGAACCCGCGTCCCCTGCATCGGCAGGCGGACTCTCAACCACTGTGCCACCAGGGAAGCCCAAGAATTACTTTTTTAAGCAGTTACTTTTTAAAAAAAATTTATGTATATTATTTATTTATTTTTGGCTGCGTTGGGTCTCCATTGATGCTTGTGGGCTGTCTCTAGTTGAGAGAGCAGGGGCAACTCTTCTCTTCCTTGCGGTGCGCGGGCTTCTTCTTGTGGTGGCTCCTCTTGTTCTCTTGTTGAGCATGGGCTTTAGGCGCATGGGCTTCAGTAGTTGTGGTGCACAGGCTTAGTTGCTCCATGGCATGTGGGATCTTCACCAGGGATCAAACCCGTGTCCCTTGCATTGGCAGGCGGATTCTCGACCTGCACCACCAGGGAGTCCCTAAGCAGTTACTTTTTGAAATTTAAAAAATGAATGACTAAAAAAAATTTTTCTTTTAATATGTAGCAAGTATGTCGGGAGTTCCCTGGTGGCCTAGCGGTTAGGATTTTGGGCTTTCACTGCTGTGGCCCAGGTTTAATCCCTGGTTGGGGAACTGAGATCCTACAAGCCATGTGGCGTGGCAAAACACCCAAAACCAAGTGTGTTATAAAATAATACTAATTTCTAGAATAAAGAGAAAAACCATACTTAATAGAGACTACGTCCTATATAGAAAGAAATTAAAGTTGATGGAGTGTTAAAATACTAAAATGAATATGAAGAAAGGCTAATGCAGTTGAAAACAGGTTTACTGTTTGCCTTTTCTGAACTCACATATGGACTTTATTATTCTCTTTTTATCAATCTCAACATTATATTACTTTATTTGTTTCAAATCATACTTAAGTCATTTACTTCACTGCATTTTGGATCTCTGAGAAATCACTTATTTTCTTCAAATCTATAAAAACAGGTTAAATAATATAATGTGTGTAAAACAAAATCACTAGGCACTGTGGCTTAACACTCTGTCACTGTTTAATATTATCATTTTTCCCTTTAAAATGGTTTTATTACTTGTGTTTGATGATTGAAAAATATACATTTCTTAGAAAACGTTCACATGTTCAGGAGCGTAAAAATAAAAGTGGAAAAATCACTCTAATTCCCCTTCCTAGAGTAAACTACTCAGGTTACCCAGCTAAAACAAATTGGCTAAGGAATTCCTAAAATGTTTTCATATTTTAACGAAGAATCAATTTTTGACTCAGTTGTTGATATCTGATTTTTTTCATGTTGATGAGACCGCAGTTTTAAAACGGGACCTCCACTATTATTTCCAGAATTTTATTCTAAACTGCTGATACCTATTCCTATTCTGCGTATTTTTATGCTGGCATTTTTTTACCTTTCTTTCCTTAGAATTTCAAAGTAGAAATAATAATTTCAAACTTACAGAAAAGTTGCAGCCAGTACTAGGAACTCCCGTAATATCCTTCGCCCAGGTTCACCAGTTGTTTACATTTTGCCCCATTTGCTTTTGTCATTCATTCTCTATCTATCCATCCATCCATCCGTCCGTCCGTCCATCCATCCATCCATCCATTCCTCCTCTCCTTACCCAAACCATTTGAGAGTAAAGTAGACATTTTGCTTCTTTCCCCCTAAATACTTCAGTCTGTATATCCTAAAAACAAGGATATTCTCTCATATAGCAACAACATGGTTGTCAAACTTGGGAAATTTAGCATTCATACCATACTTTTATCCAGAGCCGATATTCAGATTTCTTTACTTTTAGTGGTCAAACCTCTTTAATGTGAAACAGTTTCTCAGCTTTTCTTTGTTTCTTGACCTTGACATTTTTTTTTAAGTACAGGATAATTATTTTGTGGACTGTCCCTCATTTGGGTTTGACTAGATTCAAATTACATATTTTTGGGTGTGACTAGATTCAAATTGTATATTTTCGGCAGCAATCTGGCATTTTCTTAACATTACTGGAAGTTGTCAAAGTTTTCAGACCAGGGCTTCCCTGGTGGCGCAGTGGTTGAGAGTCCGCCTGCGGATGCAGGGGACACGGGTTCGTGCCCCGGTCCGGGAAGATCCCACATGCCGCGGAGCAGCTGGGCCCGTGAGCCATGGCCGTTGAGCCTGCGCGTCCGGAGCCTGTGATCCGCAACGGGAGAGGCCACAGCAGTGAGAGGCCCGCGTACCGCAAAAAAAAAAAAAAAAAAAGTTTTCAGACCATAAACATGACTTAAAATCCTGCCTTAAATGATCTTCAGTTTCTGAAACACCCCGGGGCTGCTGTTGTCCAGCCGTGCCACCAGGAGCACTAACCAGGTTGTGAATGCAGAGGCAGTGACAGCTGCACCATGACTGTTGCTTGGCTGACAGCACTTGGGAGATGTCGTCAGTCATAAGATGCATACCGCTTTCACAGGCGTTAACATGTGAAAAATGTTCACCTCACACCCAACTGCATACTGTTTCTGAACTACCCTCCAAAAACATTGTCCCAGTTATTTTCCCACCAGCATTAGCGTGCTCTTTCCTTGTGCTTTTGACATTTAGAGTTATGTGTCTTTTAAATATCTGCCTATCTTGTAAGTAAAAAATGATTTTTTATGATTAAAATTTATAATTCTTTTATTGTTTGTGAGGTTAAACATTGTTTAATATTTTTGCTGAACAACTTGTGTTTCATCTTTTGTGGGATGCTTTCTCATGTCCTTCACCCATATTTCTATCAATGTGTTTCTTTTTCTTACTAATCTGTAAGAGCTTTTTATTTTTATCTCAATTTTCATTTGCTTTTACGTTCATTTATAGTGCTTTTAAATTTTTATTTATTTTTTAGAAGATTTTTTTGATGTGGACCATTTAAAAAGTCTTTACTGAATCTGTTACAATATTGCTTCTGTTTTATGTTTTGGTTTTTTGGCTGCGAGGCATGTGGGATCTTAGCTCCCTGACCAGGGATCGAACCTGCACTCTCTGCATTGGAAGTCAAAGTGTTAACCATTGGGCCACCAGTGAAGTCCCCTATAGTGCTTTTTTAAAAAGACTTCTTTTTTAAGCAGTTTTAGGTTTACAGTAAAATTGAGAGGATGGTACAGAGATTTCCCATATACCCCCTGTTTCCACACATGCATAGTCTCCCCCATTATCAATATCATTCACTAGAATGGTGCATTTTTTGCCAAGGATGAACCTACATTGGACACATAATAATCACCCAGAGTCCATAGATTATGTAAGGGTTCACACTTGATGCCGTACATTCAATGGCTTTGGACAAATGTATAATGACCTATATCCATCATTATAATATCGTCCCCCACAGTCTCAGCAACCACTGATCTTTTTCTTGTATCCGTAATTTTGCCTTTTCCAGAATTTTGTATGACATTGGAATAATACAGTATATACCCTTAGATTGGCTTCTTTCACTTAGCAATATGTATTAATATTTAAGCTTCCTCCTTGTCTTTTCTTTTTTTAAAAAAAAATATTATTTATTTGGCTGTGCTGGGTCTTAGCTGTGGCACCTGGGATCTTTGTTGTGCCATGTGGGATAGCTGTGGCATGTGGGATCTTCGTTGTGCCATGTGGGATCTTTCGTTGCGGAGTGTGGGTTCTTTGTTGTGGTATGTGGGCTCAGTAGTTGCGGTGCATGGGCTCTAGAGCACCTGGGCTCAGTAGTTGGGGCACGCGGTCTTAGTTGCCCTGCAGCATGTGGGAACTTAGTTCCCCGATGAGGAATCGAACCCACATCCCTTGCATTGGAAGGCAGATTCTTAAGCACTGGACCACCAGGGCATTCCCCCTCCATGTCTTTTCATGGTTCTTTTAGCTGGATAGTATTCCATTGTGTGTACCACAGTTTATTCATTCACCTGCTAAAGGACCTCTTGGTTGCTTACAAGTTTTGGCAATTATGAATAAAGCTGCCATAAATATCTTGTGGAGGTTTTTGTATCAACATAAATTTCCAGCTTCTTTGGGTAAATACCAAGGAGTATGATTGCTGGATCATATTGAAAGAGTATTTTTTGTTTTGTAAGAAACTGTGTTTGAGGATTCCATGGATATATCGTCTAGATCACACCTTCTTTGCTAAGCCAAAACCAGTATACTATCAGTAATAAGCCTGTCAAAGGCATTCTTCATTTCTGTTTTTTGTTGTTGTTGTTGTTCTTTCTTAGGATTTTCATCTCTCTGTCTACATTGCCTACCTGTTCTTGCATGCTGTCTACTTTATCCTTTACTTAAGGATCATTTAGAGCCCTTAGCCTATTACCCTTTAGAGCCTTTAGCAATTAATCATAGTTGTTTTAAATTCCTGATCTGATAATTCCAAGATTCCTGCCATTCTGATGCTTGGTTTGTTTCTTCAAATTGTGTTTTTTGCCTTTTGGTATGGCTCGTAACTTTTTCTTGATAGCCAGACATGACGTACTGTGTAAAAGAAACTAGTGTATATAGGCCTTTAGCAGTGTGGTGGTGAGGTGTGGAGAAAGGGGAAGCATTCCATAATCCTGTGATTAGGTCTGTCTTTTAGTGAGCCTATGCATTTGGACTGTGAACTTCACCAGTGTTTCTCAGTTTTTTTCTCCCCCCTTAGGTGGGAAAGGATGGCTAGCATAGGCGGGAGTTTGGTACTTGCCTTCTCACACGGGAAAGACCAGACTTGACTGGGATTGAATATCCGTTTCCCAGCTCTGTTAATACCCCAGAAGGTTAGACTCTGGCTAATGAGTTCCCTCTGAGGGCAGGCCTTGTTAAGAAGAGCAGAGTGCTCTGCCTTATTTTAAATGGGTTCCTTTTTCAGTCCCCCTGCTGGAAGCCTAAGGGGATTTTTCTCTTATATTTACTGTGGGAACCTGGTCAAGCTCCCGGAGGTAAATCTCACTTGGGGGGCCCTGTGTCTGGGTCCCCTGGAGTTTTTAACTGTCAGAGTTGTCATACTGAATCTCTAGCCATTTGTCAATTACAGTTCAGGTTTTCCTACCCCAGCACTGGTTCCTGAGGTAGTTTCCACTTGTATGTCTGTTCCAGTAAAGTGTGACTCCCTGTTTTCACCTGTCTCTCCAGTCTTGGGGGCCTCAGTTTGCCCTGGGTCCTCCTCTGTCTCAGAGATCCAGGAAGACTTGTTGATTTCTGTCTGTTCAGCAAAAAGCTGAACTTCTTTCTCACTTTAAGGGTATTCCTACATTTTCACAGTACTTTTTTTTTTTTATAAAAATTCTATACTTTAATTCATTATTGATTTATCTATTTATTTATTTATGGTTGCATTGGGTCTTTATTGCTGTGCGCGGGCTTTCTCTAGTTGTGGCGAGCAGGGGCTACTCTTGGTTGCGGTGCGCAGGCTTCTCATTGCAGTGGCTTCTCTTGTTGTGGAGCACAGGCTCTAGGTGCATGGGCTTCAGTAGTTGTGGCACGTGGGCTTCAGTAGTTGTGGCACGCGGGCTTCAGTAGTTGTGGCACGCGGGCTTCAGTAGTTGTGGCTAATGGGCTTTAGAGCGCAGGCTCAGTAGTTGTGGCGCACGAGCCTAATTGCTCCATGGCTTGTGGGATCTTCCTGGACCAGGGCTCGAACCTGTGTCCCCTGCATTGGCAGGCGGATTCTTAACCACTGTGCTACCAGGGAAGCCCTACATTACTTTTAATAGTTTAATTTTTTACATTGAAATAATCTGAAAGGCATATCTTTGTAAGATAAGACTTGAGGACTCTTAACTCTATTAATAATTTAAAAAATATTTAGCATTGATTAATAAGTGTTTTGTCCTTTCCCAGGTTCTTTCAGAACTTTGGAATTATAAACAATTTTTTTAAGGGCTAATTACCCAATTTTGAAATAATTGGAAGCCTATTCTGTTGTTTACCCTCTCTAAACCTTAGACTAATTTTTAACCTTTTTCTGGATCTCAGCCAAACCTTATCAGTATTGCAGGTGAAGTAAAAATTTGGAATTCTGGATGAATTTTACTTATCCACTGGTGCCATTATAATAAAAAATTGAGAATTGACTATACTGCAATGTTCTTTTCCTCCCTGTGCATATACTTCTTTGAAATTCAGGAAGGGAACTTTTTTTTTTTTTTGCGGTTCATGGGCCTCTCACTGTTGTGGCCTCTCCCATTGCGGAGCACAGGCTCCAAACACGCAGGCTCAGCGGCCATGGCTCACGGGCCCAGCCGCTCCGCGCCATGTGGGATCTTCCCGGACCAGGACACAAACCCATGTCCCCTGCATCGGCAGGCAGACTCTCAACCACTGCGCCACCAGGGAAGCCCGGAAGGGAACTTTTGACTTTCTAATTATAATTAGTTTGGAAGTACTTTGAATGAAATTATTAAAATATATTTGTGCCCTATCCTTAAAGACTATGGAGTAAATGATTATGCAGCCCACTTGAAAAGGAGAGTTTAATTAACAGTTCTGTTAGTGAGACAGGTTCTCCAGCTGTTAGCTTAGATTGCTTGATATGATTTCGAAAATTTACATATTAGGTAATAGATATGTTTTCCTATTTTCAGGTTTGGTCGGAGATTGGAAAAGGCTTTCTAGATGGATCACTTGATAAAAGTACAACTCGGAAAAAACAATATGAAGATGGTAAGTTTTATCACTATTAATTTTTAGTAAGGACTAAAGGAAACGTGCCCTAATTTTAATAGGTCTATGTCTGATTTATGAACTTATAGGTCATGTATATTTTCTTTATTTATTTATTTATATTTTTAATCTTTATTGGAGTATAATTGCTTTCCAATGGTGTGTTAGTTTCTGCTTTATAACAAAGTGAATCAGTTATACATATACATATGTTTCCATATTCTTCCCTCTTGCGTCTCACTCCCTCCCACCCTCCCTATCCCACCCCTCCAGGCAGTCACAAAGCAAAGAGCTGATCTCCCTGTGCTATGCAGATGCTTCCCACTAGCTATCTACCTTACGTTTGATAGTGTATATATGTCCATACCTCTCTCTCACTTTGTCACAGCTTACCCTTCCCCCTCCCCATATCCTCAAGTCCATTCTCTAGTAGGTCTGTGTCTTTATTCCTGTCTTACCCCTGGGTACTTCATGACATTTTTTTTCCTTAAATTCCATATATATGTGTTAGCATACGGTATTTGTCTTTCTCTTTCTGACTTACTTCACTCTGTATGACAGACTCTAGTTCCATCCACCTCACTACAGATAACTCGGTTTCATTTCTTTTTATGCCTGGGAAATATTCCATTGTATATATGTGCAACATCTTCTTTATCCATTCATCTGTCAATGGACATTTAGGTTGCTTCCATGTCCTGGCTATTGTAAATAGAGCTGCAATGCACATTGTGGTACATGACTCTTTTTGAATTATGGTTTTCTCAGGGTAAATGCCCAGGAGTGGGATTGCTGGGTCATATGGTAGTTCTATTTATAGTTTTTTAAGGAACCTCCATACTGTTCTCCACAGTGGCTGTATCAATTTACATTCCCACCAACAGTGCAAGAGTGTTCCTTTTTCTCCACACCCTCTCCAGCATTTATTGTTTCTAGAGTTTTTGATGATGGCCATTCTGACTGGTGTGAGATGATATCTCATTGTAGTTTTTTTTTTTTTTTTTTTTTTTGTGGTACGCGGGCCTCTCAGTGTTGTGGTCTCTCCCGTTGAGGAGCACAGGCTCTGGGCGCGCAGGCTCAGCGGCCATGGCTCACAGGCCCAGCCGCTCCGTGGCATGCGGGATTTTCCCAGGCCAGGGCACGAACCCATGTCCCCTGCATTGGCAGGTGGACACTCAACCACTGCGCCACCAGGGAAGCCCCTCATTGTAGTTTTGATTTTCATTTCTCTAATGATTCATGATGTTGAGCATTCTTTCACGTGTTTGTTGGCAGTCTGTATATCTTCTTTGGAGAAATGTCTATTTAGGTCTTCTGCCCATTTTTGGATTGGGTTGTTTGTTTTTTTGTTATTGAGCTGCATGAGCTGCTTGTAAATTTTGGAGATTAATCCTTTGTCAGTTGCTTCATTTGCAAATATTTTCTCCCATTCTGAGGGTTGTCTTTTGGTCTTGTTTATGGTTTCCTTTGCTGTGGAAAAGCTTTGAAGTTTCATTAGGTCCCATTTGTTTATTTTTGTTTTTATTTCCATTTCTCTAGGAGGTGTGTCAAAAAGGATCTTGCTGTGATTTATGTCATAGAGTGTTCTGTCTATGTTTTCCTCTAAGAGTTTGATAGTTTCTGGCCTTACATTTAGGTCTTTAATCCATTTTGAGCTTATTTTTGTGTATGGTGTTAGGGAGTGATCTAATCTCATACTTTTACATGTACCTGTCCAGTTTTCCCAGCACCACTTCTTGAAGAGGCTGTTCTTTCTCCACTGTACATTCCTGCCTCCTTTATCAAAGGTAAAGTGACCATATGTGCGTGGGTTTATCTCTGGGCTTTCTATGCTGTTCCATTGATCTGTCTTTCTGTTTTTGTGCCAGTACCATACTGTCTTGATTACTGTAGCTTTGTAGTATAGTCTGAAGTCAGGGAGCCTGATTCCTCCAGCTCCGTTCTTCGTTCTCGAGATTGCTTTGGCTATTCGGGGTCTTTTGTGTTTCCATACAAATTGTGAAATTTTTTGTTCTAGTTCTGTGAAAAATGCCGGTGGTAGTTTGATAGGGATTGCATTGAATCTGTAGATTGCTTTGGGTAGTAGAGTCATTTTCACAATGTTGATTCTTCCAATCTAAGAACATGGTATATCTCTCCATCTATTTGTATTATGTTTAATTTCTTTCATCAGTGTCTTATAATTTTCTGAATATAGGTCTTTTGTCTCCTTAGGTATGTTTATTCTTAGATATTTTATTCTTTTTGTTGCAGTCGTAAATGGGAGTGTTTTCTTGATTTCACTTTCAGATTTTTCATCATTAGTGTATAGGTATGCCAGAGATTTCTGTGCATTAATTTTGTATCCTGCTACTTTACCAAATTCATTGATTAGCTCTAGTAGTTTTCTGGTAGCATCTTTAGGATTCTCTATGTATAGTATCATGTCATGTGCAAAGAGTGACAGCTTTACTCTTCTTTTCCAATTTGGATTCCTTTTATTTCCTTTTCTTCTCTGGTTGCTGTGGCTAAAACTTCCAAAACTATGTTGAATAAGAGTGGTGAGAGTGGGCAACCTTGTCTTGTTCCTGATCTTAGTGGAAATTCTTTCACTTTTTCACCATTGAGGATGATGTTGGCTGTGGGTTTGTCATATATGGCCTTTATTATGTTGAGGAAAGTTCTATCTATGCCTACTTTCTGCAGGATTTTTATCATAAATGGGTGTTGAATTTTGTTGAAAGCTTTCTCTGCATCTGTTGAGATTATCATATGGTTTTCCTCCCTCAGTTTGGTAATATGATGTATCACGTTGATTGATTTGTGTATATTGAAGAATCCTTGCATTCCTTGAATATACCCCACTTGATCATGGTGTATGATCGGTTTAATGTGCTGCTAGATTCTGTTTGCTAGTATTTTGTTGAGGATTTTTACATCTATGTTCATCAGTGATATTGGCCTGTAGTTTTCCTTCTTTGTGACATCCTTGTCTGGTTTTGGTATCAGGGTGATGATGGCCTCGTAGAATGAGTTTGGGAGTGTTCCTCCCTCTGCTATATTTTGGAAGAGTTTGAGAAGGATAGATGTTAGCTGTTCTCTAAATGTTTGATAGAATTCGGCTGTGAAGCCATCTGGTCCTGGGCTTTTGTTCGTTGGAAGATTCTTAATCACAGTTTCAATTTCAGTGCTTGTGATTGGTCTGTTCATATTTTCTATTTCTTCCTGATTCAGTCTTGGCAGGTTGTGCATTTCCAAGAATTTGTCCATTTCTTCCAGGTTGTCCTTTTTATTGGCGTAGAGTTGCTTGTAGTAATCTCTCATGATCTTTTGTATTTCTGCAGTGTCAGTTGTTACTTCTCCTTTTTCATTTCTAATTCTACTGATTTGAGTCTTCTCCGTTTTTTTCTTGATGAGTCTGGCTAATGGTTTATCAATTTTGTTTATCTTCTCAAAGAATCAGCTTTTAGTTTTATTGAGCTTTGCTATTTTTTCCTTCATTTCTTTTTCATTTATTTCTGATCTGATCTTTATGATTTCTTTCTTTCTGCTAACTTTGGGGTTTTTTTGTTCTTCTTTCTCTAGTTGCTTTAGGTGCAAGGTTAGGTTGTTTATTCGAGATGTTTCCTGTTTCTTAAGGTAGGATTGTATTGCTATAAACTTCCCTCTTAGAACTGCTTTTGCTGCATCCCATAGATTTTGGGTCGTCGTGTCTCCATTGTCAGTTGTTTCTAGGTATTTTTTGATTTCCTCTTTGATTTCTTCAGTGATCACTTCGTTGTTAAGTAGTGTATTGTTTAGCCTCCATGTGTTTGTATATTTTACAGATCTTTTCCTGTAATTGATATCTAGTCTCATAGCGTTGTGGTCAGAAAAGATACTTGATAGAATTTCAATTTTCTTAAATTTACCAAGGCTTGATTTGTGACCCAAGATATGATCTATACGGGAGAATGTTCCATGAGCACTTGTGAAAAACATGTATTCTGTTGTTTTTGCATGGAATGTCCTATAAATATCAATTAAGTCCCTCTTTTTAATGTATCATCTAAAGCTTGTGTTTCCTTATTTATTTTCATTTTGGATGATCTGTCCATTGGTGAAAGTGGGGTGTTAAAGTCCCTTACTATGAATGTGTTACTGTCGATTTCCCCTTTTATGGCTGTTAGTATTTGCCTTATGTATTGAGGTGCTCCGATGTTGGGTGCACAAATATTTACAATTGTTATATCTTCTTCTTGGATTCATCCCTTGATCATTATGTAGTGTCCTTCTTTGTCTCTTCTAATAGTCTTTATTTTAAAGTCTATTTTGTCTGATATGAGAATGCTACTCCAGCTTTCTTTTGGTTTCCATTTGCATGAAGTATCTTTTTCCATCCCCTTACTTTCAGTCTGTATGTGTCTCTAGGTCTGAAGTTGGTCTCTTGTAGACAGCAAAGATATGGGTGTTGTTTTTGTATCCATTCAGCCAATCTGTTTCTTTTGGTGCGAGCATTTAGTCCATTTACATTTAAGGTAATTATCGACATGTATGTTCCTATTCCCATTTTCTTAGCTGTTTTGGGTTCATTATTGTAGGTCTTTTCCTTCTCTTGTGTTTCTTGCCTAGAGAAGTTCCTTTAGCAGTTGTTGTTAAGCTGGTTTGGTGGTGCTGAACTCTCTCAGCTTTTGCTTGTCTGTAAAGGTTTTAATTTCTCCATCGAATCTGAATGAGATCCTTGCTGGGTAGAGTAGTCTTGGTTGCATGTTTTTCTCCTTCATCACTTTAAGTATGTCCTGCCACTCCCTTCTGGCTTGCAGAGTTTCTGCTGAAAGATCAGCTGTTAACCTTATGGGGATTCACTTGTGTGTTATTTGTTGTTTTTCCCTTGCTACTTTTAATATGTTTTCTTTGTATTTAATTTTTGACAGTTTTGATTAACATGTGCCTTGGCGTATTTCTCCTTGGATTTATCCTGTATGGGACTCTCTGTGCTTCCTGGACATGATTAACAATTTCCTTTCCCATATTAGGGAAGTTTTCAGCTATAATCTCATCAGATATTTTCTCAGTCCCTTTCTTTTTCTCTTCTTCTTCTGGAACCCCTATAATTCGAATGTTGGTGTGTTTAATGTTGTCCCAGAGGTCTCTGAGACTGTCCTCAGTTCTTTTCATTCCTTTTTCTTTATTCTGCTCTGCAGTAGTTATTTCCAGTATTTTATCTTTCAGATCACTTATCTGTTTTTCTGCCTCAGTTATTCTGCTATTGATCCCATCTAGAGTATTTTTAATTTCATTTATTGTGTTGTTCATCGTTGTTTGTTTCATCTTTAGTTCTTCTAGGTCCTTGTTAAATGTTTCTTGCATTTCGTCTATTCTATTTCCAAGATTTTGGATCATCTTTACTATCATTATTCTGAATTCTTTTTCAGGTAGACTGCCTAATTCCTCTTCATTTGTTAGGTCCGGTGGGTTTTTATCTTGCTCCTTTATCTGCTGTGTATTTTTCTGTCATCTCATTTTGCTTATCTTACTGTGTTTGGGGTCTCCTTTTTGCAGGCTGAAGGTTCGTAGTTCCCGTTGTTTTTGGTGTCTGTCCCCAGTGGCTAAGGTTGGTTCAGTGGGTTGTGTAGGCTTCCTGGTGGAGGGGACTAGTGCCTGTGTTCTGGTGGATGAGGCTGGATCTTGTCTTTCTGGTGGGCAGGTCCATGTCTGGTGGTGTGTTTTGGGGTGTCTGTGGACTTATGATTTTAGGCAGCCTGTCTGCTAATGCATGGGGTTGTGTTCCTGTCTTGCTAGTTGTTTGGCATAGGATGTCCAGCACTGTAGCTTGCTGGTCGTTGAGTGAAGCTGGGTGCTGGTGTTGAGATGGAGATCTCTGGGAGATTCTCGCCCTTTGATATTATGTGGAGCTGGGAGGTCTGTTGTGGACCAGTGTCCTGATGTTGGCTCTCCCACCTCAGAGGCACAGCACCGACTCCTGGCTGCAGCATCCACATGGCTCAGAGTAAAAGGGAAAGAAGATAAAGTACAATAAATTAAAGTAATTTAAAATATAATAAAGTTATTAAAATAAAATAAATAATTATTAAGAGAAAAACTTTTTTTAAAAACGGATGGATAGAACCCTTGGACAAGTGGTGGAAGCAAAGCTATACAGACATAGTCTCACACAGGAGCATACACATACACACTCACAAAAAGAGGAAAAGGGGAAAAAATCATAAATCTTGCTCTCAAAGTCCACCTCCTCAGTTTGGGATGATTCCTTGTGTATTCATGTATTCCACAGATGCAGGGTACATGAAGTTGATTGTGGAGCTTTAATCCGCTGTTTCTGAGGCTGCTGGGAGAGATTTCCCTTTCTCTTCTTTGTTTTCACGGCTCCCAGGGGCTCAGCTTTGGATTTGGACATGCCTCTGCGTGTAGGTTGCAGGAGGGCGTCTGTTCTTCGCTCAGACAGGACGGGGTTAAAGGAGCTGCTGATTCGGCGGCTCTGGCTTACTCAGGCCGTGGGGAGGGAGGGGTACGGAGTACGGGGCGAGCCTGCATTGGCAGAGGCCGGCCTGACGTTGCACCAGCCTGAGGCGCACCGTGCGTTCTCCCAGGGAAGTTGTCCCTGGATCCCGGGACCTTGGCGGTGGCGGGCTGCACAGGCTCCCTGGAAGGGGGAGTGTTTATAGTGACCTGTGCTCGCACACAGGCTTCTTGGTGGCGGCAGCAGCAGCCTTAGCGTCTCATGCCAGTCTCTGGGGTCCGCGCTTTTAGCCGCAGCTCGCGCCCGTCTCTGGAGTTCCTTTAAGCAGCGCTCTTAATCCCCTCTCCTCACGCAGCAGGAAACAGAGGGAAGAAAAAGTCTCTTGCCTCTTTGGGAGCTCCAGACTTTTCCCCGGACTCCCTGCTGGCTAGCTGGGGCGCACTAACCCCCTGCAGGCTGTGTTCACACCGCCAATCCCAGTCCTCTCCTGGCGCTCCAACCGAAGCCGGAGCCTCAACTCCCAGCCCCGCCCTCCCTGGAGGGTGAGCAGACAAGCCTCTCAGTCTGGTGAGTGCCGGTCGGCACCGATCCTCTGTACGGGAATCTCTCTGCTTTGCCGTCCGCACCCCTGTTGCCGTGCTCTCCTCCGCGGTTCCGAAGCTTCCCCCTGAGCCACCCGCAGTCTCCGCCCGCGAAGGGATTCCTAGTGTGTGGAAACCTTTCCTCCTTCTCTGCTCCCTCCCACTGGTACAGGTCCCGTCCCTATCTTTTTGTCTGTTTATTCTTTTTTCTTTTGCCCTACCCAGGTACATGGGGAGTGTTTTGCCTTTTGGGAGGTGTGAGGTCTTCTGCCAGCGTTCAGTAGGTGTTCTGTAGGAGTTGTTCCACGTGTAGATGTATTTCTGGTGTATATGTGGGGAGGAAGGTGATCTTCGTGTCTTACTCTTCCGCCATCTTCCCGGCCCTTTATGTTTTTTTCCTACATTTCCTATTGTGAAAGTTTTTCTTAAAAGAAAGGAAAAAGCAGTGAATTAGTAAATTAACTCTAGCACTCCCTGCAGAATGAGGGTGCTGGAGAGCTGGTATAGCCTACAGGATTAATGGAAAGTGTCAGGGGTACAATCCTGGGAAAGTAATTTAAAAATACAAGTTAAGAGTCGTAAATGAGTGAAATTATCTAAAATAAGAAAATATTCATGAATTTTTTTGTAATGCTGTTTCTACAAGTAGAAAACCGAAAAAACTAAATATACAACAATATAGGAATTTTTAAGGAAATAATATCAACATGATAAATCTGTAAGAAATGTAGCAACATAAAAATATTCTTGGCCATTATAACATTGAGTAAAGATATTTTCAAAACTATTTAGCATTGGTTACAACTTTATAAAATCTACACAGAAAAATAGCAATTTTAGTTTAAGATGGCCCCCAACGTGTGCCCCCCTTTTTTCTTCTTTTTTTTTTTTTTTTGCGGTACGCGGGCCTCTCACTGTTGTGGCCTCTCCCGTTGCGGAGCACAGGCTCCGGACGCGCAGGCTCAGCGCCCATGGCTCACGGGGCCAGCTACTCCGCGGCATGTGGGGTCTTCCCGGACCGGGGCACGAACCCGTGTCCGCTGCATCGGCAGGCGGACTCTCAACCACTGCGCCACCAGGGAAGCCCCCCTTTTTTCTTTTGTATTATATCTTCTGTCAGTAATTTAATGATTGTTATCCTTTAATACGTTTAGTCTGAGCTGCTGCAATTTTTGTTTTGGAAGTAAGCAGGGCAAATTAAAATACATAGGCTGTATTGGAATAATGGATTATTTTTCATGGATAATAGTATTGCTTCCCAAGATTCTCTTCCTTCATTCTTTCAACAAATATTTATTGAGGCCTGTATGTGCTAGGCACTATTCTATGTATGTATAGGAGACAAAAAATCCGTGTCCCCGGGCTTCCCTGGTGCCGCAGTGGTTGAGAGTCTGCCTGCCGATGCAGGGGACTCGGGTTCGTGCCCCGGTCCAGGAAGATCCCACATGCGGCGAAGCAGCTGGGCCCATGAGCCATGGCTGCTGAGCCTGCGCGTCCGGAGCCTGTGCTCTGCAATGGGAGAGGCCACAACAGTGAGAGGCCCGTGTACCGCAAAAAAAAAAAAAAAAAAAATCCCTGTCCTCTTGGGGTTTACCATTCTGGTGATTCTTTCAGTTCCAGCGTAAGTCTAGAAAAGCCAATTTAATGGACACGTTTCCTGCTATCTGCTAGTCTACCATTCTGACTGTCTTGATGGATGCATTTGGATTAATTACCCTTAATAAAAAATGTATTTTACAAATATTGGTTTTAATTTATATAAAAGGAAAATTAATAATTTATATTCTTTGAATCTAAATAAAAGTAGATTGTCTAGTATGATATGCTCCTTGAACTGTAACATGGGCATAGATCAAATTTGAACTTTTATTGAAAATGATTATGTTTTGGTATTTATATGAGTGGAAACTCATGACTGGGTCACTTCTTCTGTTTTAAGTAAGTAATTCTCAACCTGGTCTGTACATTAGAATCACTTTGGGAACTTAGAACAAAACAAAAAATATTGAAGATCAGGCCCCACCCTAAATCAGTTTATTCAGAATATGGGATAGAGGTGCTTTGGTTGTCAGATCTTTTTTTTTTTTTTTTAAATAAATCTCTCCAGATTATCCTCATGTACTTGTAGGATAGAGAATGTACAGCAGTAGTTCCCAAACTTTGCTACACATTGAATCTTCTAAACTTTTTTCAAGCTTGGCTTTCACTCCTGAACATTCAGATTTAATTGGTACAAGGTGTGGTTTATATTTTATGATTTTTTTTTAAAAAAAGCTTCCTAGGTGATTGTAATGTAAGCAAAGTTTGTGAACCATTGCAGTACAGTGTTAACAATTTCTCATTTTAATCACTAACGTGTTACTAGACTCCTTCAATTCTATAAATAATGAAGATCTAGAATATCCTGGTATGTTTTTCGTCCTGGGGAGGTGTCAGTGAACAAAACAAACAAAAATTCCTCTCCTTGTGACACCATATTTTAGTGGCAAGAGGCAGATGAGAACCTGAATAAGTAAACTGAATAGTGTGTTAAAAGATGAAAGTTGCTATGGAGAAAATTAAATCAGGAAGGGGGATAGGAAGTGCTAGGGGTGGGAAAGGCCTCACCAAGATTAGGTGACTTGAGCAAACACTTGCAAGAGATAAGGAAACCAGTCCATGCAGATAATGTGTATATCCACAACAAGTAGTTGCAAAATCCTTGAGGTAGGATTCTTCCTGATATATTTGAGGTACATCAGGGAGCTGTATGCCTGGAGTGAAATGAGTCAGAAGAAAAATAGAAGGAAATGAGACCAGAAAGATTGGGGGGATGGAACAGATTTTGTCTGGCTTAGGTGTGACTAGGTTGCTACTATGAGATAGAAAGAAGCCACTGGAAGATTTTGAGCAGAATTATGAATCTGAGTTATATTTTTAAAGGATTACTCTGGCTGCTGTCATAAAGGGGCTCAGAGCAGAAGCAGGGAGACTAATTAGGGGGCTACTGCAATGAACCAGGCAAGAAAAATAATTTGGCTTGGACTAGGTGACAGGTAGCAGAAAATATAAAATTTTTTAAAAAACAGTAAGAGAGATTAATTCTGTATTTTGAAGGTTAGAGCCACCAACATTGACTGCCAGATTAGATATGGGGTATAAGAGAGAAGGAGACACCAGAGTTTTAGGCCTGAGTAATTGGAAAATGAAGTTAATAGGAAATAAGATGGGAGAGACTGTAGAAAGATCCAGTTTTGAGGCGAAAGAGCACGACTTCAGTTTTGGATATGTTTATGTTTAGTATGCTTCAGACGTCGAAGTGGAGATGTTGAGTTGATTGTCAGTTATATGAAACTGAAGTTCAGGGGAAAGAGATCCTAAATGGAAATATAAATTTGGAAGTGTTCAGTACATAGATTGTACTTAAAGCTTTGAGAATGGTGATCACCAAGATAATGAATATAAATAGAAAAAGAGGAGAGGTCCAAGAAAAGAGATCCCTGACCTTGGGCATTCCGTCATTAAGAAATTTGAGAGGTGAGAAGAAATCGACAAAGGATACTGAGAATGAGCTGGCAGTAAAGTGGGAGGAAAGTGTGGAGTCCAGGAGAGTGTGGAATCCTAGGAGCCAAATGAAAAAGTTCTTCCTACAGAGTAAGTGACCAGCATCAGATGCTATGATAGGTCAAGTAAGATGGGGCCTGAGAAGTCTGTGGATAATTTTCTTGATAGTTGGATTTATCTTCCAAATGTCAGAAGTTTACTTTTCTGATTATTTCACATCTGTTTCAGTCTCTAAATGAGTGCTGATTTGGGAGAACAATGGAGTTAAGAGGACAGAATTTAGAAGGAAGGTGAATAATACCAGGGGAGGGATATATGTGTAAAAGGCCTTTAAGGGGCTAGCATTGTTCTATTTCTCGACCTGGGTATTTGATTTACAGTTGTTTGTTAAATTGTCCGTGTATGTTTTATTCACTTTTTGGTGTATGTGTTAAATTTAGCAAAAAGAAGAAAAGTAAGTGGATGAGTTTAAACATAAATTAGCTTTTAAAGCATTATTGGTTACTACTTTTAACTTTGAAAGTTTTATTCTGCACATAGGAACATTGTAGAGATACAGAAAAATGTTCAATCCTCACAAATGCTTATATTCTAAAATCTTTTCTTGTTTTTCTTCTCTAAGCCCTTATGCAACTGGAATCTATTTTAAAGAAAATCATAAAAGAACGAAAAGGAAGGAACTTCAGTGAACATATTTTCATTGACTCCTTAGTACAGGGGGACCTTAATGACCAACAGGTGATGTAATTGTTTAATGTTTATCAAACAAAAGATAATCAGACATGTATAGAGTGTGCTTTTTATCCACTTTAATTAACCCAGACTCCCTCCTAGAATTCAATGGCTTTTTTCTTTTTTTTTTTTTTGTGGTACGCGGGCCTCTCACTGTTGTGGCCTCTCCTGTTGCGGAGCACAGGCTCCGGACGCGCAGGCTCAGCAGCCATGGCTCACGGGCCCAGCCGCTCCGCAGCATGTGGGATCTTCGCGGACCGGGGCACGAACCCGTGTCCCCTGCATCGGCAGGCGGACTCTCAACCACTGCGCCACCAGGGAAGCCCCTTTTTTCTTTTTTATTGTACATCATTCAGAAATAGTATTTAGTATTTAGTCTCCTGTTATTTAGTTCTTTGAAGCAACTATATAGTATTTAATATTTGAGTAAGCAAATATCGAACCAACGTTCTCTGACTGTAAAAGAGGAGGACTTGGATAAGCCTGTACTGACTAAGCTGCTCTGCCTACATTACCAGGTGTGGCAGCTTGGCTTGTTCCCGGTGTGTCTGTCACCCCAGCACACCACTGGGCTATTGTGTGTTTGTGGTGTTGTCAGGCAAAGGACAGGAGTGGAGCTGTTACTGCCACACCTACCTGTTCAATGTAGGAATCTTCTGCCCTACTCTATGCATGCAAGTGCTCATAGACAAAAGCGGTTTTCTGGGTGTGTGTGGGTGCAGAAATTATATCAGGATCCAGGACAGTGGCAGGCTCTTCACTGTTCCTGAGTCTTTGTTCTGCTCTAGGCCAAGCTAGAACAATAGCACTGAACCACTTTGTTTGATGTATCATGAGCCAGTAATATTACTGGGTAAGTGTTCACTGTATCAAAAATGCAGTGCAGTGTTTCGGTTGGTTTTTTTATTATATAGATTTTCTTTAAGTGAAAACCTCATAAAGAAGTAACATGTTTTCCCTTTCCTTAACTCCCATTTTGTATTCTAGGTGATTTTACTAGGGCCTAATATAGGCCACCTTACATTTCACACTTTCTAAACTTAGTTTTGTTTCCTAGATCCTAGAAGACAGTATGATATTTTCTCTGGCCAGTTGCATAATAACTGCAAAATGTAAGTATAAATTGATTTCTGTTTGAGATAGGTTATAAAATACACAAGGATAAAGCTATTCTAAAATAAAGGAAACACTGTTTGCAAGACCTCTTTATAATTTCCCTTCGTTCTTCTTTTTTTATTCTTGTTTGAAAGGCTTGATTCACACAGGCACCTTTTTTTTTTTTTTTAAACCCCAGATGCTCTGTGCCACCTCTGAACATTGCCATAAATTTCTTGACACAGTTTATGGATTGTGAATTCTAGTTAGTGCCTTTAAAATGAACTGCTGTTGACACCTTTCCAGCCAGAGCTGTGAGCTTTTCAATCTCCTGCTGTGGCTTTTCACTTTGTCTTCAATCTAGTCTGCTATTATTAAGACCTACCAGCAGAGGATATAGGCCACAGAAATCATGATTTAAAAAGAACTCTTCTCTTGGTGGAATTGAAGGTGATTATTATTTAAAATTCTAAAATGGGTGATATATTTCTAGTTTCCTTTCTGGTTTTTAGTTTATCAGACTACCATTTGTTTATACAGTATTTGTAAAAATTTGTATATCCATAAAAATATACTGACATAAAATGCTAAAGGAGATATTAAAACATCAGTTTAAAATCTAAAGAATTTATGTTAACTTGAAGGATTTCACTCACAACTCTTTCAGTTTAAGAAAATTTTAAAAAGGATGAGTATAAATGTAAACTTCCTGTATTTCTTCTTTGTAAAATTTTTGATATCTAGACATGTCCAGATATTATAGATTAAATGGAATTTAGGTAAGCATGTGTCAGATATAATGTATCAAACCTTTTAAATACTTGTTTAAAAATTTATTACATTAAAATATATCTTTGCTGAACACCTTCAAAAAATCTGAATCATTTATACTCTGGATACCATAAAAAGTGACCATTTCCAAGGTTGATTTAATATTTTAATCTTTTTTGCAGTTTTTAGGGGGAATTTTCAGAGTATTGCTATTTCTTTGCATGTGGGTTGGTTATTTTTTAAGGCACCTCTGAAATTTTGAGAGTCAAGATCGGCAGGAAACCTTAATTAAAGTCCCTCCTCTGCGACTTAGCAAGTCTTAGCCTAGAGCAAGATACTGAACTCTGCATTTCTTTCCTTTTCTAAAATAAGGGTGACCTCCAAGGTATCTTTCAACTATAAAATGGTGTCTTGATTCAATAGTATAATTAAAGAACATTAAGTGGCTTAAAATCCCATTTTAAAGCTATCCCCTCTGTCATACTCTTTAATAGAGTTGTACAAAAGAACCAATGTTTGAGGTTATTAAGTGTATACAGTTAAATTAATTTTAAGCGATTATCTAGTCAATCAGTGTATATGAGTGTCTACTGTATGCAAATACTTGTGCTAAATCTTTCAATATTATATATTACTACATATTGTTGTAAAATTGCATACATGTACATATTGTACACTGTCTACATAAGTTTTCATATCACTTGTGAAATAGAAATTCTGCAGTTCACTCAAAAGCCATAATAAAGAAACATACGTAGGAAAAAGTTAAAGTCCGCTACTCCTATGTGTTTTATGAACTCTGGGTGTGAGTAATATCAAAATAATTGAGCATGAGGTAGCTGTTGATTTTATTGCTAATATTTAGTGCAGAAAGTGAATTACGTATTTTCCAGGCATTGGAATTGGATGATAAGTGACTTAGGCGAACATTTAAAAAAATTAACTTTGAGATAAATTTAAGCCAGCCCTTTAGCTCAGGAAAGAGATAATTAATAAGCAGAAGTAGAAATTATTAAATGCATTTTAAGAAATACTTGACATAGAAAATGTAGAGCTGTACATAGAGTCATATCAAGCATAGTCTAGGGAAAGAGATATTATGTGTCTGGATGGTTCCATTTGAACAGTTGTAATCCCAGTGGATTCCTAAAGGGAATATAACTACTGTTTCCTCTGTTTTATGTTCATCATGTAATTAATTTTCTTACCTTTTGATTTCCCCAGTGATTATAATCCATAGCCATTTTAAGCAAAAGTAAGCCATAAGCTAGTGATCTTCCAGTGTTGATGTTCATCAAAGTAATTGTGGTATTTGTTAGAAATATAGAACCCTGGACCACACCCTAAACCTACTGAGTCAGGATCTGTGGATGGTGGGGTTGTGCCATCAGCAACCTCCCAGAAGAGTTTTGAGAACCACTGTCCTAAGCAATAATCGGTCTCAGTTCTTGAACCAGTGTATCTACCTTTACAAGTAAAAATTTAGAGTAATGATTTGTAGGTAAATCTCCTGCTACTTTGATTTGTATGAATCATTTAATTAAAGCTCCTGAGGAAATTGATAAATCAATTTTTTTTTTTTTTTTTTTTTTGCGGTACACGGGCCTCTCACTGTTGTGGCCTCTCCCGTTGCGGAGCACAGGCTCCGGACGCGCAGGCCCATCGGCCATGGCTCACGGTCCCAGCCGCTCCGCGGCATGTGGGATCTTCCCGAACCGGGGCACGAACCCGTGTCCCCTGCGTCTGCAGGCGGACTCCTAACCACTGCGCCACCAGGGAAGCCCAGATAAATCAATTTTTTGATTTTACAAGGTCGATTGAACCAAACAGTTCATCACAGTTACCAACATTTAACACTTCCCCAGATGTGAAGTTTATTTATTATCATTACTATTTTATCTAAGGTAAAATGTATTAAGTGCCTTTGATTACTTGCCAGTTTTAAGAAAGAAATCTAGATTTCACTATCTCTTTTTGGGAATATTCTGTAAATATTCATGTTCTGTTCAATGAAGTACAAATCTTGTGAACAGTCTTGTTTTATCTTTTGGTAGCATTTATGTATCTTTTGTATCAGAAAAAAGGAAAATACCAAAAAAGTATAAATTTGTTTCTTATTCTGCACCCAAACTATGAATTAGCTGCTTTCATTGTTATTAATATAAATTTTCGCTTAGTGTGTACCTGGGCAGTCTGTTTTTTAACCACCTATGAAGAAGTTCAGAAAAAACTATATGAAGAGATAGACCAAGTTTTTGGGAAGGGACCTGTAACTCCAGAGAACATTGAGGAGCTCAGGTAAGAAAACAATAAGAGGAAAGAGGAGATCATTAAAGGGTAAATTTGAGTTGGTTTATCTAATTTAAAGCTAATGCTAATATCTAGGAAAGCTATATATTTTTACAGGACTTAAAGTATTTACATACAGATTTTAATGGATAACTTAACTTGCTTTTTAAAATCTTAAGGTACTTTTGGGAAACCTTTACATGAGCCTGTATAAAATAGTATCAGTGGGCTTCCCTGGTGGCACAGTGGTTGAGAGTCCTCCTGCCAATGCAGGGGACACGGGTTCGTGCCCCGGTCCAGGAGGATCCCACATGCCCTGGAGCGGCTGGGCCCGTGAGCCATGGCCGCTGAGCCAGTGCGTCCGGAGACTGTGCTCCGCAGCGGGAGAGGCCACAACAGTGAGAGGCCCACATACCGCAAAAAAAAAAAAAAAAAAAAAGTATCAGTGATATCTAATAAGTGGAACATCCACACCTTGTTGGTACAAATGCAGGATGGTACAGTTCTGTTAGAAAACAATGTGGCAGGATCTTATGAAGTTAAACATACCATATGACTCAGCAGTTCTCCTAGGCATTTACCCGAGAGAAATGAAAACATATGTCAGACAGAGACCTGTATGCAAACATTTATAGTAATACTATTTATGATAGCAAAAACTGGAAGTAGTCCAAATGTTCATCAACTGGTAAATAGATAAATTGTGTTATATATATACAAGGAAATGTTACCAAGTAACGAAAAGTAACACAATATCAATACACACAACAACACGGATAAATCTCTTTATGCTAAGTAAAAAAAAAAATCAAACACAAAAACTGCCTACAATACGTTTTATTTAGGTGAAATTCTAGAAAAAGCAAAACTATTGTGATAGAAAGTAGATCAGTGGTTATCTGGGGCCAGAAATGGGGAGGGGATCAATTACAAAGGATCATGAGGAAAGTTTTTTAGGGTGAGGGAAATACTCTGTATCTTTCTTGTGGTTATGTTCACACAATTATATACTATTACTAAAATTCATCAAACTGTACAGGTAAAATAGATACTTTTTTTTTTTTGCGGTACGCGGGCTTCTCACTGTGTGGCCTCTCCCGTTGCGGAGCACAGGCTCCGGGCGCGCAGGCTCAGTGGCCATGGCTCACGGGCCTAGCCGCTCCGCGGCGTGTGGGATCTTCCCGGACCGGGACACGAACCCGTGTCCCCTGCATCGGCAAGCGGACTCTCAACCACTGCGCCACCAGGGTAGCCCCTAGATACTTTTTTTTATATGTAAGTGATACCTTAATTAAAAAGATTTTTAAAAATAACAGCTGTGACTTCTTAGGGGGTTGGAAGTCTGAGACTGGGTAGCAAGCACCCTTACCTTGGATCATCTTTCAACTATAGAAAAGAAGATAGGGATACAGCCATTGGAAAGAACTTGAAGCTATGGGTTTCACAGGGAGACTTTTGTTACCAATTCTTTAAAATGTAGGACGCTTTATTACAATTTTAAAAGTAATACATACTTGTTTTTTTAATTTATTTTTTAAATTTTTTAACATTTATTGGAGTATAATTGCTTTACAATGGTGTGTTAGTTTCTGCTTTATAACAGAGTGAATCAGCTACACATATATCCCCATATCTCTTCCCTCTTACATCTCCCTCCCTCCCACATACTTGTTTTTTGAAGTTTTTATAATACAGAAGTGTATGAAGTGGAAGGTGAATGTCCTTTGTAAAAGAGATAATAATTGTTAACTATCTGTATTGTTTTTCCAGACTTTTTCTATGCATATATACATATGTATTTAACACAAAAAAATTAAAACCATTTAAAAATACAAAACATGTAACTCTTCTGTAAATTCCATTTTTTCTCTAAATGTGCTGTGGACAGCGTTCCTGTACGTAGTAACTCCACATCCAGTCAGTGACTAAGTTCTGTTGATTTTGCTTTCCAAATAACATTTAGTTGGAAGTTTAGTTTTAGTTCTTTCCATTGCCCCCACTGCCTAGAGCACCATCAACTTGTCTGGGATATTTCAACAGCCTTGGATTTGCTTCCCTCCTATGCATTCTCCAGATTGCTGTTGGAGCCTGTGACTGTACACTGTAATCGCTTCAACTACTTTAAAAATACACATAACCTGTGACCAATCCCAAACCAACAATCTCTTGGCATCAGAAATTTTCAGAAGCTTCTCAGGTGATTCTAATGTGTAGCCAAAGTTGAGAATCACTGTGCTAGTCATCTTTCTATATCTGGGGAGTCATATCTGATCAGACTCCCCGACTTAACATCCTTCAGTGACTTCTGGTTGCCCTTAAGATAAAATTTAAACTCACCAGCTTAGCTTACAAGGCATTTCAGGAGCTAGGCCTTGCATTCCTCTCCCACCTTATCTCATTACTTGTGTCTCTTCATACCCTTGGATTCAGCTGTATTGAAATTCTTTTGTGTCTTCAAATGTAAAGTACTCTTTTTTATCTTCTGGCTTTTGTCGAGATTCTCTCTTCCTCCCTCCTCTAGCTAACTCCAGTTTTTTCTGCAGGTCTCAGCCTAAGTGTTTATTTCTCTGCAAAGTCCTTTCTCTAGTTAGGTGCCCTTGCCATGTGTCCCCTAACACCCTGAACTTCCTTTATCATAACAGTTACTGTGCCCTTTTTTTTTTTACTTCTTTTACTTTATGGCCACAGAGGAAGTAGAGGTTAAAGAGAGGCTGGAGAGAACTATTATAAAATTCCAATTAATATCATCAGATAATTTGTGAGCTGTTGTATTCACTGAAACCAGAACAGAACAATCAGAGAAATTTCTGGAATGGAGCAACTCCACTAGTAATTTCAAAGCCTTCCTGACTATAGCACCCTAAATAAGAAGCCATGTTTCTAGGAATACACTCAACTGGTTGTGCAGAAGAGCCATGTTAAACTAAACTGAGGAGATCTGACATTGATTTCTTTGCCATCCATCATTTTTAATCAACTTTATTGAAGTATAATTTACATATGATAAACTACATTTATTTTATACTCTACCTTTTTTTCTTTGTATTTACGCTTTTAATATACTGTGGCTTTTTAATTGTTCATTCTTGATGTCCCTTCCTCCGTCCCTTCCCCTGCCAAGTAGACTTTGAAATTCTTTGAGGGTATCTGTCTTGTTCACTGTTGTAGCTCAATATCTAATGCAGTGCTTCTAATGTAGTAGGTACCCAAAAAATATTTGTTCAAAGAGGAAAGAATGTTTCCTCTTGTTTTTGTTGCTTTTAGAAATTACAAAAATCAGCATTCCTATGCTTACATCTTTGCTGATATTTCTGATTGTTTCTATTAATAAGGTTCAACTGGCATTTACTATGGATCCAACTCGTTATTTTTAATGGATGCATAGTATTGCATTGTATGAGATTATTATTTAAGAGTATATGCAATAGTGTAGTGTTTACGATTAGGGGCTATGGAGTAACAGACTTGGGTTTGAATCCTACCAATACCACTTACCTGCAGTACACTTTTAAACAATTGCCTCATTTTTAAAATCTGTAAAATTAAAAACTAATAGCATCCATGAGCTTCTTATAAGGATTAAATGAGATACTGCATAGAAAGTAACAGAACTGGCTCATAGCAAGATTTCAATACATTTTAACTTTTATTCTCATTGGGAGGCACACTTCATATATATATTGCCAACTTATCCTTCAGAAAGGTTGTACCAATTTATACTTCCACCAACTGAATATGAATGTCCTTTTCCTTATTTTTTGTTAGTGTTTGTCTGTGACAGTACTCTTGTTCATCTTTGCTAATCTGGCAGGTAAAAAAATTCGCTTTGATTGGCAATCTTTCCATTGTTAATGAGGTTGAGTATCATTTCTTAGGTTTCCAGGCCATTTGCATTTTTTCTTTGTTTTTGTGGTTTGCTTTTTATATTTTCTGTCCATATTTCTATTGGGGTATTTGATCATTTTAATTATGAATTTTTAAAGAGCTTTGATGCATTAAGGATATATTTACTGTAAATATTTTTCCTTCTTAGCTTTTAATTTTACTTATGATGATTGCAAGTATGAAAAAAAAACTTCATAGTCATATCATTCAATATTTGTGTTTTTCTTTATGGTATCCTTCATTGTTTCAGTATTTTTATAATTTTTAAGTAGAAAAGTCTTTTATTAAAATTTTTATTAAATCCTTTATTAAAAATAAAAGACATTGGGGGCTTCCCTGGTGGCGCAGTGGTTGAGAGTCCGCCTGCTGATGCAGGGGACATGGGTTTGTGCCCCGGTCCGGGAAGATCCCACATGCTGTGGAGCAGCTAGGCCCGTGAGCCATGGCCGCTGAGCCCGCGCTCTGCAACGGGAGAGGCCACAACAGTAAGAGGCCCGCGTACCGCAAAGAAAAAAAAAAAGGCGTTTCTACTCAAAAATTTTAAAAATATTGTTTCGAGTTTTCTTCTGGTACTTTTAAAGTTGTTTTTATTTGTTTAAATCCTTACTCAACCTGGACTTTATATACGTCTAATATATAATGTATTTTAAGCAAATAAGAATTATGATATGACTATTTCAAATTACGAAGGTTATGAAAATTGTTGAATGACACTTTAAAATGTATATACATTTCAAACTGCCTCTCCCAAAATAAAGATCTTCAAAAAAAAATTTTTTTAAACAGGTATTGTCGGCAAGTACTTTGTGAAACTGTTCGGACTGCCAGACTGACGCCAGTTTCTGCCCGGCTTCAAGATATGGAAGGAAAAATTGACAAATTTATCATTCCTAGGGAGGTAGGAAACATTTGGTATACTTAACCCATTCAGTTATTCTTTTCAACTCTGTTAGTGTGTGTTTTTAAATTTTATTGTTTAAAGTGTCCAATAAATGTTGCCTATTATTAAATCAAAGACACGTGTTTTAAATGACAAAATAATATGTGCTTGTTTTAAAGTTCAAACAATATAAAAGAAAGGCTCATTTCTCCACAAGTACTACTGTGAATAGTTGAGTGTTTATTTTGTAGGTCTTTTTCTGTATATATGTATTACTCTGTGTGTGTATATACATGTGTACGTATGTATTTTTAAAACCAAATTCATATGTGAAAGAGTACTCTGTGTATTCTTTAATTTTCTTTTATTGAGTGTACCATGGCAATCGATACAACTGGCACTTACTGTGGATCCAACTCGTTATTTTTAATGGACGCATAGTATTGCATTGTATGAATGTACCGTAATTTATTTAAGCAGTCCCCATTGATGGAAATTTAGATTGACGTTAATTTTTTTCATTTTTACAAATTGTATACTTGTACTGGTATTGCGAGAGCCTTAGAAAAGGAGTTTGGGGGCCAAACAGCACATGTGTGTAAAATTTAAATTGCCCTCTATAAGGCAGTTTATACTTTGAGCAACAGTGTATGAGAATGTTTTTCCTTTCCATATTCTTACCACATCTGGATTTATGAATCTTATATGAAAAATTGTCTCTTAATTTGCTTTCCCCTGATCATTGGAGAGATTGAACAGCTTTCCATATATATATTAACAGTTTGTATTTCCTTTAACTTCTTTCTAGTGAGTTTATATGTCTTTTTGTATATTATACATATTAATTCTGTCACTTATATGGCAGATTTTTTTTCCTGTCTGTTATTTATCTTCTACTTGTTTTATGGTGTGTTTTTTGTTTTATTTTTACTGGATACGGGTTTTAAATTTTCATGTAGTGAAGTTTGTTATTCCTTTATGGCTTCGATATTTTGTGACAATAATGGCCTGTGTTTTCTTCTATTATTTTATTTTTTATTCACTATCTATATTAAAAGAGCATTTAGATAAGTTGGCTTTCTGGGCATCATTTTGTCTCTGTTAGACCTTGAATAACTAGAGTAATTTTTTTTTGCAGACCCTTGTCCTTTATGCCCTTGGAGTGGTGCTTCAGGATCCCAGTACTTGGCCATCACCATACAAGTATGAAATTTCTGTCATTGTCTTTGCAATTATTGATTTTTATGTGTTTGCATGTTTTGTGTTCCTTTTTAAGTTTTGAGGAGAAAATTCAATATGTAACAGGCATACAACAAAAGAAAGCCACTGCCTTCCCTGTGAATCTTCTGCTCACTGCTTTTTCTTTCATGAATCTACTGTCTGCTACCCTTTGTCTCTCCTATTACCACTTCTATCCTAAGATCTATTTAATTACTTAATCTCTACAATTATTCTTTAATTTCATTGGTATTTTGGAGTTATTTTACTGATAAGTGGGTATTTTTAAATTAATTACTTGATTTTATTTTTGGCTGTGTTGGGTCTTTGTTGCTGCACACGCGCTTTCTCTAGTTGTGGTGAGTGGGTCTACTCTTTGTTCTGGTGCGTGGGCTTCTCATTACAGTGGTTTCTCTTGTTGTAGAGCATGGGCTCTAGGCATGTGGGCTTCAGTAGTTGTGACACGCGAGCTCAGTAGTTGTGCCTTGTGGGTTCTAGAGCGCAGGCTCAGTAGTTGTGGTGCACAGGCTTAGTTGCTCTGCAGCATGTGGGATCTTCCCGTACCAGGTCTCGAACCCACGTCCCCTGCAATGGCAGGCGGATTCTCAACCACTGCACCACCAGGGAAGCCCTGGTAAGTGGGTATTGGTTGTGCAGTTTCTTTATTTTCCTTCTTTTGGTCTCAATTATTAAGCTCTTTAGTCAAATGCAGAAAATAGGTGTTGTGTGTATATTGTTATGTGTGAGAACAGCAAGGGAGGGAGAAGGTGAAGAATAAAGTTGATATTGTTTGCCTCTTAGGTAGGCATCTGGTAAATCCACCTTAAAGAAATGGGTTAAGATTTACTGCCCTGAAGAAGATTATTCATTGAGTTGATTCAGACTAAGAGCTGTGTGAAATGCAGGGGACAGAGTTGATGGCATGGTTGAAGTAGTAGAAAAACCTACTTCTGGAATATAAGGATGGGACATTTTCAGTGTTCCTATCATTTTAGTTTTGAATATTACAATGACATTAAAGGAGAATCTATTAATAAATGAAATAGCAGTCCTTCAAAATCTTCTGTAAAAATTAAGTAAATTTTATATTCCAAGGGGCTTTTGTAGCAAAATTAAAGATATACATTGGTTAAAAAAAAGTATGCTTATAATTATAAAAAATGAAAATTTCAAATTTTAAAACCTTAAAAAAATTTCATGTGGAAAAATGCCAAGTTTTTGATAAACTTTAGGTGTAATGTGAAAAGCATAAGAACTTTGCTGGAACTTTTGACACTATTCCTATCCTCAGAGCACTCAGAGAATCTAGATTACAGATTGAAAATACTGAAAGGAATATCTGCTAAAGTGTGGAAATCATTTTTACGAATCAAATGCAGTCAAATTTAAGAAATATTATTAATAATGTTGTATACCAAGGAAAAGCTTTCTTAGGTTGTGCAGCTCATCACCCATCCCTTGTGAAAAGTCCATAGATTCATTTGTGTCAGCACCTTGAGAGGATCCTTGAGAGACTAATTCACAGTAGCAAAAATGTTCGTAGACTGAGATAGACCCTGTAGAGGTAATTGATTAATTATAGTTTAAATGTGTCACACAGAGGAAGATGAAGAGGTTGACTTTTTTCACTATATTTAATGCACTTGAGGTCAGCAGAGGATGTTGCATATCTTTTTATGGCTGAGTAGTATTCTATCTTATGGATGTGCAGGGTTTGTTCACCTTTACCCCACTGAAGGACATTTGGTTTGTTTGCAGTATTTTGCTTTTAGGAGTAAAGCTGTTATAAACATCTGTGTACAAGTTTTGTGTGAACATAGGGTTTCATTTTTTAGGATAAATGCCCAAGAGTATGATTGCTGAGTTATGTGGTTAGTGCATATTTAATTTTGCAAGAAACTGCCAGGCTATTTTTCTCAGATTCTTAGCAGCAGTGTTTTGAGAGATTCAGCTTCTCTGCAGCCTCAATAGCATTAACTATTGTCACTATTTTTTATTTTAATTGTTCTAATAGGTATGTGGTGATATTTCATTGTGGTTTTTATAAGTTTTTTTTGAGTGAGTAGCTGACATTACCTTATTCTCCCTATAGAAAAATGTCTAGATATGATTTATTTACAGAAATAAATGCATGGAAATACATTATTATTGTATTGGCAGTATCTCAGAGGAAGAAACCCTGGGTCAAATTCTATGACTTAAATGGATCATAATGTAAATATTACTCTATACCAAATAATGAAATATTCTCAACTTTAAAAAAACAGACTGAAATAGAATTCTCAACTGAAAAGAATGAAGACATGACTTCCCTGGTGGCACAGTGGTTAAGAATCCGCCTGCCAATGCACGGGACATGGGTTCGATCCCTGGTCCAGGAAGATCCCATTTGCCATGGAGCAATTAAGCCTGTGTGCCACAACTACTGAGCCTGTGCTCTAGAGCCCGCGAGCCACAACTAGTGAAGCCACGTGCTGCAACTACTGAAGCCTGTGTGCCTAGAGCCAATGCTCCGCAACAAGAGAAGCCACTGCAATGAGAAGCCTGCGCACTGCAACGGAGAGTAGCTGCCACTTGCTGCAAGTAGAGAAAGCCTGCATGCAGCAAGGAAGACCCAATGCAGCCAAAAATAAATAAATAAAATTAAAAAAAAAAAAAAAAAAAGAATGAAGACAAACATTCAAAACCTCAGTATGGACTGGGACCAAGATAGTGACATAGCAGGCTTCTGAATTTCCTTCCTCGCACAGATACATTGAATTTACAGCTACACATGGAGCAATTCCCTCTGAGAAAAATCCAGGAGCTAGCTGAGTGACTCCTACACATTGGGCAAATGAGAAAATACCCACATTGAAACAGGTAGAAAAGAATGAGACACATTCTTGCCATAAACCCCACCCCCAGCCCAGTGCCATACAGTCAGGAGGGAACCCCCAAGTCCCAGCTTCTCCCTGCGGATTGAAGGCTTTGGACCACAATTTAGTGCCCTGGCTTTAAAGACTCCCACCTGAGGAGTGGGCTCCTAAAACATCTACCTCCGAAAGCCATCTAGGCTTGCATTCATGAGTCCCACAGGACTGTAGCAAACAAAGAAGCAGTTCTTAATGGGAGCATAGCGTGAGCACAAACATTCATCATGACTGTCCCCATAGGGTTCACCATAGAGGGAACAGGAAAAAATGCCTGTCTCCCAGTCTTTCTCTGAAGGAGGTTGACTGCATACTTTACAAGCTGCTGCCTGAAGGTCTAGCTTTTAATTGGCATGCGTCTGGGTATACTGGCTGTGATCCTCCCCGGACCCTGGGGGAGCCAGTGGACACACCTCCAACCTTCTCCTTCTGGTTCACTCCAACAATAAAACCAGGTCGCCAGCATCTCCCTTGAACAGACATCTAGTGTCCCAAATTTTATGGCTGCCATGCGAGGGAGGGATATGCCCTAAATCTCATAGCTCTGATAGCTAGTACATCTTGCATTCATAAGTCCTACGGGACTATAGCAAACAAAGAAGCATATGTTAATGGGCATGGAGGTATTTGTGGTTAGCACCCACCTTTCAGTGCAGAGGGAGCAGGCAAAAATGCCCATCTCCCAGTCTTTCTCTGGAATGAGTTTGACTACATACCTCACAAGCTGTTGGCTGAGGGTCTGGCTTCTAATGACCACCATCTAGGTGTTGACTGTGATCTTCTGGACCCCAGAAGAGCTGATGGGTACTTTCCTCACCTTCTCCCCCCAACTTTACGCCAACAATAAATCCAGCTTGCAAGTATCTCCCAGGAAGGAGCTTGTCCACACATCTAGCAGTCCAGCTTTTATATCTGCCACCTAAGGGACAGGCCCCCATCACCCAGCTGTGATAGCTTATGGGACTTGCATTTACAAGTTCCACAAGATTATAGTAAAGAAACAAACAGTTTTTAAATGGGTGCAGGAACACCCCCTGTGGCTATACACCCAGGCTCAGCACAGAGGGAGCAGATAAAAACGTACATCTCCCAGTTTCTCCTTGGAAGCAGTTTGACTACATACATCCTTACCTGTTGCCTGGCAGTCCATCTTCTTATCAGCCTGTGTATAGGTGCTGACTGTGATCCTCTCCTTTTGGACACTGACAGGTCATGACATACCCTCAACTACTGGGAGCAACTGTGAACAAAGACAGCAGGTTAGACAATCACAGATGTTTAAGAGGCAACCAGGAAGTCAGGCT
Organism: Aethalodelphis obliquidens; assembly: GCF_003676395.1. Taxonomy (NCBI): domain Eukaryota; kingdom Metazoa; phylum Chordata; class Mammalia; order Artiodactyla; family Delphinidae; genus Aethalodelphis; species Aethalodelphis obliquidens. The sequence continues at coordinate 32,246,317 of NW_020837946.1, read as the reverse complement.
AGGCTAATTAATGAGCTTCATCTCCTACACAAGACTGTGACAGCAGTCTATTTTACTAGATAAAATAGTCTGCTGTAAAGTGATGACACTGGAGAAAGACTGGAACAGCCATTGCTGGCTTTCCGTGAAAAGCCATATGCCAAGGAATGTGGGCAAACATAGGAAGCTGGAACACACAAGGAAATGATTTCTACTCTAGAACCTCCAGAAAGAAGTGCAGCCCTGCTTACACCTTCATATTAGCCCGAGTGAAGAAGGAGCCCCCCAGGAAGGAATTCTGGAAGATACGCCCTTGGATCCTGACAGTGAGGCTTATGAAATGCCTTCTGAGGAACAATATCAGGACTACGAACCTTAAGCCTAAGAAAAATCTTTGCTTCCAGTTTCCTGAGATCTGCTGACAGATGTTCCATCCTGTACAAGTGCTCAGTTCCAAGATGCCCGGTAATAACATTTTCTCAGAGTTTTCACGTTGCATTATGAAGTAGAAAAATGTTTTATCTGATATAAAGAAACCAACACAAGGAGTCATGGAAAATGAAGAAACAGGGGACTATGTTCCAAACAAAAGAGCAAGATAAATTTCCAGAAACTGATCTTAATGAAATGGAGATAAGTGATGTACCTAATAAAAGAATTCAATATAATGGTCATAAAGATTGCTCACGAAGGTCAGGAGAGCAATGCATGAACAAAATGATAATTTCAGTGAAGAGATAGAAAATATAAAAATGTACCAAACAGAAATCATAGAGCTTAAGAATACAGTAACTGGGGCTTCCCTGGTGGCGCAGTGGTTGAGAGTCCACCTGTTGTTGCAGGGGACACGGGTTCGTGCCCTGGTCCGGGAAGATCCCACATGTTGCGGAGCGGCTAAGCCCGTGAGCCATGGCCGCTGAGCCTGCGCGTCCGGAGCCTGTGCTCCGCAACGGGAGAGGCCGCAACAGTGAGAGGCCCGTGTACCGCAAAAAAAAAAAAAAAATACAGTAACTGAATTGAAAAATTCATTACAGGGGTTTAACAGCAGATTAGATGAAGTGGAAGACAGGATCAGCAGATTTAAAGGCAGGGCAGTGGAATTCATCAGAGTTGCAAAAAGAAAAATGAAGAGTGAATATAGCTTAAGGGACTTATGGGATATCATCAGGTAGTCCAATATACACATTATAGTTGTCCAAGAAGGAGAAGAGAGAGAGAAAGGGACAAAGAAAGTATATTCAAAGAAATAATGGCTGAAAACTTCCCTGTCTGGGAAAAGAAACAGACATCCAGATCCAGGAAGCCTGAAGAGTACCAAAAAAGATGAATCTAAAGAGACACACACTGACACACATCATAATTAAATTGTCAGAAGTTAAAGACAAAGAGGGAATTTTAAAAGAAGCAAGAGAAAAGCAACATGTTATGTACAAGGGAACCCACATAAGACACTCAGCAGATTTTTCAACAGAAACCTTGCAGGCCAGAAGGGAGTGGGCTGATAAATCCAGAGTGCTAAGAGAAAAAAATTGCCAATCAAGAATACACTACCTGGCAAAATTGTCCTTCAGAATTGAAGGAGAGGTAAAGAGTCTCCTAGAAAAACAAAAGCTGAAATGTTAAAGGGAGTTATTCAAGCTCAAATGAAAGGATGCTAATTAGTGACATGAAAACATATAAAAGTATAAAATTCATTGGTAAAGGTAAATACATAGTTAATATGAATACTCAAATATTGTAATGGTCGTGGGTAAATCACTTATAACTGTAGTATAAAGGTTAAAATACAAAAGTATTTAAATGCAATAATTTATTAATGATACACTGTATAAAAAGATGTAAAATGTGACATTAGAAACATAAAATATTGGGGGAAATGTAAAAATGTAGAGCTTTTCAATGCATTTGAAATTAAGTTGTTATCAGATTAAAATAGACAGTTATAACCATAATATATTTTATGTAATCATCCTTGTAACCACAAAGCAAAACCTATATAGTAAATACACAGTGTATAAAGAGAAAGGACTCAAAGCATCCCACTGTAGAAAATCATGAAATCACAGAGGAAGAAAGGAACAAAGGAACTACAAAACTGCTGGAAAACAGTTCACCAAATGGCATTAGTACATCCATACCTATTAATAGTTTCTTTAAACATAAATGGACTAAATTTTCCGATCAAAATACATAGGGTGGGCTTCCCTGGTGGCGCAGTGGTTGAGAGTCCGCGTGCCGACGCAGGGGACACAGGTTCGTGCCCCGGTCCGGGAAGATCCCTCATGCCGCAGAGCGGCTGGGCCCGTGAGCCATGGCCGCTGAGCCTGCGCGTCCGGAACCTGTGCTCCGCAACGGGAGAGGCCACAACAGTGAGAGGCCCGCGTACTGCCAAAAAAATCAAAAACAACAAAAAACAAAACAAAACTGTATGATCATCTCAGTAGATACAGAAAAAGCTTTTGCCAAAAGTAAATATCTTTTCATGATTAAAAACTCAACAAATTAGGTATAGAAGGAATGTGCTTCAACATAATAAAGGCCATATATTGACATGCCTATAGCTAACAGCATACTCAAGGGTGAAATGATGAAAGGTCTTCCTCTAAGATCAGGAACAAGACAAGGATACCCACTCTCACCACTTTCATTCAACATGATATTAGAAGTCCTAGCCAGAGCAATTAGGAAAGAAAAGGAAATAAAATCAGAAAGGCAGAAGTAAAATTGCCTTTACTTGGAGATGACATGATATTATACATAGATAACCTTAAAGATTCCACCAAAAACTGTTAGAATTAATAAATGAATTCAGTAAAGTTTCATGATTCAAAACCAATATAAAAAAGTCAGTTGCTTTTCTATACACTGACAACAAATTATCAGAAAGAAAAGTTAAGACAGCAATCCCATTTACAATAGCATCAAAAATAGTAAAATACTTAGGATTAAATTCAAATAGATGAAAGATCTGTACTCTGAAAACTAAAATATTGATGAAAATAATAGAAGAAGACCCAAATAAATAGAAAGATAATCTGTGTTCATGGATTGGAAGAATTAATATTGTTAAAATGTCCCTACTAGACAAAGCAATTTACAGATTCAGTACAATCCCTGTCCAAATCCGAATGTCAATTTTTATAGAAATAGAATAAACAATCCTTAAATTCACAGAACCACTAAAGACCCAGAATAGCCAAAGCAATCTTGAGAAAAATGAACAAAGCTGGAGGCATCACACTTCCTGATTTCAAACTATGTTACCAAGCTTTAGTAACCAAAACAACATGGTAGTGCACTTTAAATATATTACAGTTTTGCAGTTATAAATCAATAAAGCTGAAAAACTTTAGATTAAAAAATCCTTCAGCATTTGAGGCCAAATTATCTATTTTTCATTTTCATTTTTAATCCTTAAAATTGTGAGGTATTTCATAAAATAGTTGGACGTCTGTATGTCTTCTTTGGAGAAATGTCTATTTAAATCTTCTGCCCATTTTTTGATTGGGTTGTTTCTCTTTCTGATATTGAGCTGCATGAGCTGTTTGTATATTTTGGAGATTAATCCCTTGTTGGTCACATCATTTGCAAATATTTTCTTCCATTCTGTGGGTTGTCTTTTCATTTTATTTATGGTTTCCTTTTTTCTGCAAAAGCTTTTAAGTTTAATTAAGTCCCATTTGTTAGTTTTTGTTTTTATTTTCATTACTCTAGGAGGTGGAGCCAAAAAGATATTGCTGTGATTTATGTCAAGGAGTGTTCTGCCTATGTTTTCCTCTAAGAGTTTTATGGTATCTGGTTTTACATTTAGGTCTTTAATCCATTTTGAATTTATTTTTGTGTATGGTGGTAGAGAAGGTTTAAATTTCATTCTTTTACACGTAGCTGTCCAGTTTTCCCAGCACCACTTGTTGAAGAGACTGTCTCTTCTCCATTGTATATTCTTGCCTCCTTTGTCATAGATTAATTGACCATAGGTGCTCAGGTTTATTTCTGGGCTTTCTATCCTGTCCCATTGCTCTCCAGGTCTGTCTTTGTGCCAGTACCATACTGTTTTGCTTACTGTAGCTTTATAGTCAGAGGTCAGGGAACCTGATTCCTCCAGCTCCATTTTTCTTTCTCAAGATCGCTTTGGCTATCTGGGGTCTTTTGTGTTTCCATACAAATTAAAAATTTTTTTGTTCTGTGTATGCAAAAAATACCATTGGTAATTTGATAGGGATTGCATTGAATCTGTAGATTACCTTGTGTAGTATAATCATTTTGACAATATTGATTCTTTCAATCCAAGAATGTGGTATATCCATCTGTTTGTGTCATCTTCAGTTTCTTTCATCAGCATCTTATAGTCATTGGAGTACAGGTCTTTTGCCTCCTTAGATAGGTTTATTCCAAGGTATTTTATTCTTTTTGATGCAATGGTAAATGGAATTGTTTACTTAATTTCTCTTTCTGATCTTTCGTTGTTAGTGAAGATGACTAAAAAGCACTTGAAAATATGCTCAACATAGCTAATTATTAGAGAAATGGAAATCAAAACTACAATGAGGTATTACCTCACACCGGTCAGAATGGCCATCATCAAAAGTCTCCAAACAATAAATGCTGGAGAAGGTGTGGAGAGAAAGGAACCCTCCCACACTGTTGATGGAAATGTAAATTAGTGCAGCCACTATGAAGAACAGTATGGGGATTCCTTAAAACCTAAAAATAGGGTTGCCATATGAGCCAGCAATACCACTCCTAGGCATATATCCGGAGAAAACCATAATTCGAAAAGATACATACACCCCAGTGTTCATTGTAGCACTGTTTACAGTAGCCAAGACATGGAAGCAAGGTAAGTATCCCTTGACAGAGGAATGGATAAAGAAGATGTGGTACATATATACAATGGAATATTACTCAGCCATAAAAAAGTCTGAAATAATGCCATTTGCAGCAACATGAAAGGACCTAGAGATTATCATACTAAATAAAGTAAGTCAGACAGAGAAAGATAAATATCATATGATATCACTTATATGTGGAATCTAAAAGAGTGATACAAGTGAACTTTTTTACAACACAGAAACAGACTCACAGACTTAGAAAACAAACTTAGGGTTACTAAAGGGGAAAGGTGCGGGGCGGAGGGATAAACTAGGAGGTTGGGATTAACATATACAGACTACTATATGTAAAATAGATAATTAACAAGAACTTACTGTATAGCATGGGAAACTCTAATCAATATTCTGTAGTAACCTATATGGGAAAGGATTCTAAAAAAATAGATATATGTGTATGTATAACTGAATCACTTTGCTGTACACTTGAATTGAACACAGCATTGTAAATCAACTGTACTCCAATATAAAATAAAGATTAAAAAAAGTAGTTGGAAAAATCAAGTTTGATTCCCTTTTAATCTGGAAACATAGGTATCTTGAAGTAAACATTTAGGGTCTCAATTTTCAAGATAGTTTACAAAAGGAAAGGCTGATTAAATTTGATACAGTTTTTTATATGGACTGTAATATAAATATAGTATATTCCAAAAGTGAAAGGTAATTTACACTTTTTAAAAAGGGCAATGAAAGCAGGATTCTTTTTCTTTTTCTCAGAGTTTAGATCTTTTAAAAACACTTGTTTTTGAGGGGAATTTTTATGCTCCTTGGTGGGTGGGTTGTTTTCGTTTAATATATCCATTTCCTCATTGACTTTTTTTTTAAAACATCTTTATTAGAGTGTTATTGCTCCCATTGACTTTTTACAGAGTAAACTTCTGTACAATAAAAGATCCTTCTTAGCCTCTTCATTTCCCTCACTTATTAATAAGCCTGGGTCTCATTTAATTGATTAATAGAAATTGTAGTCTGGTGTCTCCAGACTAAATTTATTTATCCTTAAATTTATCCTTAATTTATCCTTAAATTATTTATCCTTAAATCTCATAAATTTATCCTTAAATCTCATAAATGATGTAGTTGCATGTTACAGTTTCATTCCTCGATGATTCTAGAGAAATGTATTTTGCATCTATTCTTTAGAAGTAGGGGTTTCCCTGGTGGTGCAATGATTAAGAATATGCCTGCCAATGCAGGGGACACGGGTTCAATCCCTGGTCCTGAAGATCCCACATGCCACAGAGCAACTAAGCGTGTGCACAACTACTGAGCCTGCACTCTAGAGCCCGCGAGCCACAACTACTGAGCCTGCGTACTGCCACTACTGAAGCCCGTGCGCCTCGAGCCCGTGTTTCGCAACAAGAGAAGCCACCTCAATGAGAAGCTTCCGCACCACAGTGAAGAGTAGCCCTCGCTCGCTGCAACTAGAGAAGGCCTGCTCACAGCAAGGAAGACCCAGTGCAGCCAAAAAATAAATAAATAAAATAGAAGTAATAAAAGTAAGCAAAAAAAGATGTAATATATGTTCAATAGTTTGGGAACATAAAAGGTCAAATTTAAATATAATGTGAGAGCAGTTTCTATCTTCAGTAGTTTTAAAACTTTATTACATACCCGTGTTCTTACAGTGTAAATACGTACCATGCCAGTGGAACTCTATTGTGATCAGGCCCAAATCTTCTTTTTAGGTTTGATCCAGAGCGGTTTGATGATGAATCGGTAATGAAGACTTTCTCCTTGCTTGGATTCTCAGGCACACAGGAATGCCCAGAGCTGAGGTGAGATGATAGAGAAACGAAAAGGAAAGGAAAGATGCTAGACTTTGTACTTATAATTTTGTTTATCACTGTTGATGAGAATGAACAATCTATATAGTTAAAGTATAGTTGTTAATCTTTAGTAACCAGTTGACTTTCTTCCTGACTAGGTTTGCATATATGGTAACCACAGTACTTTTGAGTGTACTGGTGAGGAGACTGCACCTACTTTCTGTGGAGGGACAAGTTATTGAAACTAAGTATGAACTCGTAACATCATCCAAGGAGGAAGCTTGGATCACTGTTTCAAAGAGATATTAAAATTGTATACACTTAACTTTGTTGAGGGAAATGACCATTTAGAAAATATGTATTGAATCCTTTTATAAGCCAAGCATCATTGTATAATATAAACACCTATTAGTACTTCATCATGTAAATTTGAATTTTTGTATATCAGAGTTTCTTAGTGCATTATATACTTTTATACTTATTGCATTATTATAGTGATAATTTTAATGGGAGGACTTCTACTTTTAACTTTTGTTTTATCAGTTTCTATGTCATTGTTTTCATATTCTTAGCCTTAGTTTGATCTCTAAAATTAATATTCTTGAAGAGAAATTATTTTTCACAATAATGTTTTTTAAATATTCATAAAAGAGAAAAATAACTCATTTTCACACTTTTAGTGTGAAAGGGGACTTTACATAAAAAGGAGAAGAAAAAAAGGACTTTATATAATTTTATTTATTGGATTAATATTTTTATTTTCTGAGTATAAATTAGTTTGTGTTTAATCATTGTTATTAGGTTTGAGTAATTCAGTGAATAACATACCTTGTATTTGCTTGTATGCCTTCCCAGACAACAGTGTTTATTTCATGACTTATACATTGCTCATCATTTTGAACAGTTCTGAATCATTTGGAAAATAATACAGTTAGTTCTGAATGTGTTTTGAAGTGGTGTCCTTCCTAAGTAGCAAACTAAGAGTGAGGCTTGTCTGTCCTTTTTTTGCTGGAAATTGTAGTAGCACTCTATTACTCCACTAATCATCATTTGTGTAAGAAAAAATTCCTGAATTTATTTATTATTATGTCATATCCTAACCATAAGAAATGAGAGAGCATTAACTAAAAACTGAAACCAAATTTAAAAGAAAGAAAACAAAGATGGGTCGAAAATAATTGCAAAATATATGACAGAAAGGGATAATATCCATATTACATATAAAGAGGTCAAACAAATTGTTAAGAAAACATACAGTAGATAAATAGACAAAACAGCTTTTATAAGGGGAAACAGCTAATAAACTTTTAGAAAAATGATCAGTCTAACTAGTAAGCAAAGAAATATTGGGGCTTTTCAAAAATAAGTATCTTTCAAATTTACATTTTAGTACTGGTAACTTTTATATTTAATGCTTTTTTATTGACAGCATTGTATTTTAGTTTGCTTTCTTTGGTTACACTGTTCTTGAAGAACTCTTTTTTTAAAATATGTTTTTTTAAAGATAAAAGGAGATATGAAGGAAGTATGCCAAGTGCTGATAGAGAGGAAAGGAAGAATAGTGATAAATGTTTGCAGATGGGCTTGTTTTTGACACTGCTGAATTTCTCTTGTAATTTTAGTTTCAAGAATGTACCCTAGTTATTAATTGAGTTATTTTATGTTGTGTTTATGGTTATATAGCTAACATTTTAGACCTAGTAATAAGTAGTTAAACATAGAAACTAAGTAACTAGATGCAGCCTTTATTTCTGACAAAAACATTTAATTTATGGAATAATTTAAATTCTGAAACTTTAAGTGAAATGTATTCTTAGTTCCTAGCATCATGTTTCTACAAAGGCATGTTGTTACATTTATTCCCTGTCGCCTATCATATTCTATGGTTTTGCGTATAAAGAGCATCTTCCTTTGTTATCCAAGTACCTTAATTGGTTTGGAAACTGGCACTGGAAGGTTAGAGTAGCCAGTTGATATGTAAACCGAGTGTCAGTAAAATCAGGTGAGATCAGTGGAATTTTAAAGCAAGTGCGACCTGATTAGCCATGATCAAGGCAAAAACAGGGTAACTGAACCAGAGTCAGGGTGTTGGCATGTTGCCAGTAAGTGAGACAATGTATAATAATGATGGAATCGAAAATAGAGCATAGAAGAATCAGGTAAATAAGCATATTTTATCCAGAGTTACATAAATAACTTGAAACATTAAAAATAAGTCATTTTTCTAGAGGATTTTTAAAAAATAAAAATTACTGTTAATCATATGTAAAATAAGTTATCCATTCACTGTTGTTCTTACGTGGCCCTCTGTATTTGTCAAATGACCTAAATTTTAGTAGCCTCAGTGTTACTGATGGCTCGTAGCATGGCTCTAGCAGGACTCTTTAAGTTTTATAGCTTTCTGGCTTTTTAAAAACTATTTCTTCACTGATTTTGATCTACATTCTTTTTGATAGTTCAGAAGTTTATTGTTAAAAACATCAACACAACACATTTTTTATGGAATGAAAGGGCTCTTCCACACTTTGTGCTAATAAAATTCAAAACAATTAATTCTGTGCATATGTTTGGGAAAAATGAAAAACTCACATGCTGTTTGGCCCACAAATGTGCAGTTTCATTTTTTTATATAAATAGATTCTATCTTATTTATAGACTATCAAAATTTATTTGTTTTCTTTATATTAAAATAGTTTGTATTTTAAAGACAAAATGCTCTATTTTTGTATTAGAAAATTATATGGGTTTATTGTAGAAAAATCTAGGAAACATAGAAGCACAAAAATAGGAAACTCCATCACCACTATTTGAACTTAAACAGTGTTAAGCTTCTGAGGTGGATCCTTCTACACTTTAATCCACATGTAATTTTTACAGACATATTATACACAATGTTCTCTTCATTTAATATGTTATGAACCAGTAGTGTTTTCCACAGCTGGAACATTACTATTCTTACTCAGAATGTAAGCACAGACTTGTCAGTCTTTTTCTCTGCCTCTTCCCCTTCTCAAATATTGTTATTCTTTTCAACTTTAAAAATGGCCTTAGTTCTCCACCTATTCTATCAAAACAGTTATATATTAGTAGAACCAAGTTGCTAAAGTCATAGCATAATCTAGGTGTTACAATGAGCATTTAAGAAATGAAATTACTCCATTATCCTAAGAAAAATCTTCAAGATAATTAAGGGATAATTGGGATAGCATAATATATAATTATAATATATAATTGGGATAGCATTTCATCTTTTAAGAGGACATTTTAAGAATCTTTGTTGTTGTTTTTGGTCTCTGGGGGAAACAGATTAAAATTCTTCCCTGAAGACATGTTTATTTTTTTCTCCAGACCCATAAAAGTACTGTTACCCTTTATAAAATGTACCTTTTTTTCACATGCGGTTATGTTGACACATTGAAAACTGCTTAAAAAAACATAATTCTACTGAGTGTGTAAAAGTGAAGACATGGCCGGTAGAATCAAGGAGTCATTTAGTAGCTGTGAGAAGACAGCTGCGAGAGAAATGGACACTGTTTTCAAGGGTGGGTTTTTATATTGTCAACAAGTTGATGCTAATGACCTTATTTTTCTTCTTAGCCAGTCCTATGCCTGTTTCCTGAGTTCCTAAGACCAATGATGAAGGTAGAAGGGGAGGAGTTGGGGGAAGGGAGGCAGTGACAACAAAGCAGTTGCTGTTATTGCAGAAGTCAGAAAATGAGCATGGCCAGAAAGGCTGGATACTGTGTTGCTTTGAGCGTTGTCAGTGATCTGCACTGATAAAAAGGAGTGAGACTGAAACTTGCCAAAGTAGAACAAGGGACTGGAATGAGCATTTGTTACACACCAAATTCTTTATATACTCATCTCATTTAGTCCTTAGAAAGTAATAGTAGGTACAGGTAGGACTAACTAAAATAGTTCTTCATTCCTGCTAGAATAAATACTGTAAATAAAGACAGCAGATACTAGCTAAGAAACAGTAAAAGATCTAAACTTCAGATTATCTTAATAGCTTCAGTGGGGTTTAGTGGGGTTTTGTTCTTATTTAAGAGAGAACCAAGCAATAGTTTCAAATGATGTACAGTTCATAATAGCTAAAGAAAATGATTAAAAGAGTAATGTAACAGCAGTATTAAAAGAAATCTCAAAGGAAACTAAATATTGCCAACTCAGCTGCCACTTGTACAACTGTTTTAAGTTTTTTCCTGTTCCCACATACGTATATTTTTACCTATTGCAATCAGAACAATTTGATCTACTTTTCATTTAATGCATTTCAGACATTTTCTTTTGTTACTTCAATTTTGTAAGGTCTTATTTTGGGGTGGGAGTAGACTTTTAAAATACAATAGAAATCAATTTCATGTTTGATTTATAGAATTTTATGACACTGAGTGAATGGATAATTGTAAAATTTGAGCTGGGAGCCATTTTGTAAAATATCCAGACAGTAAACAAAAGGCAGGAAATGACATTCCTTCTTCCAGTCAGCTTCCCATTCATTCAGTTTACAGTTTGGTGGCTGTCTTTCTACAGATTGGGAATGGATCTTGTTATAGCATGGCTAAACTGCCAGGAGCAAATAAGTCACAAATAATCCTGTTTGGTAGTTTTTTAAAAAATCTACATTTATATACATCTAAAATACTTGCAAATTCTTGTTTTAATTTTTAACACATGATAGTAGAGAATGAAACTTATTTTGTAACTATATTATAGATAAAGTTGTAATGTGCCTGTCTCCAAAAAGGCAATCAGTAAATATTTTTGAATAAATGAATGAAATCTTCATTGAGGTTTTTCTCTGCATATAGAATAAAGGAGATTATTGAAGTTACTTAATAGTTGAAAAAGATTTCCAGATAGCCAAACTACCTCTAATGCTAACAGCACTTTGTAATATGCTAAGTACCCCATTGCTGGAAGTATTTAAGAAGATGTTGTATGGACATCTTTCAGTGATGCCTGTATTAGGTGTGAACATAGGTTTATAATAGCCTATAGTTCTACAAAATATCAACCAAAATAGTTGGTAAGCAAGTAGTCCTTTGTTCCTTCTATATCTTATCACTAGGTCATCATTAAAACTAGGAAATGTTTAAGGATCAGAGTTTTTTTATTAGGTTAGCAACAGCATTATTTCCCAAAGTGTGTCTCATGGTACCCTATCCTATGAGATACTCTGAGAAAAAGTTTCCTCGATCGTATTCATTCTGTTTATATACATATATTCTTTCTCAGAACGAATATTAATATATTGGAAGAACTGAGAAGTTCTACTGTAAGGAAACCTATTTTAACTTGGTGTAACACTGAGTGTTCCAAATGTATTTGATGAAGGTACCCCTTTTTCAAGTTATACCTATTATCCTGAAAAACCAGTGTTTCATGAAGATACAGTGTTCAGTAGATCTATAGATGTCGTGTCCAGAATGATCTACAGACAAAAGGAGTCTAAAGGAACATCTGTCTTAGGTAGTTCTTTAACCTATGCATGGTCCAGAGATTCTCCAGACTAGGAGTGACCATATTAGAACCAAGGTACCTGAATTCCATGTTCTCTCACTCCCTCACCTCCTCCTCTTTTCCCTGTCAGAGGACAGAGCCCTCTTACTCTCCTGACTCTCTCCGTCTCCTGACTTCCATTTCTGTCCAAAGAAATGTGACCCATTTAGTTAGGCAACACTTTTTTATTGGTCACTTAATGTGTGTCAGATCGTATTGCAGACGCTGGGGATATAGCACTGAGCCAAACAGACATGGAATTTACTGTGTTCTTTCTCTTCTGTGCTTCACCCCAGGAGGAAGAACCCGAGTCTCATGTGCCAAAGCTTAACTTTCTAGCACTTGAGCTCTCTAGGTCCTGGGTTTGGAAGCAACTCAAGGACCCTTTAGGTTAGTGGCTGAAAGGGACAAAGGAAGAAACTTGTAGTTGACTACATGACAGAGAACAGAAGGCTTCAGTTACAGGCTCTAGAGGTGCAAGAAGCACAAGGAACCGTTGGGAGTCAAGCCATTATTTTTGTTACTTTAAGTTTATGAGCAAGAGAATTAAACTACGTATCTTATCAAGGAAAACTGTCAACATTGATGCTGAATAGAAATCCTGGAGATTGTTCAGAGTGAGACGAAACAAAGCTAGGAATTGGTTTGACTAGGTTAAAGAGCAATATTGATTATAGTCATTTGTATGAATTGTTCAATTATACTGCAGCACTAGGTGTGTTCATCTTTCATGATTTGTTGCTATGTTGCAAGGTCAGCAGCTAATAGATAATTGATTTTTAGAGCTTAAAAGGACCTTGTAGAGATTATATGGCTTAGCCTGCTCACAATTTAAAATTTTAGAGGGGGAAATCTAGGGCCTCTGGGAGTAGAAGAGCAACACTATTTGGCTTTCATTTTGGATTTTCTCATAGTCTTCCAAAGATAGGTGCTTAAGTCAATGCTGTTATTATATTCATAGGATTTTGTTAAGCTTCCAAGGAAGTGTAGATGCAAAGGGAATTGGAAAAAATTTGTTTAATATTCTTGATACAGAGCCTTTGAGGGAGATGCAAATGTGTTTTGAATGTTAAATTTACTTAGGTTTAAAAATACATATCTTCAAGTGCAGTTGCCATGACAACCTTTCTTAATGTGTGTATAAAATTTATGTCTGTCTCTGAGGTTTTCATCTTTCTCAATACAGGGTTTAATCACAAGAATTGGGCACTGTGGTGTATTTCTATCTAGATGGTGCCCTGTGGGAATTATATAATTTTGAGAAATGCAAGTCAAGCATCAGAGCAGTTCTGTAGCATGGTGATCCCACCAAGGTAAATGTCATCTTGTTCTCTCCACGATCAGAGATTGATCTGGCTTCAAACCCAAGATGAAATTCTGGATTGAAATAGAACCATGAGTCTGTTCTGAGTTTCTGTTTTTTTCATATTTAGAGGATTTGTAGGAGGGCCCTAGGAGGTTTGGGAAATTTTGGACTAAATCTCTTGGATAGCCCCCAAACTGATCCAGTCTCCTTGGGATCATCTAAATCTAATCCATAGTATAGGTTGACTCAGAACCACAAGAGACAGCTCTACAATGGCCAGCCATGTGTACAGAGACACCCCAGAGACTCCTTCTAGCCTGAACTCCAATCCAGCAATCCTAGAGAGATACCGTTATCAGACCTCTTCACTTACTTTTACCTCACTTCATATGCACTTGTCTGTCAGTCTCTCTTTTGCACGTCAGGGGCCAGGAGAAGAAGACTAGGATTTTGGACACCCAAAGTTTAGGAGGAAGGAATTCTCATCCTCAATTCTGGAAATATGAATTTATTAAGCAGTGGAATAAGGGGGTAGTCACTGGTACCTTCTGGTAACTATGACTTGAATTTGAGAACTCAACATGGCTGCCTGAGATTTTGAGATGCTTGCTAAAGAGCTATGTTTGTGTTTTATATTTTAGTTCCTCTGTGGTATAGTAAAAAATAATAATAATAAATTTTTTTTGCAATTTAAGAACCCCTGAAGATAATTAATTGAGATTAGAAGTATGATCTAGTAATGTGCTAGCTTTGAATTTACTTTAGTCTTAATAGACTTTGTAAAACTATGTTACATTTAAGAGATTCCACGGATATGTTCTAATCCAATAGCCTTATAAAAGGGGGAAATGAAAGCTGAGAGAACTTATTTTATATGAGAATTTGCCCAGGCTAGCACAATTTTTTTTTCCCCCAAACTTGTTCAGAATGTGATTTCCTTTTGGTTTCATATTATTCTCTAAAGGATGAATTTAAAACCAAGGAAAGGCCCCCTAAGCAAAAAAGAACTGCCTAAGTTACTATACTATGCTATTGATAACTGGAAGAAATAGGATAATAGTCTCCTAAAAACAAACACTTGAAAAGAGATGTCCCATCTATGATGGGACATGCTATGACGTTTATAAAGGTTTGGGGGCTTATTTTTATTGTAAGAGGCACAATCAGGGCCAACTACATAATTTGTATGCCCAGTGCAAAATGAAAATATGGGGTCTTAGCTGGGGATGAAGTCAGTCTCCCCCCTTCCCACCGTTGGGTCTGCTCTTTTAACCTATGGTTGATGAGAGACCCCCCTCCCCACCCCACCCCCAAGGGATTGAAGTTTCCATGCTGGGACAATGTTGTTTACCTGGATCAGGGGTAGGCAGAGGAGCCCCGCCCAGTTACCTGATGAACATGCTGTGGTGTGGCCAGCCCAAAGCAGAGATGACTTCTTCCTTGCCCTGCCTCAAGATGCTGCAGAGCAAACTGCTGGCTGGACTCCAGCCCTCCCCACACCTGCTCCCAGGCCCCCACTGGAGGGTGACGTGGCAGAAAGTGGGCCTCCCTCATCAACTCTCCTCCTAATGCAATCTTACTGCTGCTCTGGGTGGAAGGCAGCAGTGGTAATGGGCAGGGATGGTTAGAGGGAGGCCAGGCAGGGTGCAGGGCACCGGGGAGCAGGAAGCTGGTAACTGAGAACATGTCTAGGGAGGCAGGGAAGTAAACTCTAAGCCCCGGGCGTATACCCCAGGGTCCCATTGGACTTCACTTACAAAATACAAATTCACAAATAAAATTTGAGAATTTCACTGCAGTGCCTTCAAAGTGTTATACCCCAACATAGGGTCCTTCTAGGTGTGGGCTTCTGTGGGACTGTACTGGTTGCAGCCCATGAAGCTAGCCCTGGACACATCTGACCTTACACAGCATGGTGCTGTGACTCAGTGGTTTTTGAGGGCTGTACCTCTTGGTTGTATGCTAGTTGTCCTGGCAAATACCCATAAATGTCTTTTTCATGATTTATCATCAAGCGATTTAAAACTCTCTAGGATGTCTTAAAATTATTTACAAAATAGGCAACAAATAGATGCCAAACTTAAAAGCAATTTCATAATACAGATTTTTATTAAAGTTGCAAAAGTGATACAGTACACTATAAGTCTCTTATCTGAAGCCCCATTTCACTGATGGAGCTCTTACTTTCCTGTATTTTAATAATTGCCAAACATTTTCTGCTGGAAGGTAAAATGGGATTTTTCCCTGAAATATCATTATAAAACCCTATGAAATATTTCAGTGATATGAGTCATTCACTTATTCATATGGTTGGACATCTAGATAATAGAAATCTGTGAGAAATATATTATTAATTCCTGTGGAGGAGGAAGGAAGAAATCCTACTGATGTATTTTAAGTGTAGTTAAATTCAGTATTCCTTGCCATTTTAAAATATCAAAGTTATTCTCTTCTGCTCCTTTCTTTCCAAGAGGCTACATAAAATTACTTTGACAAGGAAAATCATGAGTCACTTTTTTTGCTGTTAACCTCTTCTACATTCCATTTCATGAACATAGCAATCGGTGGTCAATGATATTCTTAGCAACCTTGTACTATACAAGTGAGACTTACTACCATATACCATGATGTTTAGTTAGCAATTTTGTCAAAGTATAACCTCTTTGTTTGCAATATTACTGAAACTGATAAGGAACAGATTGTTATAAAAAAAAGTTAGCAGCTTTGAAAATCATGCTGCAGTGAATATTCAGCATACAGGTTCTAATGGTATTAAAGCATAATCAGAAAAACTGGCATATTTCAAACTCTTAGCAGTTCATGTTATTAAGTGAAGGTCAATATCGCTGTCAGTAATAAAAACCTAGTTAGTACATTTTGAGGCTTGATGCTCTATAAAACCTTTAACATAATTTAAGACAAAGTGTGAACAAAAGTAGCTCATTTTAGAAATCCAATTTTTGTGAACTGATTGGTGATCTCTCTGCTGTGGGAAAGGATGATCTGTTTTATGCTTTAGCTCTGAAATTCACTGTTTGTGTGGGGGAGGGATATGTAAAACCAATTTTAGTAGAAACTTAAAGAACTGAGGACTTTTTATTCTTCAAAACCATATGCCTTTCAAGATAAATTATCTACCCCATTGGTTATGTCTATACACAGAGATACGTTGTCATGAAGAATTTCAGGTTTATATTGTCCACTTTCATGGTTTGATGGAAAAACCTTTTTCCTCTTTTCACTTTTCACGGGAAAGGGAGCTATTTTGTTGTCTCTTACAGGAAACTATTATAGATTCTAAATATTTAAATACAATCCTTCCAGGTTGTATCTTGGGTATATGTTATTTTCTCTCCTTTCAAGAGTAATTTCTTCTTGAAAAATGCTTTTTATTGGGTATTGGTTAGTATGAGGGGATTATTGTTGATTTTGTTAGATGTGCAACAATATTGTGGTTATGTGGCAAAATATCCTTGTTTTTTAGAGATATATAATAAAGTATTTAGGGGTTAAATGTCATGATTATTGTAATTTTCTTTAAAATTCTGTATCATAAGAATAATATAAGGTAAAATAGAAGCCATTGTTGCATCTAATCAGTGGATGTTTGTGTATTCATTACACCATTCTCCGTACTGTATGTTTGTAATTTCCATAATAAAGAGACAAAAAAATGACTTTCAATAAAAATGAAAAAAATATGTATGAGACTTGTGGACTCCTGACTTCCTGAAAATGGGAGGGGATTTTTTTTCTTACAGACTAATTTTGGAGGATTCTTTGTATTCTTTCCAGTCATTTTAAACTTATTTCTTAAAATGTGTATTCATACAGCTATAAAGCATGAAATGCTCTATTGCACAGTAAAGCTTTTTTTTTAGTAGTTTGGTACATTTTTAACCATTAAATAAGTATCCCTAAAATTGAGACCAAGGTTTATATCACTAAAACTGAAACCAAAGTTTCAGATGATAAAGTGTGCCTAAAAATATAAGGCTTAGATCCCAGTCATTTATCTTCTGATCACATACAGAAAATTTGTTTCAAAAATTTAATATATACACATTATATGCACTTGGTATTAAAATTTCCTGGTAGTCTTAAATTTGATTAAAACCCCAAAATGTGTATAAATGTGTATGAAAATATTAATCACTGATAATTATTTTTCTTGTTTGGGGTAAGAATAGGAACTAAGTTAACCATGTCATTGCTTGAGTAAAACACTCTGTTTGCATTTCTCCTGATTACTACTGTGTAATATCTCAAACAGGGAACTTAACTGCTTAAAAAGGAATTCTTTTAAATTTCATTGAAATATATATTCATTCGTTGAACTGTGTATGTACATATATATCCAACTTGGTATTGCCTGATAAAATCATATAAGAGCCAGAAAACTAGTTTTGAGATCCTCAAGGTAAAGAAAACAGTCCCAAGTATCTTCATGAAGAAGGATGACATTCTTATAGTTTCTTATTTAATAGTTTCCAAGCATTTAATGTAAAACCAGGAAAAGGGATAAATATTACAGAAAGTGCCGTGTGGAAATGAAACACATGGTATTCTTTAGGTGCCATAGATATTATTCTCTAATAAATTTTTTAAATGTATGAGAAAATACAGTAATATTAACTACTAATTAATACTCAATGTTAAGGATTTTAAACCTGATAGGTTGATGTCATTTAAAAGAGAGACTGAAAATTTGGAGGCAAAGAGTTAATGATGAAAATAATGTGTTTTTTTTTTTTTGTATTCTTTTTGGTGATAGCTCTTCTGACAGGTGTGAGGTGATGTCTCGTTTCTCTGATGATTAGCGATGTTGAGCATCTTTTTTTCCTTTTTTTAATGTTTATTTATTTATTTTGGCTGTGCCAGGTCTTAGCACACAGGATCTTTAGTTGCAGCATGCGGACTTCTTAGTTGCATCATGTGGTCTTATTGCGGTATGCACGTGGGATCTAGTTCCCCGACCAGGGATGGAACCCAGGCCCCCTGCATTGGGAGCATGGAGTCTTACCCACTGGACCACCAGGGAAGTCCCTGAAAACAATGTTTATGATGAATTATCATGTCAGTGTGTGCAGGAAGAGTCTGGGCAGAAAGTCTGAAGTGAATCGGTATGTCTTCTAGGTATCATAAGACAAGCAATGTAAACAATTCAGTTAAGCAACACTTATTTCTTTAGAGCCCATAATATTAGGCAATATATTATATGCTTTACCTTAATTTCCTCATTTAAGTATAGAGTTGCTAGGATGAGATACATCAGGGGAATTCCACAGTATCTTTATTTCAGCCGAAGAATTTGACACTTTCTCACCAGTCATGTGACTATGATGATGAAATACTGGATAAATGTGAATCCTTTAAGGTACAGTCACAAGTGGCCCAGTTTAAGGCATACTGAGAATGGCTCTGACCAACTAAGTGAGTCTTCCAGGGCCAAGCCGTTAGGCCCTCTTCTTGGCCTTGAATTCTTCAACATTCTTATTGAAAGCTATAATGAACCCCAAAGTCTTGCTTATCAAATCAGTAGATGATGTGAAGCAAGATAATTTATTTCAGGAGATGGTAATGAGGGTTTAAATCTGGGAAAAAGCCAAGGCATAATTTGGAAATAAATATAAGGACCTGCAATTAGATTAAAAAAAAAATCAACTGCACTTGGCATGACTGGGTTAATATGTAAAAAATCTGTGACTTTTTAATGCTTACTTTGAATCAAACTGATGATAAAATTGCTTTAAAAATGTCATCTTGGGATGCATTAATAAAAGTATTCTCTCTGATTTGGGGAGATAATAGCCTCACCAGACTCTTATAAACTAATCCATGCTCATTTTAGAGGAATTAAGATGCGCAAAACCAAAAAACCCTACAATCCTTCCACTCAGATAATATATATGCACACACGATGCATGTACTTTGTATAGATTTTGTAGTTGTCTTCTTTTTTGCTGAAATGTTCTTGGTGGCAGCAGAAGTGTGTATCTATGTCCTTCAATTCTTAGATTCTGCCGAATATTAAAAGGTCTTCTCTCGGCAAAGAGTCCCACTTAGACCTTCAGAGCCAGAAGGACAGTTTCATTGGCACCACCTGGGACCTTGTTAGAACTATTAAGTGGGGCAGACCAACTGAATCAGAAAGTGTGGGGCTGGGGCCTAGCTATCCTGCGGTTCAACAAGCCCTGCAGGTGATTCCAATCCACTCAGAAGTTTAAGAACTGACCTGAGTTTAACCCTTTGATTTTTCAGATAAGGAAGCTAAGCTCCAAAGAAGTCGCATATTAATTTGAGAAAGTGCATACTAGAATCTTCACGCAGTGATACCTAGGATGAAGAATCATCCCTCTGGGGAGAACTGTTTATTGGGCTAATTGCTAAGCAGTATTTGAAAGAATGCTAGGTGGAAACAAGTAATGGGGGAAGAGTCTGTTTAGCATTTAACTTACCCTGGTGGACTTAACACAGTTCCAACAGTAGCCTTTGATTCATTGAACTTTAGCCCGAAAGAAAAGTTTGCTTGATCTAATATGTTAATCCCTGAAGCATGTTTATGGGCCATTTAAGTAACTACTCCATTCCATCACTAAAGCTAATGAAGCTCTAGAGTGTGACCTTGCAGCTTTCATTTTAAAGAGCTCTTCACACTTAAGTTTGAGAACCACTAATACAGAAGATGTTTAAAGTGGTTAAGAACAAAACTAGCTGGACTGGAACAACATTTTCAGTATCCTTTAATTTGGGTTCCACAGAGAAAACACAATTTGCTAATGTGCATATAATAAAGCTAATATAACATCATCAGAGATTGCTCCAGAAATGTGTAATGGTAAGGCATTAAAGTGATTTTTTGAGAAAGTATAATATAGTTTCCTCATAATCTGGGAAGAAAAAAATGAGGAGGGGAATCACTGTAGGAGGGCCAAGAGATCACAAATACAAGAGTTGAAATAATGAATCTTGCTCTAAACTGCAAATGTAGTCAACCTTGACTTTCCACAGTACAAATAAAGGTCATGGACTTTATAATATCTCAGCAGTTGTCACGAATTTTAGTTTTCTAAGATTGCATTGTGTGTAGTAGTCAGATTTAGGAAAAAAAGATATAGTATCTAAGGAATAACAGAATAATAACTGCAAGATCAAAATGACCTACCTTGAATTTGTGTGTCATTTATCGTTTCCCGAGGTGCTTTAAACTTTTATTTTATCCATGTAACAGCCCTGTGAGGAATGAAAGTACCAGCAAAACCGTTTTCGAAACTTTAAACACGGAACAGACGAAGAAAAAAGTGAAGTTGACAGACTCAGAGAAATGACAGAAAAGGTGGTCACTGAGGAAGCGTAGCAAAGAGAGAGGGGCAAGCGCAAAAAGCTGAAGTCCGGAGGATGGTCAAAGGAGAACAGAACAGAGGCTAACCTGGCCGGGGGAAACGGTGTCAAGGGCAAACAGGTGCAAAAAAGGCCAAGGACAGGAAATTTGGGATTAGGAAATTGAAATTTATCTGTACCAGAGAGAATGGATGAGGTCAAAGATGAAGAGAAAAATGAAAAGTGGGGCGGCACTTAAAGCTGCATGGAAGTTTAGTGGGCTGATGTTATCCCTCAGGCCCATGACCATGGGGTTGGGCCCCAGGTTGAGGATAACACCGAGGGGAGTCGCTGAAGACACGGGCCAAAAGACGGCGGAGCCGGGTGGGCGTTCACGCCGGACTAACAAAGACAGCCCGGGGCGCTTCTCCAGCCACGCAACCTGCGGGGGCCGAAGGGTTAACCGCGCGCGCTACTCCCGCGCGCATCCCGGCCCCCACTCCCGCGGTCGCTAGGAGACGCCGGAAGTGGGGGAGGGGCGGGCGGCGCGACCAAGGGTGGGAATCTTTTTCGGGCTCCCGGAGGCGGAGGGAGGCGAGCGCGCGTGCGCGCGCCGTGCCGGCCGTCGCCGCGGTGACCGTCCTCGGAGTCCGTCGGCTCGCGCCCCGCCCCCGTTCCTGCTGCCCCCTCCCCTGTCGCTGGCGGGGAGTGTTTCTCGCTCCTCCCGGTTGCTGCCGCCGTCGCCGCCGCTCCTCCTCTCCCAGTCTTGGGTTTCCCTGGCGCTACTGCCGCCACTGCCTCTGCGGTCTGTATGAGGAGGAGGAGGATGTGAAGATGGCGGAGCTGCAGATGCTGCTGGAGGAGGAAATCCCGGGGGGCCGCCGGGCCCTCTTCGACAGTTACACGAATCTGGAACGGGTGGCCGATTACTGCGAGAACAACTACATCCAGGTGCGACGCATCTCCCGGCCTGGGCGCGTCGGGCCTCGGGGTGGTGAGGGCGCGTGGGGGACCCCCGGCCGGGGGCCGCGCGCCTGGGGGCGTAGGGCGCGTGGGGTCGAGGCCGCGGCGGGGATACAGTCCAGCTGACCCCCATGTAGCGGGGGGAGGAGCATGGTGGGAGCTGGGGTTGGGGAATGGGTGAGAATTCTCCGGTTGGAGGAAATTGTAGCTTTAAAACATTTAAAAAAGCCATGAATCAGCCCTCGGTGCGGGTGTGGTGTGTGCGTGTGTGTGTGTGTGGTGTGCGGTGTGGTGTGTGTGGGTGTGTGGTGTGTGGTGTGGTGTGGTGTGTGTGTGTGTGTGTGGTGTGGTGTGGTGTGTGTGTGTGTGTGTGTGTGGTGTCCCCCGCCTCGCTTCTTCCCTCGGCCGCCTCCGCACTCGGTGCCAGTCAATTTTCGGGATGGCGGAGGAGGCGGAGAGTGGCATTTTCTATTTGACAGAATCTTGCTCCCCCATATGGCAAGGGTGTGGGGGGATTGATGGGTCACCCCCATCCCCCAAGCTCTGGAGGATTTTTAAGGGGTTATATTGCTGCAGAGTAAACTGTCTCAGCTTTCTATTCATTTGAATGCATCAAAAGATCGGTTTTTGGTTTTTTGCTTGTTTTTAGGTTCTAACTGGGGATACAGTATAAGAGTAAGCTGTCCCTTGTTGGAAGTTAATGCCATTTTTCTCCCTATAGAGAGTGAGAAGCTGCATGATAATGAAATCTTCCGTCCCGCCACCTCCCTTCAATCCCATTAGAATAGGTAATTTGTCTTCGGGGAAAAAATTGGGGATTATTTTTCAGAGAGAATTAGGAAATGATCCTCATGGTTTAGTTTTTCCTGGGATGATTGGTTTGGCACAGGGACTCAGTGGTAGCGCTGTATGTATGTGTATGGAGATGGGGGATATTGGGTGAGATGAAATCCAGCTGCTCCTGGAAGAAGCAAAAGACTGTGGATTAAAAAAAATTCGTCTTTAAAAATTATATGAAAGGATAGTTTAAAACGCACGGTTTGCAAAGTTAGTATCTTTTGTTTTCTTTATAGCTTATTCTGAATCACAGGTTCTACCTCCATTTTTTCCCTTCCCATTTAAATTCTCTTGGGATGAAGGTGGAAATGGAAGAAATAAGTTAAATTGTTCCTTCACTATGGTCTTTTTTTCCTGTTCCCACCTCCATCTCTCCAGGCATCCTTCTTAACATCGGCTGTATTGGGAAGCATTCTCAAGTCTTGGTTTAAACCAAAAAAAATAGGTGTTAAAATTTACAGGTTCATAAATTTTGTAAGGACCACATGGTTGATCAAGGATAGTGTTGTGAGATTTTGCTTGATTAGACATATCCTGAACTCTGTATTTTCTTGTAGGGAATATTTGTATTGGAGAATAAATCAGACATAACCCAAGGCTTTTCCCTCCAAAGAGGCAGTTGAAAGTATGGCTAGTAGGAAAAGAAAGAATGTGACTTGGGTCAAAGATTCATACAAAAAGTACAATTGTCCATATTCATCAGGTGCTTTGCTGATACTGAGTGTGGTAGGAGAGATTCAAAGGTTAAAATGCTCAGTTTTTCACTAAATACATTTGAAAGTCTATATAGCCTGGCACTGTGTCAAGTGTTGATGATTCATACCTAGTGTCCACAGAATCTCATAGTGTAGTTAGTAGGAGAGGCTGATCTGTGAGCAAATGAATACCATGTAGTGTGTCAGTTTATACTCTTAATGGGCTGCAGGTGGGAAGAAGGAAGAAGCTATGCTGTCCTCACTCTGGGAATTCACAGTCTCTAGGAGAGGCAAATTGAAAGGACTGAAGTTGTTATTACAATCCCTTGTGCAACATATGAGAAAGAGTTACAGGTCAGAAGAGAAATTGAGGGTGGAAAACTGATTGGGTTGTGGTTATCACCACTAAATTAAAAAAAAAAAGAAAGAAACAGATTTCTCTCTCTTTGGAAGATAATTTTTTTTTATTTTTTTAACATCTTTATTGGGGTATAATTGCTTTACAATGGTGTGTTAGTTTCTGCTTTATAACAAAGTGAATCAGTTATACATATACATATGTTCCCATATCTCTTCCCTCTTGCGTCTCCCTCCCTCCCACCCTCCCTATCCCACCCCTCCTGGAAGATAATTTTTATTGTAATGTGAAGGTATAGTTCCTCTTATATTACAGTTGTTACATAAAGGTAAAAGTACCTGAATTAACAAAGCTGAGAGAGTAAAGGGATCAACAACTGTCATCTTTTTATATATTGTATACATTTATTCCAGTTCAAGAGAGAAGAATGTTACTGCCATTATTTGTCTTAGCAATGGGACTCAGAATTTAATGGGATGGTATTTTAAAATTCAAAGTATAAATACTGGTTAATAGAAATGGACTTGGGTTTTAAAATATCTTATTTCTTCAACTTAGCATCTAAAATAAACTTCACACTTTTACCTCTTAGATTATCATCTGTGTTAAGATCCAGTGGGGATATTGTTGGGGATCTCTCCCCAGATGACAACTCTTACATGATTTGTTTGTGGTAAAGTTGATAAATAGAAGATGGTGATAGTGGATTTGTGCTGACCCAGCTGCTCATTTGCCTGGCTCTTCTTGGTGACCAGCAAACTGACCAGCAGGAGTTTCGATGCTGCCTGTGACCCTGCTATAGATGAAAGTGATTTGGTGGGATCGGTGATCAAATGGTCAATCTAGCCTTATTATAGCATCATGTCCTAACCATTAGCTCAAGTTAACTCACCCAACACTCATTTTATTTTGTGGAAATATAATTTTTGCCTGTAAAGCAGAAAAAAGGCAAATCTACTGATCATAAGTAACAAATGATAAGGTTCTTTGCTCAGTGTCCTTAAATAGCTGGTTTTATGCATTGGAATATAAAAAAAATAAGGTAAATAAGAATATTCTAAATGTGGATTATATTTAGTGTGAAGATTGAGGAAAGGAAGGAAAATGGTATGCTGTCCTTCTGAAAACAAACATACTGTGTTTAAATTATTTCTATCATGAAAATGTCCTTCAGAAATATTATCTATTGGCATTAGGAGTGATCAGATAGTACCTGTATTAACACACACACACAATCTACAGGTACAGCAGAGTTGTAAGTAGTAGTTTTCCAGGTTAATAATGCAGTTAACATTAGAAATTTAAAAATCATCTTTAGTAAAAAGTTAGATGATTCTGTTTTATTTCAACCTCTAGAAAAAGTGATAGTCAAAATATTTTTTCTAAAATGTGATGATAAAAAGTGATAACTACAGTTTCCTGTTTCCCCGATTGATTTTCTTTCCTGTAAAAAGGATTAAAGTTATTGTTAAGGACTTTTTCGAGATAAATGTAAGACCTGTGTTTTTTCCTCTTCATTTATAAATATAAACATTGATTCCTAATCTAGGAAATGTCCAGAAACTTTAAAACATTTTTGATTAACTTGGAATCTACATATTTACATATGGAGAATTTTATAATAACATGGGTTGCTTTAATGCTTTGGTGGATGAAGTAAGATTATATTTGTTACTTTCCTAAAGTAAGTCTGAAAAGCCAACTTATTCATATTTATATTTTTCCTTTTCTTAGATAAAAGAAAGTTATTCCTTTTTGTGAGTGTTAATTCACATAGATACATAGTAAAATCCCGTTGTCCACTGTTTGGATTAAGAACAAAGTCATCCAGTAAAATGGCTTTGCTCAGAAGAACAGAAATTAAGAATTTACCTTAATGTTTTGATAAATGCTGGAGAGGGTGTAGAGAAGAGGGAACCCTCTTGCACTGCTGGTGGGAATGTAAATTGATACAGCCACTATGGAGAACAGTATGGAGGGTCCTTAAAAAACTAAAAATAGAACTAGCGTATGACCCAGCAGTCCTACTACTAGGCATATACCCTGAGCAAACCATAATTCAAAAAGAGTCATGTACCACAATGTTGACTGCAGCACTATTTACAATAGCCAGGCCATGGAAGCAACGTAAGTGTCCGTCAACAGATGAATGGATAAAGAAGGTGTGGCACATATATACAATGGAATATTACTCAGCCATAAAAAAAACGAAATTGAGTTATTTGTAGTGAGGTGGATGGACCTAGAGTCTGTCATACAGAGTGAAGTAAGTCAGAGAAAAACAAATACCGAATGCTAACACATAATATATGGAATCTAAAAAAAAAAAAAGGTCTGAAGAACCTAGGGGCAGGACAGGAATAAAGACGCAGACGTAGAGAATGGACTTGAGGACATGGGGAGAGGGAAGGGTAAGCTGTGACAAAGTGAGAGAGTGGCATGGACATATATACACTACCAAATGTAAAATAGCTAGCTAGTGGGAAGCAGCTGCATAGCACGGGGAGATCACCTCGGTTCTTTGACTATCTAGAGGGGTGGGATAGGGATGGTGGGAGGGAGATGCAAGAGGGAGGGGATATGGGGGTATATGTATACATATAGCTGATTCACTTTGTTATACGGCAGAAACTAACACAACATTGTAAAGCAATTATACCCCAATAAAGATGTTAAAAAAAAAAGAATTTACCTTAATGTTTTCTCTGAAATCTTTCTTTTGAATAATGGGAAAGATGTCATTAATAGCTTTCCTTTTTTCTCATTATCAGCAAGGATACTCTCAGAATTCATTAAAAATTGCAGGAAGAGTTTATAAGGGCATAACAGAATCATGGCTTACTAGTCAGTTTCATTAAAAAGTAGTTACTAAAATGATATAAAGATTGCACATTCCTAATAAAAACCATTAAAATGCATGCTTATTGTTGAAAAATTATTAGAAAATACAAATAAATATTAAGGAACAAACTTAAAATTGCCTAATCATTTTGAATATACATCTGGTATTTATACTTTTAAATCTTTTTGACATGTATATCTACGTATCATATATTTTAAAAATATTATGTTCATGTTCTATATTACTTTTATACCTTGCTTTAAAAAGAGACTTTTAGTGGTGGTAATCTTTGCTTTTTATCATGGTCATAGAGTATACAGAAAGGAGGTTTGTATTTATGTGTTTAACTTCTGTTTGTTCTCACAAATAGAATAATGTTAAAAGTACCTAGAATGAAGAAGGAGAAAGTAGAAATTTGAGGACTGATGTTTGAATCCTTCCCTGTAACTTTTGTCTTTTACCTCCACAGAGAGGAGTGAACCATGCGAGTGAACATCAGGCTGAATTAGGGAGATTGAATTTCCGTAGATGGAGGTGATTTAACACATCAGAATTTTTTTTAATTTTATTTTTTTTAATGCGGCAGGTTCTTATTAGTTATCTGTTTTATACATATTAGTGTATAAATGTCAATCCCAATCTCCCAGTTCATCCCACCCCCACCCCCCCACTTTCCCCCCTGGGGTCCATATGTTTGTTTTCTACATCTGTGTCTCCATTTTTGCCTTGCAAACCGGTTCATTTGTACCATTTTTCTAGATTCCACATATATGCATTAATATATGATATTTATTTTTCCCTTTCTGACTTAACCTTACCTTGTATGACAGTCTCTAGGTCCATGCACATCACTACAAATGACCCAATTTCGTTCCTTTTTATGGATGAGTAATATTCCATTGTATATATGTACCACATCTTCTTCATCCATTCGTCTGTTAATGGGCATTTAGGTTGCTTCCATGACCTGGCTATTGTAAATAGTGCTACAGTGAACATTGGGGTGCATGTGTCTTTTTGAATTATGGTTTTCTCTGGGTATATACCCAGTAGTGGGATTGCTGGGTCGTATGGTAGTTCCATTTTTAGTTTTTTAAGGACCTTCCATACTGTTCTCCATTGTGGCTCTATCAATTTACATTCCCACCAACAGTGCAAGAGGATTCCCTTTTCTCCACACCCTCTACAGCATTTGTTGTTCGTAGATTTCATGATGATGGCCATTCTGACTGGTGTGAGGTGATACCTCTTTGTAGTTTTTTTTTTTTTTTTTTTTTGTGGTACGTGGGCCTCTCACTGCTGTGGCCTCTCCCGTTGCGGAGCACAGGCTCCGGACGTGCAGGCTCAGTGGCCATGGCCCATGGGCCCAGCCGCTCCGCGGCACGTGGGATACTCCCGGACTGGGGCACGAACCCGCGTCCCCTGCATCGGCAGGCAGACTCTCAACCACTGCGCCACCAGGGAAGCCCCTCTTTGTAGTTTTGATTTACATTTCTCTAATAATTAGTGATGTTGAGCATCTTTTCATGTGCCTCTTGGCCACCTGTATGTCTTCTTTGGAGAACTGTCTGTTTAGGTCTTCTGCCCATATTTTGGTTGGGTTGTTTGTTTTTTTAATATTGAGCTGCATGAGCTGTTTATAATTTTTGGAGATTAATCCTTTGTCCATTGATTTGTTTGCAAATATTTTCCCCCAATCTGAGGGTTGTCTTTTTGTCTTCTTTATGGTTTCCTTTGCTGTACAAAAGCTTTTAAGTTTCATTAGGTCCCATTTGTTTATTTTTTTTTTTATTTCCATTACTCTAGGAGGTGGGTCAAAAAGGATCTTGCTGTGATTTATGTCAAAGAGTCTTCTTCCTATATTTTCCTCTAAGAGTTTTATAGTGTCCGGTCTTACATTTAGATCTTTAATCCATTTTGAGTTTATTTTTGTTTATGGTGTTAGGGAGTGTCGTAATTTCATTCTTTTACACGTAGCTGTCCAGTTTTCCCAGTACCACTTATTGAAGAGACTGTCTTTTCTCCATTGTGTATCCTTGCCTCCTTTGTCATAGATTAGTTGACCATAGGTGTGTGGGTTTATCTCTGGGCTTTCTCTCCTGTTCTATTGATCTATATTTCTGTTTTTATGCCACTACCATATTGTCTTGATTACTGTAGCTTTATAGTATAGTCTGAAGTCAGGGAGTCTGATTCCTCCAGCTCTGTTTCTTTCCCTCAAGATTGCTTTGGCTATCCAGGGTCTTTTGTGTCTCCATACCAATTTTAAGATTTCTTGTTCTAGTTCTGTAAAAAATGTCACTGGCAATTTGATAGGGATTTCACTGAATCTGTAGATTGCTTGGGGTAGTATAGTCATTTTCACAGTATTGATTATTAAAATCCAAGAACATGGTATATCTCTCCATCTGTTTGTGTCATCTTTGATCTCTTTCATCAGTGTCTTAGAGTTTTCTGCATACAGGTCCTTTGTCTCCTTAAGTAGGTTTGTTCCTAGGTATTTTATTCTTTTTGTTGCAGTGGTGAATGGGATTGTTTCCTTAATTTCTCTTCTGATCTTTTGTTGTTAGTGTATAGGAATGCCAGAGATTTCTGTGCATTAATATTGTATCCTGCAACTTTACCAGATTCATTGATTAGCTCTAGTAGTTTTCTGGTGGCATCTTTAGGATTCTCTATGTATAGTATCATGTCATCTGCAAACAGTGACAGTTTTACTTCTTCTTTTCCAATTTGGATTCCTTTTATTTCTTTTTCTTCTCTGATTGCCATGGCTAGGACTTCCAAAACTGTGTTGAATAATAGTGGTGAGAGTGGACATCCTTGTCTTGTTCCTGATCTTAAAGGAAATGTTTTCACTTTTTCACCATTGAGAATGATGTTTGCTGTGGGTTTGTTGTATATGGCCTTTATTATATTGAGGTAGTTTCCCTCTATGCCCACTTTCTGGAGAGTTTTTTTCATAAATGGCTGTTGAATTTTGTCAAAAGCCTTATCTGCATCTATTGAGATGATCATATGGTTTTTCTTCTTCAGTTTGTTAATATGGTGTATCACATTCATTGATTTGCATCTATTGAAGAATCCTTGCATCCCTGGGATAAATCCCACTTGATCATGGTGTCTGATCCTTTTAATATGTTGTTGGATACTGGTTGCTAGTATTTTCTTGAGGATTTTTGTATCTATATTCATTAGTGATATTGGTATGTAATTTTGTTTTTTTGTAGTATCTTTGTCTGATTTTGGTATCAAGGTGATGGTGGCCTTCTACAATGAGTTTGGGAGTGTTCCTTCCTCTGCAGTTTCTTGCAAGAGTTTGAGAAGGATGGGTATTAGCTCTTCTCTAAATGTTTGATAGAATTCACCTGAGAAGCCATCTGGTCCTGGACTTTTGTTTGTTGGGAGATTTTTTTTTTTTTTTTTTTGCGTTACGCCAGCCTCTCACTCTTGCGGCCTCTCCTGCTGCAGAGCACAGGCTCCGGACGCGCAGGCTCAGCGGCCGTGGCTCATGGGCCCAGCCGCTCCGTGGCATGTCGGATCTTCCCAGACCGGGGCACGAACCCGCGTCCCCTGCATCGGCAGGCAGACTCTCAACCACTGCGCCACCAGGGAAGCCCTGTTGGGAGATTTTTAATCACAGTTTCAATTTCATTACTTGTGATTGGTCTGTTTATATTTTCTATTTCTTCCTGGTTCAGTCTTGGAAGGTTATACCTTTCCAAGAATTTGTCCTTTCCAGGTTGTCCATTTTATTGGCATAGAGTTGTTTGTAGTAGTCTCTTAGGATGGTTTGTATTTCTGTGGTGTCTGCTGTAACTTCTCCTTTTTCATTTCTAATTTTATTGATTTGAGACCTCTGCCTCTTTTTCTTGATGAGTCTGGCTAAAGGTTTGTCAGTTTTGTCTATCTTCTCAAAGAACCAGCTTTTAGTTTTATTGATCTTTGGTATAGTTTTCTTTGTTTCTATTTCATTTATGTCTGCTCTGATCTTTATGATATCTTTCCTTCTACTAACTTTGGTTTTTGTTTGTTCTTCTTTCTCTAGTTCCTTTAGGTGTAAGGTTAGATTGTTTCTATGAGATTTTTCTTGTTTCTTGAGGTAGGGTTGTATTGCTAGAAACTTCTCTCTTAGAACTGCTTTTGCAGTATCCCATAGGTTTTTTTGTTTGTTTTTATAAGTTTATTTGTTTTTATTTTTGGCTGTGTTGGGTCTTTGTTGCTGTGTGCAGGCTTTCTCTAGTTGCAGCAAGCGGGGTCTACTCTTCGTTGCGGTGTGTGGGCTTTTCATTGTCGTAGCTTCTCTTGTTGCAGAGCATGGGCTCTAGGCACGCAGGCTTCAGTAGTTGTGGCACGCGGGCTCTAGAGCACAGGCTGAGTAGTTGTGGCGCATGGGCTTAGTTGCTCTGTGGCATGTGGGATATTCCCGGGCCAGCGATCGAACTCATATAGCTCTAAAGCTGGTGGAACCGTTATAACTCATATAGTTCAGTATTTCCCAAACCAGAATTGTGTAATATGTAAAAATATTTGTTGTAAAGTAGTTACTGCATAATGTGCCCCTTTTGAACCTACAAAACACAATATCATTTCAAGTGTTCTGGGAAGTCTTGCAGTAAAGAAACCTGTTTAAGTTACCTACATATAGGGTTTCACAAAATGTATTAGTCTTCGAAACTGTTTTTGGATGCCCAGTAGCTATTAATAAGACCTACAGCACAGTCTGGGAAATGCTCTTGTAGTTAATTTTCTTTTTATAAACTCAGAAGCTTATGCCCATAGAGGTTAAACACTGTTTTGAAGTCATCCATCCTTGGGTTATAGCTTTTGGACTTTCATCTGAAATTATATGCAAAAGTTTTAAGCAATTACAGTCCAAATGTTTAGCACTTCTTTGCTAGTCTTAAATTTGTCTGTTCCTGCTCTCTTCCCAGCCCCTACTTCTCAAATGGCTGAAAACAGAAGTCTGTTTCTTGCTAATTGAAGGCTGCTTTGAATTTAGTCACCCTCTATGGCTGTGCTGTCTAGTACAGTAGCCATTTGTGGCCATTTAAATTTTTTGAATTGAGATATATTTCACATACTGTAAAATTCACCTATTTAAAGTGTACAGTTTAGTGGGTTTTTATTGTATTCACAAGATTGTGCAACCGTCACCACTATCTGATTCCAGAACATATTCATCACTCCAGAAAGAAGCCTGTACCCTTTAGCTGTCATTTCCCCATCCCCCTCTCCCTCTGCCTCCTGGCAACCATTAATCTTTTTGTCTTTATGAATTTGCCTGTTCTAGACACTTCATATAAATGGACTCATATGTGATTTTTGGTGTCTGCGTTCTTTAATGTTTTCAAGGTTCACTATATTGTAATATGTCAGTATATCATTTTGTCTTTTTTTAAAATAACAGTTTTATAGAGATATAATTCACATACCATTTAAGTACCCATTTAAAGTGTATAATTCAGGAGTTTTTAGTATCTTCACAGATATATGCAATCATAAGTACAGTTAATTTTTAGAACATTTTCATTACCTCAAAAAGAAACCCCATACCACTGAGTTACCACCTCTTATCCTCCCAGCTGCCTATATCTAGGCAACTACTAATATAGTTTTTTGGGGTTTTTTGTTTGTTCTGGACATTTCATAGAAATGGAATCATATGCTATGTGGCCTTTTATGTCTAGATTTTTTTCACTTATCGTGCTTTCAAGGTTCATCCACGTTGTATTATGTATCAGTGCTTCATTCCTTTTTATAGCTGAATGGCTGTACTACACTTTTTTTATCCATTCCTCAGTTGATGGATTTTTGAGTTGTTTCCACATTTTGGCTATTATGAATAATGCTACCAGAACATATATTAACATGTAACGTTATAAACATTCACGTATACGTTTTTATGTAGGCATATATTTTTTCTTTCTCTTGGGTATATACCTAAGAATGGAATTGTCAGGTCACATGGCAACTATATTTAACTATTTGTGGAACTGTGAGATTGTTGTCCAAGCTGGTTATACCATTTTACATTCCCACTAGCATTGTACAAGAGTTCTAGTTTCTCCACATCCTCATCAATACTTGTTATTGACTGTCTTTTTGCTTACAGCCGTCTTAGTGGGTGTGATGTGGCTTTTTTGTTGTTTTGATACGCATTTTCCTAACAACTAATGATGTTGAGTATCCTTTCATGTGTTTATTGACCATTGGTATATCTTCTTTGGAGAAATGTCTATTCAAATCCTTTGCACATTTAAAAATTGGATTGTTTGTCTTTTCATTTTCTAATTGTAAGAATTCTTCATATATTTTGGATACAGGTCCCTTATCAGATATTTGATTTGCAAATACAGTCACCCACCATCAACGGGTCCCGCATCTGTGGATTCAACGAACTGCAGATCAAATTGGTAGAACCCGAGGATACGGAATCCGAGGATGCAGAACCCATGGATACTGAGGTTATATAAAATGGATATGCCATTTTATATAAAGGACTTGAGCAGTGGTGGATTTTGGTATCTGCAGGGAGTCTGGAACCAGTCCCCCAAAGATACTGAGGGATGACAGTATTGTCTTCCATCTGTGGGTTTTCTTTTCATTTTCTTGATGGTGTCCTTTGATGCACAAGTTTTTAATTTTAATGAAGTCCAACATATATATTTTTTCTTTTTCTCTGTGCTTTTGGTATTATATCTAAGAAACTATCACCTAATCCAAGGTCACAAAGATTTACTCCCGTGTTTCCTCCTAGGAGTCATAGTTTTAACTCTTACATTTAGATCTTTGATCTGTTTTGAGTTAATTTTTGGTATGTTGTAGAGGGCCCATATTTATTCCTTTGCATGTGCATTTATTCATCTCAGCATTGATTGTTGAAAAGATTTTTCTTTCCCCATTGAATTATCTTGGCACCTTTCTTGAAAATGAATTTCCCATAAAGATACTATTTTGTTTCTGGACTCTCAGTTCTAATCCATTATCCATGTATATCCTTACCCCAGTACCACAGTCTTGATTATTGTAGTTTTGAAATTTTGATGTATGTGTCCTCCAACTTTGTCCTTTTTTAAAGTATATATATATATATATATACACACATATATATATGTATATATTTATTTATTTATTTATTTTTTGGCTGTGTTGGGTCTTAGTTGTGGCATGCAGACTCTTTGTTGCAGCACGCAGGCTTCTTTCTAGTTGTGGCACGCGGGCTCTCTAGTTGTGGTGCGCGGGTTCAGTAGTTGCGGTGCGCAGGCTTAGTTCCTCCACCAGGGATTGGACCCGCGTTCCCTGCATTGGAATGCGTATTCTTAACCACTGGACCACAAGGGAAGTCCCCCAACTTTGTGCTTTTTCAAGATTATTTCAGCTACTCTGCATCCCTTGAATTTCCATATGAATTTTTGGATGCCTTGTTAATTTCTGCCAAAAAGGCTGCTGGGATTTTGACTGGGATTGTATTGAATCTGTAGATAAACTTGGGGAGCCATCTTAATTACATTAAGTCTTCTGATCAATGAACATGGGATGGCTTTCCACTTAATTAGTTCTTTAATTTATTTTAATAATGTTTTGTAGTTTTCAGTGTCTAAGTCTTATACTTCTAATTTTAAAATGATTTCTAAGTATTTTATTCTTTCGGATACTATTGTAAATGGAGTTGATTTCTTAATTTAATTTTTGGATTGTTTATTACTATATATACAATTGACTTTGTATATTGACCTTATATGTTACTGAAATTTAAATTAATTGAAATTCAATTTAAATTTTACATTTCTACTACCTACCTTTCAAGTGCTCGATAGCCACATGTGCCTAGTGACTGCCATATTGAATTACACAGATTTGATTATTTCCACGGTTATAATTCTATTCAATGTCTACACCCTCACCCCCCCCCAAAAAAAAAAGAGTACCCCCTTTACTTTTGATTTCCCTCTGTCTGGAGACTCTTTCAACTTTTATGTTTCTTCTGATTTTTACCTCCACGTGTCCATGTTCATGTTGCTATTTTTAAAGTTTTAGATAATTCTGCTATGAGAAATGGTGACTTCACTTTCCTATACTTTTTCCCATCTTTTCAACATAACTTCTAGCAGTTTGGATTTATTGTATCCATTATATCTATGTAAATATTCACAGCTGAATCATACAGTGGACTGGTGATTTTATTTCCTTTCCTAAGCAAATTTTTTCTTTTCCTTGGGGCTAATAATTACCTCACTTCTTCGAAGGCTTAATTACTTATGTATCTATCTATGTTTCATCTCTAAACTTTCCTCTGGATGTATAAATCTTATCTCAATATATTAAAGCATATTAGTGATCTATCAGTTGTCAAAAACTGTGAAGGGTCTGAAATTTAACCCTGTTTTCGACCTAACAGGCTAGCTAGCCACAGTTTTATGGTTGATGTGGCAGAAGACATGAGACTCCTGTGTCAGAGACATAAGACTTTATTACTCACAGCAATAACATTAGCCAGAGTATCATTATTCCTAAAACCCCTGACTTTCAGTGTGAAAATCCTTATTTTCACTTATTATTATTCCTAAATAATATTCCTAAAACTCCTGACCTTATTCCTAAAACCCCTGATCTCAGTGTGACATGAGGAAGGCCAGGTGATATCTGCACATGCAGTGGGTTGCATTATTGGGAGGAACCCTGAATTTAGGGAACCTGAATCTTTTATGTAGGTCAGTAAAAATACCTGCCCCTTGCTCCAGAGGGAGATACTCTTTATCTTCTAAGACTGTTTTCTGTACAAACATACTTGAAAAGATAGTGAAACAAAGGCCATCAGTGCGTCTGCTCACCGCAATGTACAAAATGCAGAAGAACCACGGAGAATTGTCTCCCAATATCAGTTTTATTTCCTCCCCCAGGAAGTGTATTTCTTGGAGCCCTTGGCTGTTCTTCTCCAATATGGATTATATGAATTATTAACCCAGCCGTCATCTCAGAAATTTTCTTTGCCATTGGTCTTTGATTTTCCTTTGCCTCTTTGATGTAGATGCTATTTTCTGGATTCCATGCTTCCTCCTTTCTTGCCTTTCTGTTTTGAGGATGTACATCCTCCAGTGCTTCCTGAGAAACGGTACATGGAAAGTTTAAAAAAAAAAAAGTGTGCTGAAAATCTTATTCAACTTTCACTAGATTGATGGTTTGATTGGTAAGGAATTATAGGTTGGAAATAATTTTCTCTCAGATTGTAAAGACATTCTTCTATTTCTACATTTTCTATTAGCTTTTGGTGTTGCTTTTGAGAAGTCAGGTGCCATTTTGCTTCCTGATGGTTTTTTTTTGTATATGTTTTTTTTTTTCTCTCCCTGTCTGGAGGCTTGTAGGATCATTTATTCCTCATGATGATGTTTTTTGCTATTGGTCTTTTTCCATCAGTTGTACTAAGCATTTGATGAGTACATTTAGTGGAGTCTTATATTCTTTAACTCTGAAAAATTGTGTGATGTTTCTGCTGTGTTTTCTTTTTTTGTGTTTTTATTAGTCAGATTTGGACCTCTTGGGTTGAGTTTCTAAAATTGTTTTCCCTTTTTTGTGGTTTTATATTCTTTTAAAATGTCTCTTTACTGTTTTTCACAGTGGCTGCACCAATTTACATTCCTCCTAATAGTGTACAAGGATTCCCTTTTCTCCACATCCTTGCCAACATTTGTTATTTGTGGTCTTTTTTTTTTTTCTTTTTTTTTGGATGATAGCCATTCTGACAGATGTGAGGTGATATCTCATTGTGGTATTGATTTGCATTTCTGTGAATGATTAGTGATGTTGAGCATCTTTTCATGTGTCTGTTGACCATTTGTATATCTTCTTTGGAAAAATGTCTATTCAGGTCTTCCGCCCATTTTTAATTGGGTTTTTTCAATACTGAGTTGTATGAGCTGTTCATATATTTTGGATATTAACTCCTTATCAGTCATGTATTTGCAAATATTTTCTCCCATACTTGAAATGTGTTTGAAAAGGCAACTGAGTAAAGGAGAGCATCTTTAAGTAATAAGGAAAGTGATTTAAAACTTTTGTCTGTTTTAAAACAAATTTGATGTCAAATTTACCAGACTTATTTTTTTCCTAACCTAAAATAGATACTATTATAAAACTTGTGATCTGTCACTTTTTAGATAAGCATGTATAGTTGAATCTAAAATGACCTACTTCCAAATTCCAGAAAAGAATGATGGTATTTTATAGCTGAAAATGACGTAATAGTCTAGATTTTCCAATGTAACAAGTAGTAACTGATTTCTTGAGAGTATAAGTGAGTTATTTATGACCTGGTAAGATAGTAGCAGAGCTAGAATAAGAACCCAAATGCCCTATCTTTTCTGTTATCCTCATCATTTTCTAGAAACCTCACTTTTGCTGTAGTGATAGGTTTTCCTGAAATAGCCAACCACAATCTCAGCAAATAACTTTATTTTTTGAATCTCGAAAAGATTAGTCTGTGATCTTTTGTTTTATTTCTAAAGTAACCTTCTTTTTCTCTCCACTGATACTTTAGGGGTGGAGGTGAATATCAAGTTTATCTGCCTCAGTTGTTTCCAGTTAGCATATACATAGGTTGTCTAGGTAGGTGACATAACAACTATTTTAAAGATGCCGTGTTACTGAGAGCTGAAGCCAGTATATATTAAGCTATTAAAAGTAACACTTTTAAGTGTTTTAGGATTCCTTGGCTTCAAGTGACAGAAACTCAATTTGAAAAAACTTTTTTTAACTTTTCCTCTTGGTGTTTAATACGAAAAGCAAAGCAAAAGGTCCATATTTTCCTTTTCAAGCATCAGTGAATATCAGCTTAGAATAATGTTCTTTTCCATAATGATGCTCCTTCAGGCAACAGGGAACCTTGCTAACTTGTCAGTTCCAACAATTGGTGTAAGATCATCTTCTGATCATAAGAAATCCGTGAAGCGTTCTGTTCCTTCTAGCTGAGTTTGGCGTAGACTTCCTTATTACTGAATAAATCTTGTTCAATTTTTAAGTCTGTGGCATAGGTTTGCAGGGTCAACAAAACACTGTCCCCAAGAAGCTGTCTTCATGATGTTTTGAGTTTAGTGACACTTGTGATTGTCAGGCTGTCCTCTTCCCTTTTTTTTTTTTTTTTTTTTTTTTTTGCGGTACGTGGGCCCCTCACTGCTGTGGCCTCTCCCGTTGCGGAGCACAGGCTCCGGATGCGCAGGCTCAGCGGCCATGGCTCACGGGCCCAGCCGCTCTGCGGCATGTGGGATCTTCCCAGACTGGGGCACGAACCCGCATCCCCCTGCATCGGCAGGCGGACTCTCAACCACTGCGCTACCAGGGAAGCCCTGTCCTCTTCCCTTTTATCATCTCCGCATCCATCCTGGTCTTTAAACTCTCTGAACTCCTCAGCAGGCGTGCACCGTACCTTGAGTGTGGTGGTCAGTTCCTCTTCAGTCAGCACCTCCTCCTGCCCAATCACAAATAGCAAAAATGTGAATGTATTAGTTACTAACCAAGCCATGTGAAAAAGTAGGAATGGCTGGCATCAAGAACTCAAACTCTCTCATTTCTGTTTCTTTCTGCGTGTTGGCTTTGTCCTTTCAGATAGACATACTCCGTGTCCTGTGAGATAGCCTTACATATGTTTCAGACCTCATACATCTAAGAGGAAAGGAAAGTTCTCTCTTCTAGAATCAGTTGGAAAAAATCCAGAGATGTATCTGTATTTCTCTGGAAGAAAATCACTGTGGCCTAGAATGGGCAAAAGTATTAGAATTGGCCTAGTGTAGGTCACACCCAGGGTATGAGGTGGAGAGAAGTTTCTTTTCTCTTTTTAATAAAGATGGAGGGAATGTTAGATAAAAATGTGATCCGCTATGACACATTAAATACAATTTTTCAGCCTTTTACATATGTCTTTATAGTTCTCTCCATCCCATATGAACTTATCTTCTAATTCCCAAGCAGATAGATGAATTTTCACTGATTACATTTTCACTTGACTTCCTATGAATGACATCTTACTTTTATCAGTAAAAATGTCTCCAGATCACATTTCGAGATAGAAAACCCTCTTGGGAAGGTTCTTAATAGCAGGCTTACATCATTTATAATTGCTACATGGTAACTTACAAATCATAGGGGGCGTTGTTTCTGATCTAAGTTCTTGCCTGTTCTTTTTTCTGGCTCTGTGTGTGGAGGAGTGGTGTGTGTGGGGATAGGGTGGGCGTGGATAGGCATCTACCTATTGATACTTTGGGTCTTTTAAGCCTCTACCCACTGAAAAATTTTAGAGAATTCCACCTATAGTTTCTCTCATTTGTAGAATCTACACAGAGATCCCAAATTCATACCTTGCTTGATCTGAAAGAATTAACCTTTTTCATCTGTTAAGTTAGAACAGTATATAGCTTATATTCTTTTTTTTTTTTTTTTTTGCGGTACGCGGGCCTCTCACTGTTGTGGCCTCTCCCGTTGCGGAGCACAGGCTCCGGACGCGCAGGCTCAGCGACCATGGCGCACAGGCCCAGCCGCTCCGCGGCATGTGGGATCTTCCCGGACCGGGGCACGAACCCGTGTCCCCTGCATCGGCAGGTGGACTCTTCAACCACTGCGCCACCACGGAAGCCCGCTTATATTCTTAATATAGAATATGTAGTATATTTATATATACTGACACTCTCTATATATATACAGTACATGTACTGGTACATACAGATTTAGGTATTTAGAAATTGAAGCGATTTTACACTTAAGACACTTGTAAGTTTTCTATTCAGTTGCTATATCTTGTGTTAGGATTTTAAGAAAACTTTTAAATGATTTAAAAATGGTTTGTATTGCCATGTAAAGTCATGAATGACAAAGGTTCTGATTTGTAAGAAGATAAAGAATGCTTTAAACACAAGGTGCAGTTTTGGGTGGAGAGGATTTTTTCACTTAGAGTTTTGAGAAGCTGGAAAGGGGAAGTGGGATATGATGAGGGGAAACAAATTTAGTTGTTTTTAGGTTAGGACAGTTGAGGAGCTGCAAATGTGAGGGGAGAAGAATTAGAACACTGTAGGTGATGGAGGACAGAGATGGTAAGCACAGAGAGGTATGGACAGGCCAAAGTAGCAGTTCAGCAAGAGGAGTATAAAGGAGAATTTAGGTACTAGGGATGAGCTGATTCAGAATAACAAATTGCCTGGGTATCAGTAGAATTGGGTTCATTATATGGGCTAGGTAAGAAGCAACAGATGATGAGCCCACCATGCAGAAAAGGAAGTTTGCTTGGCAAACTAGAGACTGGGCCAGCATTTAAAGGCATGACTCCAAGATCAGGATACTTCTGAGTTGAAAATGTTGACCCAACGCAGGGATTAAATAGGATCCTTGTTAGTCTCTTTTGCCTCTTGTTGCTGATACCATGTATGAAACCAGGAAGGACCAAAATCAGGGTAATTACTTTCAAGTATGATCTATACTTTGTTATTCAGGAATAATACATTTCTTAGGAGAAGTGTGGCTCAGCATGAGCACCATCTCTAAAGGTGCAGCTGGTGACTGTCAGTCACCTGGGCTCCCTAAAGCATGGTCTCTTGAAGGGAGGTCAGAACATGTGTCTCTGTGGCCACCACAGCGACCTTTGCTAACTAATTAATTTTCCAATCTGTTAGAGAAGTTCCAGAGAAGACTCTTACTGGCTTAACTTGAATCAGTGTCCTCTAAATCAGACAGTGTCCAAAGGATTGGTGTACTTTAGGTAAGCTTGGGTCTTGTGTCCATACCTGTGGCATGGGTAAGGTGGAGGGAGAATGGGAGTCAACTGCCACGAACTAAATTTGCCACATGAATGTGGAATTCTTTAACCAGAAAAAACAGTAATAGATGCTGAACAAGAAAGATAATACTATCTTTAATACTGCTTTCCTGTACTGAGTTATTTTTTGTTCGTTTGTTTTGGCCAGGAGACAGTGTAGAAGATGACTATAAAGGAAAACAGAAGGAAAACTCTAAAGCAAACAGAAAGGCAGAGCCTGTTGTGTTTTTGTTTGTGTTTGGCTGTGTTGGGTCTTTGTTGCTGCACGCAGGCTTTCTCTGGTTGCGGCGAGCGGGGGCTACTCTTGGTTGCAGTGTGCGGGCTTCTCATTGCAGTGACTTCTCTTGTTGTGGAGCATGGTCTCTAGGCACGTGGGCTTCAGTAGTTGCAGCACACGGGCTCAGAAGTTGCGGCACGCGGGCCCTAGAGTGCATAGGCTTCAGTAGTTGAGGTGCATGGGCTCAGTAGTTGGGGCGTGCAGGCTCTCCGGCAGGTGGGCTTCAGTAGTTGTGGTGCGCAGGATCAGTAGTTGTGGTGCACGGGCTTAGTTGCTCCAAAGCATGTGGGATCTTCCCGGACCAGGGATCAAACCCATGTCCTCTGCATTGGCAGGTGGATTCTTAACCACTGCGCCACCAGGGAAGTCCCATAAACAGTTTTCTTTTTTTGTTGTTGTTTTTTTGCGGTACGCGGGCCTCTCACTGCTGTGGCCTCTCCCGTTGCGGAGCACAGGCTCTGGATGCGCAGGCTCAGCGGCCATAGCTCACGGGCCCAGCCGCTCCGCGGCACGTGGGATCCTCCCGGACTGGGGCACGAACCCGTGTCCCCTGCATCGGCAGGCGGACTCTCAACGACTGCGCCACCAGGGAAGCCCCGTAAACAGTTTTTAATACTAAATATCTTATGATATAGTTGTGCCAAATTTATGTAACTCTTTCCCTGTTGTTGGACATTTATATGGTTTCTAATTATTTGTGTAAGAGGATATTAAATGAGACTTTATTTTGTTGTCTTGGTGTTATAGTTCAGGCTCCAAAGTTGAGGACAATATTTAACAATTACCTCTGTATTTTAATAAAGGCTGTTATGTTACTCTTATAGGACCTGCTGAGAGATGAGACTGCTTTTCACCCCCTTATTCTCTGTATATCCATTAATATACATATACATAGGTATATATATCCATTCATTTACATATGTGTATGTAAACGAATAAAGATTTCTTATAAGAGGGTGGTAGAAATGCTGTGCTTCTCCCTCATATCCACATATATCAGGAGAGGTTTATGAAAATCAGTCATAGAAATTGGCGTTGTCTACTAAAAAGGAGGATTGAGATTTCATCCCCAGTTTGAGGTTTGCTAATCTGTAGAAATGTTTGAGCTGTGCAC
Source organism: Aethalodelphis obliquidens (assembly GCF_003676395.1). Classification (NCBI taxonomy): domain Eukaryota; kingdom Metazoa; phylum Chordata; class Mammalia; order Artiodactyla; family Delphinidae; genus Aethalodelphis; species Aethalodelphis obliquidens. The sequence continues at coordinate 32,204,665 of NW_020837946.1, read as the reverse complement.
AGGGAGCGAGATCTGAGTAGATCCTGACTGAACTGGGCATGATATGGGAGTAGGCATGAAAATTGTTGCCTGACTTTTCTTTTTTTCCTTTCGCTGCATTGGGTCTTCGTTGCAGTGAGCAGGCTCTACTCTTAGCTGCGGTGCGCGGGCTTCTCACTGCGGTGGCTTCTCTCGTTGTGGAGCACGGGCTCTAGGCGCGCGGGCTTCAGTAGTTGTGGCACGCGGGCTCTAGAGTGCAGGCTCGGTAGTTGTGGTGCACGGGCTTAGTTGCTCTGCAGCATGTGGGATCTTCCCGGACCAGGGCTCGAACCCATGTCCCCTGCATTGGCAGGTGGATTCTTAACCACTGCGCCACCAGGGAAGCCCTGCCTGACTTTTCTTGAGAAAATTCTGAAGGTTAAATCCTACTGGAATGGAGCAAAGAGAGAAAGCTGTATTGGGAGGACCTAGTACTTCTAGAGTTTGGAGGTGCAAAAATACTGATTTTTTTTTTCCTCTATGGGCTAAATAAGTAGAACAGAAGGTAGCTGGGATAGAACTGTCTTATAAGAATGTTGGTTATAGGGCTTTTATTTTAGATCAGTTTTAGTTTTACAGAAAAAATGGAATACAGAGTGTTCTCATATACCCCTAAACCCCTACGCCCAATTGCCCCTTTTATTAACATCCTGCACTAGTGTGGTACATTATCAAAGCTGAACCAATATTGTAATTATTAACTAAAGTCTGTAGTTTACATTAGGGTTTGCTTTCGGTGTTTCACATTCTATGATTTTTGACAAATGTATAGTGACATGTACCCACCATTACAGTATTATACAGAATAGTTTCACCGCCCTAAAAATTTCCTGGGTTCCACCTATTTATCCCTCCCGTCCCTTTCCACAAACTCCTGGCAACCACTGATCTTTTTTCTTGTCTCCATAATTTTGCCTTTTTCAGAATGTCATATAGTTAAACTCATACAGTATGTAGCCTTTTCAGATTGGCTTCTTTCACTTAGTAATATACATTTATTATTCCTCCATGTCTTTTCATGGCTTGATAGCTCATTTCTTTTTAGTGCTAAATAGTATTCAGTTGTTTGATGTACCACTGTTTATTTCTCCATTCACCTACTCAAGGACATCTTGGTTGCTTTTAAGTTTTGGCAATTATGAATAAAGCTTCTATAAATATCTATATATAGGTTTTTGTGTGGACATAAGTTTCCAGCTCTTTTAGGAAAATACCAAGTGCTGGATCATACAATAAGAGTATCCTTGTGCAAAATTTGTATAAACATAAATTTTCAGCTCATTTGAGTAAATACTGAGGAGCATGGTTACTGCATCATATGATAAGAGTGTATTTAGTTTTGTAATAAACTGCCAGTCTGTCTTCCAAAGTGGCTGTACCATTCTGCATTCGCACCAGCAATGAGTGAGAGTTCTCCTTCCACTTCCTCTCCAGCATTTGGTGTTGTCAGTGTTTTGGATTTTAGCTGTTCTAACAGGTGTGTAGTGGTATCTTGTTGTTTTAGTTTGCAATTCCTTCATGACATATAATGTTGAATCTTTTCATATGCTTATTTGCCATCTGTATATCTTCTTTGGTGAGGTATCTGTTCAGATCTGTTGCCCATTAAAAAATTTGATTGTTTTCTTACTGTTGAGTTTTAAGAGTTCCGTGCGTAGTTTGGATGCTGGTTCTTTATCAAATATGTTTTGTAGATATTTTGAACCAGTTTGTGGCTCGTCTTTTCAATATAACTGTCGTTTACAGAGTTGGTTTTAAATTTTCTGTCTTAAATTTGTGTATTTAAATTTACGTTTGTTACCCTGTTGGGTGTAGGGTTTTGATTTGCTTGTCTATATTTTGAAGCTTTATTATATTATTTAAAAACTTTTATAATATAGCAGTTTTGGAGATCGTAGTTGTCCTTCCTGACCATTGCTTTATATTTAAAAGATTTTCTACATCTGGAGATCAGATAACATAAAAAGGTCTATCATTTATTGAGCTCTTCTATTGTGCCAAGTTCTGTGCTAAATTCTTGGCATACATGATCTCGTTTAATCCTCCCTGTTTTTTCTGAGATAAAGATGTCTTTTTTTTTTTTTAAGTAAGATAGAATTGAGAATGGTCCTTTTTTTTTAAATAAATTTATTTATTTATTTATGGCTGCATTAGGTCTTCGTTGCTGAGTGCGGGCTTTCTCTAGTTGCAGTGAGCGGGGGCTACTCTTTGTTGTGGTGTGTGAGCTTCTCATTGTGGTGGCTTCTCTGGTTGCGGAGCAGAGACTCTAGGCATGTGGGCTTCAGTAGTTGTGGCACGTGGGCTCAGTAGTTGTGGCTTGTGGGCTCTAGAGCACAGGCTCAGTAGTTGTGGCACGTGGGCTCTAGAGCACAGGCTCTGTAGTTGTGGCTCACGGGCTTAGTTGCTTCGCGGCATGTGGGATCTTCCTGGACCAGGGCTCGAACCCGTGTCCCCTGAATTGGCAGGCAGATTCTTAACCACTGCGCCACCAGGGAAGCCTTGAGATAAATATGTCTTATCTTCATGTCTTTCTTTTTTTTTTTTCTTCTCTTTTTATATCCACAAATCTCTCTGCCCTCTTCATTTTTATATATTGCCCTGCCTCATACTTCAGAGATTAAAGCTACTAGCCTAAATCTTCATCTTCCCAGATTAAAATCTATAAACCTTTTTTTTTTTTTTTTTTTGCGGTACGCGGGCTTCTCACTGTTGTGGCCTCTCCCGTTGCGGAGCACAGGCTCCGGACACGCAGGCTCAGCGGCCATGGCTCATGGGCCCAGCCGCTCCGCGGCATGTGGGATCTTCCTGGACCGGGGCACGAACCCGTGTCCCCTGCATCGGCAGGCGGACTCTCAACCACTGTGCCACCAGGGAAGCCCTATAAACCTTTTAACTGCAGCAACTTTCTCCTTTTTCTTTTTTGCAAAGACGACAGTTTCTAAAAGAACTGTTCTCCTCCAATCAAAGACTAGTCTCTCCATTTGAGCTCTCCCCTTCTCAAATATTTTGTTCCTTTCCTTAAACCCTTTTGCCTCTTCCACCTTTCCTGTCTCATTAGATTGTTTATCTCAGCATGTAAAACTGCTCTGGTATTTCCCACCTTAAAATAAACCTTTCTTTAACACTATATTCTCTTCTAGCTCGTTCCATTTCTTTCATTTGCTGTATGGCCAAACATTTTACAAAGAGTTGTCTATATGTGCTTTCTTCAATTCTTTTTTTCTTTTTAATTTCAAAAAAATATTTTTAATCTGTAGAATGAAAGCTCCCAAACATGGAAAAGGTAATGGAACGTAAAAACCCTGGATGGACATGCTGGGCCCAAGTGTATAGTGAAGAGAGGACAGTTTCACGAGGTGAATTCCCGGAGAATGTGGGATAAAGAGTGAGGGAGGTTACTCAACCACCGACACCTGTGGGAGCATCAGACTGAAATCCACAAGGCCACCCTCTCCACCCAGGAGAGGTCTGCCACCCGCCACCTCCTCCACTCAGTACTCATGCTGGTATGTGCTTAGTCATCTGGCATACAGGAGACACTCAATACAAGTCGGGTGTTGTAGGATTTCAGAATGAAAGAGAAATCATGAAGCAGTTGTAAATACCAACAGGACCTGTTCAAGTGAGAATTAGAAACAGTTTGCCCTAGGGGCAGCATTTTTTTGTGCCAGAGTCAGCATGGGCCTTATGTGAGTGGGGAGGATGGACCTCTAAACTATGCCCTTGGAAAGGCTCCAGAAGGATGTCCTCAGGTGGTGAGAGCCGGCATTGGCACTTGAAGGAAGAAGGAGATTGTCAGACTGGTCCTCCTTCCAGGCACCTCTTCTCCCTCTGGCCCCCTTCCCTGGACCCTGCCCCACAACATACACACATTCAGCTCCTCTTCTTCCTTGGGCTGTCCCATTACCATCACCATGTTCCTCAAGGGCAGGTCCTCCTGCCGGAGCAGGAATTCAGGGCCTCCAGCTAGCTCCAGATACCCATGACCAGATTCTACTGAAGCTCAAGCTGTATTACCCACAACTCCCCGCCATGTGCTCTCTGCTTCACCTGGTTTTTGCTCCTCCCAGGAGACCTGATTCCGTGGTTCCTTGGCTGGGCAAACTGTGTACGTCCTGTCTCACCCTAGACATCTATGCATCCAGATCAGACTCATCTTTCCAAGGCAAGCACAGATGATCCGCTTGGGGGAAGATCATCCGTATTCCTCTGGGGACAGGAGTCCATGTTGATCTGTCCTCTGGTTTGAGGTACTCAAACTTAGTTCTTCCTGCACCTGACAGTCTGTCCCCTGAGGTGTCACTTGTCAAGGTCATTGATGAGCACCATGTTGGATCCATGTCTTTGTTCTCATCTTGTTTTTCTGCTCAGCAGCTTTCAACTCAGCTGAAGGAAAACATTCCCCTGAATATTTTCCTCTCTTAAGTCCCTGATTACACATTCCCCAGGCTTTCCTTCTACCTCACTGGCTGCTCCTTTGTTCTCCCTTTGCTGGCTTCTCTTTAGGAGAGTCGTTCCTTGAAATGTTGGCATGCCCCAGGGATGAATTCTCAGATTTGCGTTTATACTCCTCAGGTATCCTCTTCTAGGTTCATGCTGTAAGTACCATCTATACACCAATGACAAGTGTTTATTTCCCACGCTGACCTCTCTCCTGAGCTTTGGACTCCTACATCCAGCTTTCCCCTTGGTAGTTCCTGTTGTACATCTAAGTGGCATCTCTAATGAACCACGGCTCTGTGGACCTTAGGGCTGCTTTCCCAGCATCTATCTCAATTCTTAAAATTCATTCTGATCTGATTTCTACACTACTGCTCAGCTAAAAATACTTTTTAAAAATTCATCAAGCAATTCCATATTGCCACAGCTGTTTACTGGATACTTTTCTGACCTCATCTTTCTTCTTAGTAGCATGACCACGTTGTCCTCTTGAAACAGTCCTTTCTCTTGATTTCTGCAGTCTCCTGGCACGTTCAGTATTACTTTTCCTTTCATAAGAGTATTTGGCATTCATCGCATGTGCTTCTCTTTCTTCGTCTTCCAAAGCAAGGTAACCACAAAGCAAATTTAAAACGATGCAGGTATGCTCTTTAAAACTTTTTTGTTAATTACTTGGTAAAAATGGTGCTTTGTTTCTGTCGTTTTTTTCCCCCATCATTTGTGTGGCTGAATGTTTTCCCATGTTCATGTTTGTCTTGTGTTCTTTCCTTGGTGAACTGTCCATGTTTATCTAATTGTGCTTTGCTATTTTTCACTATGACTTGTATGACTCATTCTAATTTGAATGCCATACTTTTTTTTTTTTGGAGACTGCATTCTCCATCCAGGAGTATGGAAGCAAATGAATATATTCCCTTTTAGGCATCATAGAAATTAATATTTGAACAATTCTGAAGACATAAGTATATTTCTAATATTTTGTATGGTCTTTTGGCAAAATTTTTCTATTTGTATATAATGATTGGCATATATTTTATTTTATTATTATTTTTTGCGGAACGCGGGCCTCTCACTGTTGTGGCCTCTCCCGTCGCGCAGCACAGGCTCCAGACGTGCGGGCTCAGCGGCCATGGCTCACGGGCCCAGCCGCTCCGCGGCCTGTGGGATCTTCCCAGACTAGGGCACGAACCCATGTCCCCTGCATCGGCAGGCGGACTCTCAACCACTGCGCCACCAGGGAAGCCCTTGGCATATATTTTAGAAGCTATTACTTTAATTTCTGTGAGATTTAGTGATGGGACCTTTCTTTTCAATTTGGTTTAGTAACAAGATTTTTTGGAATGCAGAATTGAAAGCTCAGTAAATAGGTAATCTAAGAATACTCCCCTCTCCTCAGCCCCATTATTGAATCAGGTGCTATGACTCTGCCATGACCTAGATTAATTATATGTGTGATATTTTAATTTCGTAACAATTTTGTGAGAAAGAAAACGGTTAGTTACTATACTAATCTTAAATTTCAGCACGTCTCAGTCTTAAAGTAGGGGCAGTAGTGAACTGATGATATGTTAATAATACCAAACTTACATGTGTTCTGGATTCAAGAATCTTTTTCATGCCTCTGTGCCCTTGTTTAGGCTGTTTGCTCTGCCTGGAATATCTTCTCTTACTCCTGCTTGGCAGGATTAACTCCATTCTGTGAGACTCCACTTGGATGGTCATATAAGATAGTGTTCCTAGTTGGATGGCATTCATATCCCTGACCATTCTGCATTGACATTTTCTATTTTATATGCTTTTCTCTGTATTGGACTAAAGTCTTCTTGAGTGCAGAGAACGTGTTTCATTTTCATATTCTAGTACATAGTACAATGTGTGTCATGTAATATACATTCAGTCAATAAGGGTTTATTGAAATGAACTGATGAAATGAAATTAATCATGGCAGGTGTAGAAGAAATTGTTTAATACTTTAGATAACTGATTGAATGAGAACTTAGTACCTGTACTTTAACTAATGTGGTAATAGTTTATACCCAGAGCAAAAATAATTACATATTTTCCAGGTAGAGTAACAGGCTGGACTAGAGTGGGTGAGAGATTTACTGCTGGAGAAGAGAAAGAAACAGACAGTAGATCTCAAGGGTGTGATCTGTAGAGGAGAATTCTCTCCTGCATGTCCATACATGTCCGTCTTAAATATTATCATTGTTTTCCTGCCCCCTCCCCATTATCTATATACTTAAATCTCTACCAAATCTGTTTTCCTATTAGTAGAAGTGAAAAGGAAAAATAAATAATGGTAGTAACCTAGTGGTAATAATACTGCAGTCTTGAGCTGCTCTAGAGGGTGTAACGTTCTTATTCTTCATATTTCTCAGCACCCATCCTAGAACATCAAATTGAAAAACAAGTTTGAACTTTCTTTTTAGGGGTACACAGTAAGGCATGAGTACCATGGATGGTGCCTAAGCTTCTGGAGGTCAAAGAAATCTTTCTTATATCACTTCTTCCTCCCCACCCTCACTGCCTATTGGGTGATAGAAGTAACTTTGATTCTCTGGAACATTTTGGAAGATACACTTCAACAGATAATATGTAATGCCTGTGTGTAATGTGATGTGAAAGCATAATACTTACCCTCAAGGTCTTTCCACTAGGGCGTGTGGGAGTTTGGGTCAATGAAACATGCACATATCGGGTTGGCCCAAAAGTTCATTTGGGTTTTTCCGTAACACCTTGCGAAAAACCCGAACGAACTTTATGGCCAGCCCGATATTATAAAGTATGTGCTGTAAACCTGAAAACAAAATCCTGTGGGAATTCTCAGTAAGAAATGATCAGTATCACAATCAGGGATGATAAGGTAGGGGATGGGTTGTTGGTGAAGTTGATGGGTTCAGGTGAAGAGAATAGGCAAAGGCACAAAGGTAAGAAACCAAGGTCTGTTTTGTGAACTGTTAAGTCTAATTAAACTGTAATCTAAGGTTCAAGTAGGGTTGAATGGAAGATAAGTTCTAGGCCATATTAAGGAAGACTGTAAATGATAAGTAAAGTTTTTTATTTAAGTAGGTAAGATGAAGCTCTGGGGGCTTCAGAACTGATTTAAAAAGATGAATCTGCAGGACCACGTGTAAGATACTACAATCTGACCTAGAAACTGGTATAGTAGTCCTGGCAAGAGATAACGAGGGCCTGAAGTAGAATGTAGGCAGTAGCAATTGAAAGAAAGGAAATGATATGTTGGCACAGATAGAATATAAGGATCATGTAAACGGATTAGGTGTAGGATACAGAGACTTGGAAAATATCTGAGGTGATGGAGTAATAATGTTATTAACAAAAGTAGGAGGAAGTAGTTTTGGGGAAGGTGGTGAGTTATAGATATACTGATACGGCACATTATACATGGTGAGGTGCCATGTAAACAGAAATATGGGTTTGGGAGAGATGGAAGTTAAGATGTAAATAGATTTAAAAATTCTGTGCTTGGAAGTGATAGCTAAGGAAGGAGTGAAATTTCTTTCTAAGGGTTGCAAGTACAGCAAGAAGAGTAGTCTGAAGACAAGAGTCTTTGGAAACATCCCCTTGTAGAGATAAGAAGTCAGTATCATGAGGGAAAGTGAAGAAATAACAAAGTAGGAAGGATTAATCATTGCCTAGGATGGCTCTTGGCAATAAGTCACTTTATTCTATGTAAGAATCTTTTCTCATAGGACTATTTGTACTTACCATAGCATACATTATAATATTCCTCTATAAGCCTATGATAATTTTCTCCTTTATCTAAATTTCTTCTTTTTTTCAGGAACTTAATCCCATTTAAATAGGAATATTAGATAACTGGGTTGAGGTGTCATAGTGCCTTTAATGCATGAACTATAACTGTGATAATTAAACTTGGTTGTAGCAAAAGATAAGAATATAGTCCCAGGTGTTTACTTATCATACATTGTTTAAGAATTACAAAATAACCTCTATTAGTGTTGTTCACTATTTCTTATATGTAAAATAAGATATTGTAGCTTCTCCATTGTCATTTATAAGGCTTCTAGGTTAAAGCAGCAATTTTGATACCAGTTTTATTTAAATAGGTTCTGTTTGCATTTATTCAGGTTTTTATTCAGCACTTAACTTTATAGGAAAACAATCTCAGACTTAGAATATGTGCTGCTGAAGCAAGCACAAAACTCTAAAACTTAGAATATCCGCTCTTGTAAAATTAGGTTCTTATAAAACCTTAGTGAATGTCCGAGGGTTGACTTATCCATACAGCAGACATGCAGCAGCCTCAACACTTTGAAGCTTCATTTGGCGCTTAGAAATAACAAGAAAAATGTCTTGAGCCCCAAATCATTGTTTAAATAAGTGTGCAAATGTAAAATACATTTCAGAAGGATTAAAAAAATTGTTTTAACCAAAAAAAAAAAGAAATTGTTTTGGTGCTCTTATTCCTTACAAATATTCCTTGTGAGTAGTTGACTAGGACAGAGCACTTAAAGTTTGCTCTTTTGTATTAATGCATGCATTATGGTTTTACAAAGTAATATAGCTTTACTTTTTCTGATAACAAGTATTTATGTCCAAGGTAAAAAAAAAAATAGACCATATTAAAAATCATTAAAAGACTCAAATTACATTCCTAACATTCAGAGAAAACTTATGTTAACATTTTGGGCCTTTTTCTGACTTTTTTCTCGTGCTTACATTTATACACAGTCACCTACAAAACTAGGATGATTGTGTTAAGGTACTTTGTAACCAGCTCTCTTTCAATTAGTTATTTCATAGATATTTTTCCATATCAGTAATACATAACAATACTATTTTCATTACTGCATAAAGGTAGTATATGAATGTATTGTTTAATCAGTCTCATGTTTTTTTCTTTTTCACCATTAACTGTCAGTGTACATCCTTGTCTGTGTCTTTTTCTTATTTGACTGTTTTTCTAAGCTAAGTTTAGAAGTTTAGAGTCCCAGAGAAGTTTAGAGTCCTAAACGGTGTGGGAGAGGGGAGAGTGGGACATAGTGGACTTTGAACAGTTAATGACTACTCAAAGAGGTAATGATGTTTGTTAGATATAATGATTTATAGTATTAGAAAGTGGTTTTACATTCATTATCTTACTTGATGTTCACAACTGCTTAAAATATGACATGCTGTAATAGTAGAACTGACATTAAGATAAAAGGTTTCTGATTCAGACACTTGTGTACATTCTACTGAACCGTAGAGTCTTTCTGTAGAACTAGGGCAAGAAAATGGTGTTTGCCAGCAGTATAGAATATGTAACTTTACAATTGCTTTCCTTTGTGACCTTGGAAATAATCACTTAACCACTTTTTACTGTGTACTCTCCGTTTTTCAAGTAGGGTTTATGATACGTGGCAGTTTATGTTCCATAGGGTTATAATACTTAAGATGCTTGGGAAGAAAGTGTCCTTTTATTACTTTTATTTTAATTTATCATGATTATTACCATTTTATTTACTTCATCATTTTTATTTATCATTATTATTTTGTCATTATTACTTTAAACAGACATTTCTTTATAAATGCATTTTACATGTTAGAGTGAAAGGAAAAGAGGAATTCAGTAAAGTAGAAAAATGTACACCAGAATTTACTCATTCAAATCAATGCTACCTTTCCAAGCAGTGACCTTGAGAAGCTATGTACTGTACTTGCTGTCATTACTCAAAATATCCATCGGATCTCATTTTTTAAACAACAGCTTCAGGATTTTATTTGCATCTGTACAAAGATGAACCTACAATGTGAAAATATTAGTGAAGTCAAGTGAATAATTTAGTTGTTGGGTTTACATGAATACTGATAACTAGTTTTCAAAGCATTTTATACTAGTGTGTGTAGATTCAGCAACATAATGGTTTTGATGAGTATTTTTGAAGATTAGATCTATAGAATGGGTTATCTTTGAAGTAATGATTGTTTGTTTGTTTTTCTAGTCAGCAGATAAGCAGCGAGCCCTAGAAGAAACCAAAGCCTACACCACCCAGTCCTTAGCAAGTGTTGCCTATCTGATAAATACCTTGGCCAACAATGTCCTGCAGATGCTGGATATCCAGGCGTCCCAACTTCGAAGGATGGAGTCTTCAATCAATCATATTTCACAAGTAAGACCACACTATTTTCCTATTTTGCCTATGAGGAACATGTAATAAACACAGGCTATCTGTAACGCTGGCAGCCTTTATTATGTGAGTTAACTCACATGTATGATTTGGAAAATACAAACTCAGTAGTAGGTTTTTTGTTTCTATCTTTTTGTCTAGTGATTATCTTCTCTGTGATTTTGATAGGGAAGTATACTTTGTTTATTTTAAACATCTTTTTAAAAAAAATTTATGTATTTTTGTCTGCGTTGGGTCTTTGTCACTGTGCATGGGCTTTCTCTAGTTGTGGTGAACGGGGGCTACTCTGTTGCAGTGCGCGGACTTCTCATTGCGGTGGCTTCTCTTGTTGGAGAGCATGGGCTCTAGGCGCGCAGGCTTCAGTAGTTGTGGCATGCGGGCTCCAGTAGTTGCGGCACATGGGCTCTAGAGCACAGGCTCATTAGTTGTGTTGCAAAGGCTTAGTTGCTCCGTGACATGTGGGGTTGTCCCGGACCACGGCTTGAACTCGTGTTCCCTGCATTGGCAGGCAGATTCCTTACCACTGCACCACCAGGGGAGTCCCTAAACATCTTTTTTTTTTTTTTTTGCGGTACGCGGACCCCTCACTGCTGCGGCCTCTCCCGTTGCAGAGCACAGGCTCCGGACGCGCAGGCTCAGTGGCCATGGCTCATGGGCCTAGCTGCTCCGCGGCACGTGGAATCCTCCCGGACCGGGGCATGAACCCGCGCCCCCTGCACTGGCAGGCGGACTCTCAACCACTGCACCACCAGGGAAGCCCCCTAAACATCTTTTTTAAAAAATATTTATTTGGTTGCACCAGGTCTTAGTTGCCGCAGGTGGGCTCTTTAGTTGCGGCACATGGGCTCCTTAGTTGTGGCTCCAGGGCTCCTTAGTTTCAGCAGGCAGCCTCCCTAGTTGCGGATTGCTGGCTCCTTAGTTGTGGCACAAGGGCTCCCCAGTTGTGGCATACGATCTCTTAGTTGCAGCATGCATGTAGGATATAGTTCTCTGACCAGGAATTGAACCTGGGCCCCCTGCATTGGGAGCTCGGAGTCCTATCCACTGCACCACCATGGAAGTCCTGGGAAGTCTACTTTAATGGTTTCATTAAAACTCAGTTGTCAAGTTAAAATGATCGGCCTTGAGGTGAGAATTTGCCTGCTTTCTTCCAATTTTTACCGAATTTTACACTTAAAATGTGATAGCTTGATGACTTGTTTAAATGCTGTTTTCTGTTACCTCAGTAATGGATAGATTAAGTGACCTTATAAAATTATCTTTGTATAGAACTTAGAAAAAATTAATGTTATACTTTCTCCATTGTAAATGTCATAAAGAAAAGAGAAAAAAATAGGAAAACAAGCCCTTTCTCCACTACTCAAACATCTCCTGTTAACATTTCGATATATTTCCTTTTAATATTTTTTTCTTCTAAATGATTTTTAAAATTTAGCTGGGGTTATACTATATATGGAATTTTGAGTTCTGCTCTTTTAACTTACCATTGCAATAAACATCTTCTCATGATGTTATAAGATCTTCATAAACATTTTCGATGGCTACATAATGTTGTATATATATATTATAATTTTCATAACCATTCCTATATTTTGGGACCATTTAAAATATTACTACAGTAAAAACCAATTTATAATTGCAAAATACATTTTTAAAAACATTAAAACGAAAAGATTTTGATCTGTCGGCCTCTCTTTGAAATCTTTGTAACTTTTCTATTTTAACTCTCTTGCCATTCGAGTAACTTGGTGGTATTCAATTCTATTTTTAAAATAGAATAAATGATTAGAATGCTTCTGGAATAAAAAGAGTTTTAAAATGTGCATATTACTTTCGTATATCTTAAAACTTCAGGACTCTTCTAAAATTGACTAATCCATCAATTTTTCAAAGTCTTTGGTTTAATTTATATAATTAAATATAGTCCACATAACCGAATCAGTTATGTAAGGTCTACCTTATATTTCTTCTTTTTTTTTTTAACATATTTGGTGGAGTATAATTGCTTTACAGTGGTGTGTTAGTTTCTGCTGTATAACAAAGTGCATCAGCTATACGTATACGTATATCCCCATATCTCCTCCTTCTTGCATCTTCCTTCCACCCTCCTTATCCAACCCCTCTAGTTGGAAATAGAGCACCGAGTTGATCTCCCTGTGCTATGCAGCTGCTTCCCACTAGCTATCTATTTTACATTTGGTAGTGTATATATGCCCGTGTCATTCTCTCACTTCATCCCAGCTTACCCTTCCCCCTCCCCATGTCCTCAAGGACATTCTCTATGTCTGCGTCTTTATTCCTGTCCTGCCCCTAGGTTCTTCAGAACCAATTTTTTTTTTTAAGATTTCATAAATATGTGTTGGCATACAGTATTTGTTTTTCTCTTTCTGACTTACTTCACTCTGTATGACAGACTCTAGGTCCATCCACCTCACTACAAATAACTCAATTTTGTTTCTTTGTAGGGCTGAGTAATATTCCATTGTATATATGTGCCACCTCTTCTTTAACCTTTCATCTGTCGATGGACACTTAGGTTGCTTCCATGTCCTGGCTATTGTAAATAGTGCTGCAGTGAACATTGTGGTACGTGACTCTTTTTGAATTATGGTTTTCTCAGGGTATGTATGCCCAGTAGTAGGATTGCTGGGTCATATGGTAGTTCCATTTTTAGTTTTTGAAGGAACTTCCATACTGTTCTCCATAGGGGCTGTATCAATTTACATTCCCACCAACAGTGCAAGAGGGTTCCATTTTTTCTACACCCTCTCCAACATTTATTGTTTGTAGATTTTTTCATGATGGCTATTCCGACCGGTGTGAGGTGGTACCTCATTGTAGTTTTGATTTGCACTTGTCTGATGATTAGTGATGTTGAACATCCTTTCATGTGTTTCTTGGCAATCTGTATATCTTCTTTGGAGATGTCTATTTAGGTGTTCTGTCCATTTTTGGATTGGATTGTTTTGTTGTTTTCATATTGAGCTGCACAAGCTGCTTGTATATTTTGGAGATTAATCCTTTGTCAGAAGCGTTTGCAAATATTTTCTCCCATTCTGAGGGTTGTCCTTTCGTCTTGTTTATGGTTTCCTTTGCAATACAAAAGCTTTTAACTTTTATTAGGTCTCATTTGTTTATTTTTGTTTTTATTTCCATTTCTCTAGGAGGTGGGTCAAAGAAGATCTTGCTATGATTTATGTCATAGAGTGTTCTGCCTGTGTTTTCCTCTAAGAGTTTGATAGTGTCTGACCTTACATTTAGGTCTTGAATCCATTTTGAGTTTATTTTTGAGTATGGTGTTAGGGAGTGTTCTAATTTCATAGAGGTACCTTCATAGAGGTACCTTACTTACATTCATAGAGGTAAGTTCCCTCTATGCCCACTTTCTGAAGGGTTTTTATCATAAATGGGTGTTGAATTTGGTCAAAAGCTTTTTCTGCATCTATTGAGATGATCATATGGATTTTCTCCTTCAGTTTGTTAATATGCTGTATCACACTGATTGATTTCTGTATATTGGAGAATCCTTGCATTCCAGAGATAAACCCCACTTGATCATGGTATATGATCCTTTTAATGTGCTGTTGGATTCTGTTTGCTAGTATTTTCTTGAGCATTTTTGCATCTGTGTTCTTCAGTGATATTGGCCTGTAGTTTTCTTTTTTTGTGACATCTTTGTCTGGTTTTGGTGTCAAGATGATGGTGGCCTCATAGAATGAGTTTGGGAGTGTTCCTCCGTCTGCTATATTTTGGAAGAGTTTGAGAAGGATAGGTGTTAGCTCTTCTCTAAATGTTGGATAGAATTCTCCTGTGAAACCATCTGGTCCTGTGCTTTTGTTTGTGGAAGATTTTTTTTTTTTTTAACATTTTAATTGGAGTATAATTCCTTTACAATGGTGTCTTAGTTTCTGCTTTATAACAAAGTGAATCAGTTATACATATACATATGTTCCCATATCTCTTCCCTCTTGCATCTCCCTCCCTCCCACCCGCCGTATCCCACCGCTCTAGGTGGTCACAAAGCACCGAGCAGATCTCCCTGTGCTATGCGGCTGCTTCCCACTAGATAGCTGTTTTTTGTATGGTAGTGTATATATGTCCATGGCACTCTCTCACTTTGTCACAGCTTACCCTTCCCCCTACCCATATCCTCAAGTCCATGCTCTAGTAGGTCTGTGTATTTATTCCCGTCTTGCCCCTAGGTTCATCGTGACCTTTTTTTTCTTTTTTTTTTAGATTCCATATATATGTGTTAGCATACGGTATTTCTTTTTCTCTTTCTGACTTACTTCACTCTGTATGACAGACTGTAGGTCCATCCACCTCAGTACAAATAACTGAATTTCGTTTCTTTTTAGGGCTGAGAAATATTCCATTGTATATATGTGCCACATCTTCTTTATCCATTCATCTGTTGATGGACCATTAGGTTGCTTCCATGTCCTGGCTAATGTAAATAGAGCTGCAATGAATACTTCGGTATATGACTCTTTTTGAATTATGGTTTTCTCAGGGTATATGCCCAGTAGTGGGATTGCTGGGTCATATGGTAGTTCTATTTTTAGTTTTTTAAGGAACCTCCATACTGTTCTCCATAGTGGCTGTATCAATTTACATTCCTGCCAACAGTGCAAGAGTGTTCCCTTTTCTCCACACCCTCTCCAGCATTTATTGTTTCTAGATTTTTTGATGATGGCCATTGTGATCGGTGTGAGATTATATCTCATTGTAGTTTTGATTTGCATTTCTCTAATGATTAATGATGTCAAGCATTCTTTCACGTGTTTGTTGGCAGTCTGTATATCTTCTTTGGAGAAATCTCTGTTTAGGTCTTCTGCCCGTTTTGGGATTGGGTTGTTTGTTTTTTTGTTATTGAGCTGCATGAGCTGCTTGTTAATTTTAGAAATTAATCCTTTGTCAGTTGCTTCATTTGCAAATATCTTCTCCCATTCTAGGGTTGTCTTTTGGTCTTGTTTATGGTTTCCTTTGCTGTGCAAAAGCTTTTCAGTTTCATTAGGTCCCTTTTGTTTTTATTTCCAATTCTCTAGAAGGTGGATCAAAAAGGGTCTTGCTGTGATTTATGTCATAGAGTGTTCTGCCTGTGTTTTCCTCTTAAGAGTTTGATGGTGTCTGGCCTTACATTTAGGTCTTTAATCCATTTTGAGTTTATTTTTGTGTATGGTGTTAGGGAGTGATCTAATCTCATACTTTTACATGTACCTGTCCAGTTTTCCCAGAACCACCTATTGAAGAGGCTGTCTTTTCTCCACTGTACATTCCTGCCTCCTTTATCAAAGATAAGGTGACCATATGTGCGTGGGTTTATCTCTAGGCATTCTGTCCTGTTCCGTTGATCTATCTTTCGGTTTTTGTGCCAGTACCATACTGTCTTGATTACTGTAGCTTTGTAGTATAGTCTGAAGTCAGGGACCCTGATTCCTCCAGCTCCGTTTTTCGTTCTCAAGATTGCTTTGGCTATTCGGGGTCTTTTGTGTTTCCATACAAATTGTGAAATTTTTTGTTCTAGTTCTGTGAAAACTGCCAGTGGTAGTTTGATAGGGATTGCATTAAATCTGTAGATTCTTTGGGTAGTAGAATCATTTACTTAATGTTGATTCTTCCAATCCAAGAACATGGTATATCTCTCCATCTATTTGTATCATCTTTAATTTCTTCCATCAGTGTTTTATAGCTTTCTGCATACCGGTCTTTTGTCTCCTTAGGTAGGTTTGTTCTGAGATATTTTATTCTTTTTGTTGCAGTGGTACATGGGAGTGTTTTGTAATTTCACTTTTAGATTTTTCACCATTAGTGTATAGGAATGCCAGAGATTTCTGTGCATTAATTTTTTATCCTGCTACTTTACCAAATTCATTGATTAGCTCTAGTAGTTTTCTGGTAGCATCTTTAGGATTCTCTACGTGTAGTATCATGTCATGTGCAAACAGTGACAGCTTTACTTCTTCTTTTCCAATTTGATTCCTTTTATTTCTTTTTCTTCTCTGATTGCTGTGGCTAAAACTTCCAAAACTGTGTTGTAGTGGTGAGAGTGGGCAACCTTGTCTTATTCCTGATCTTAGTTGAAATGGTTTCAGTTTTTCACCATTGAGGACGATGTTGGCTGTGGGTTTGTCATATATGGCCTTTATTATGTTGAGGAAAGTTCCCTCTATGCCTACTTTCTGCAGGGTTTTTATCATAAAGGGGTGTTGAATTTTGTCAAAAGCTTTCTCTGCATCAATTGAGATGATCATATGGTTTTTCTCCTTCAGTTTCTTAATATGGTATATCACATTGATTGACTTGAGTATATTGAAGAATCATTGCATTCGTGGAATAAACCCCACTTGATCATGGTGTATGATCCTTTTAATGTGCTGTGGGATTCTGTTTGCTAGTATTTTTTGAGGATTTTTACATCTATGTTCATCAGTGATATTGGCCTGTAGTTTTCCTTCTTTGTGACATCCTTCTCTGGTTTTGGTATCAGGGTGATGGTGGCCTCGTAGAATGAGTTTGGGAGTGTTCATCCGTCTGCTATATTTTGGAAGAGTTTGAGAAGGATAGGTGTTAGCTCTTCTCTAAATGTTTGATAGAATTCGCCTGTGAAGCCATCTGGTCCTGGGCTTTTGTGTGTTGGAAGATTTTTATCACAGTGTCAATTTCAGTGCGTGTGATTGGTCTGTTCATATTTTCTATTTTTTCCTGGTTCAGTCTTGGAAGGTTGTGCTTTTCTAAGTGTTTTTCCATTTCCTCCAGGGTGTCCATTTTATTGGCATATATAGTTTCTTGTAGGAATCTCTCATGATCCTTTCTCTTTCTGCATTGTGAGTTGTTAACTTCTCCTTTTTCATTTCTAATTCTGTTCGTTTGAGTCTTTTCCCTTTTTTCTTGATGAGCCTGGCTAATGGTTTATCAATTTTGTTTATCTTCTCAAAGATCCAGCGTTTAGATTTATTGATCTTTGCTATTGTTTCCTTCATTTCTTTTTCATTTATTTCTGATCTGACCTTTATGGTTTTTTACCTTCTGCTAACACTGTGGTTTTTTTCTTCTTCTTTCTCTAATTGCATTAGGTGTAAGGTTAGGTTGTTTATTTGAGATATTTCTTGTTTCTTGAGGTAGGACTGTATTGCTATAAACTTCCCTTTTAGAACTGCTTATTCTGCATCCCATAGTTTTTGGGTCATCGTGTTTTCCTTGTCATTTGTTTCTAGGTATTTTTTGATTTCTTCAGTGATCTCTTGGTTATTAAGTAGTGTATTGTTTAGCCTCCATGTGTTTGTATTTTTTACAGATTTTTTTTCCTGTAATTGATACCCAGTCTCATAGCGTCGTGGTCGGAAAAGATACTTGATATGTTTTCAATTTTCTGAAGTTTACCAAGGCTTCATTTGTGACCCAAGATATGATCTATACTGGAGAATGTTCCATGAGCACTTGAGAAGAAAGTGTATTCTGTTGTTTTTGGATGGAACGTCCTATAAATATCATTTAAGTTCATCTAGTTTAATGTATCATTTGAAGCTTGTGTTTCCTTATTTATTTCCATTTTGGATGATCTATCCATTGGTGAAAGTGGGGTGTTAAAGTCCCCTACTATGATTGTGTTACTGTCAATTTCCCCTTTTATGGCTGTTAGCATATGCCTTTTGTATTGAGGTGCTCCTATGTTGCGTGTATAAATATTTACAGTTGTTACATCTTCTTCTTGGATCAATCCCTTGATCATTATTAGTGTCCTTCTTTGTGTCTTGTAGTAGTCTTTATTTTAAAGTTCATTTTGTCTGATATGAGAATTTCTACTCCAGCTTTCTTTTGATTTCCATTTGCATGGAATATCTTTTTCTATCCCCTTACTTTCAGTCTGTATCTGTCCTTAGGTCTGATGTGGGTCTCTTGTGGACAGCATATATATGGGTCTTGTTTTTGTATCCATTCAGCCAGTCTACGTGTTTTGGTTGGAGCATTTAATCCATTTACATTAAAGTAATTATCGATATGTATGTTTCTATTAGCATTTTCTTAATGTTTTGGGTTTGTTATTGTAGGTCTTTTTCATCTCCTGTGTTTCCTGCCTAGAGGAGTTCCTTTAGCATTTGTTGTAAAGCTGGTTTGGTGGTGCTGAATTCTCTTAGTTTTTGCTTGTCTGTAAAGGTTTTAATTTCTCTGTCGAATCTGAATGAGATCCTTGCTGGGTAGAGCAATCTTGGTTGCAGGTTTTTCCCTTTCATCACTTTAAATATGTCCTGCCACACCCTTCTGGCTTGCAGAGTTTCTGCTGAAAGATCAGCTGTTAACCTTATGGGGATTCCCTTGTATGTTATTTGTTGCTTTTCCCTTGCTGCTTTTAATATTTTTTCTTTGTATTTAATTTTTGACAGTTTGATTAATATGTGTCTTGGCATGTTTCTTCTTGGATTTATCCTATATGGGACTCTCTGTACTTCCTGGACTTGAATGACTATTTCCTTTCCCATATTATGGAAGTTTTCAACTATAATCTCTTCAAATATTTTCTTAGTCCCTTTGTTTTCTCTTCTTCTTCTGAGACCCCTATAATTCGAATGTTGGTGCGTTTAATGTTGCCCCAGAAGTCTCTGAGTCTGTCTTTAATTCTTTTCATTCTTTTTTCTTTATTTTGCACTGTGGTAGTTATTTCCACTATTTTATCATCCAGGTCACTTATCCATTCTTCTGCCTCAGTTATTCTGCTATTGATTCCTTCTAGAGAATTTTTAATTTCACTTACTGTGTTGTTCATCAGTGTTTGTTTGCTCTTTAGTTCTTCTAGTTTCTTGTTAAACATTTCTTGTATTTTCTCCATTCTATTTACAAGGTTTTGGATCATCTTTACTGTCATCACTCTGAATTCTTTTTCAGGTAGGCTGCCTATTTCCTCTGCTTGGTCTGGTGGGTTTTTCCCCTGCTCCTTCATTTATTGTGTATTTCTGTCTTCTCATTTTGCTTCACTTACTGCGTTTGGGGTCTCCTTTTCACAGGCTGTAGTTTCGTGGTTCCCATTGTTTTTGGTGTCTGCACCCAGTGGTTAAAGTTGGTTCAGTGGGTTGTGTAGGCTTCCTGGTGGATGGGACTGGTGCCTCTTTTCTGGTGGATGAAGCTGGAACTTGTCTTTCTGCTGGGCAGGACCATGTCTGGTGGTGTGTTTTTGGGTGTCTGTGAACCTATTATCATTTTAGGCAGCCTCTTGCTAATGGGTGGGGATGTGTTCCTGTCTTGCTAGTTGTTTGGCATGAGATGTCCAGCCCTGTGGCTTACCAGGTCGTTGAGTAGAGCTGCCTTTTAGCATTGAGATGGAGATCTCTGGGAGAGCTTTTGCTGTTTGATAGTATGTGGCGCTGGGAGGTTTTTGGTGGACCAATGTCCTGAACTCGGCTCTCCCATCTTAGAGGCTCATGCCTGACACCTGGCTGGAGCACCAAGACCTTGTCAGCCACATGCCTCAGAAGGAAAGGGAGAAAAGAAAGGAAAGAAAGAAAAATAAAATAAAGTTATTCAAATAAAAAATAATTAAAAATAAAAAAGTAATTAAGAATAGGAAAGAAAGAAGAGGGCAACGAAACCAATAAACAAATCCACGAAAGATAACTAGCACTAAAAACTATACTAAAAAAACAAAACCAAAATGGACAGAACTCTAGGACAAATGGTAAAAGCTAAGCTGTACAGACAAAGTCACACAAAAAAGCATACACATACACACAAAAAGAGAAAAAGGATAAAAATATATATATATAGTTTTTAAAAATAGAGCAGCCAAATCAATAAACTGATCTACCAATGATGATAAGCTCTAGGAGCGGAAGATGGCGGAAGTGTAAGACGCGGAGATCACCTTCCTTCCCACAGATACACCAGAAATACATCTACACGTGGAACAACTCCTACAGAACACCTACTGAACGCTGGCAGAAAACCTCAGACCTCCCAAGAGGCAAGAAAGTCCCCATGTACATGGGTTGGGCAAAAGAAAAAAGAATAAACAGAGACAAAAGGATAGGGACGGGACCTGCACCAGTGGGAGGGAGCCGTGAAGGAGGAGAGCCCAGCACACACTAGAAACCCCTTTGTGGGTGGACACTGCAGGTGGCGGAGGGGGAAAGCTTCGGAGCCGCGGAGGAGAGCCCAGCAACAGGGGTGCGGAGGGCAAAGCGGAGAGATTCCCGCAAAGGATCAGTACCGACCGGCACTCACCAACCCGAGACTCTTGTTTGCTCACCCGCCGGGGCGGGTGGGGCTGGAAGCTGAGGCTCGGGCTTTGGTCGGAGCGCAGGGAGAGGACTGGGGTCAGCGGCGTGAACACAGCCTGAAGGGGTTAGTGTGCCATGGCTAGCAGGGAGGGAGTCCGGGGAAAAAGAGACTTTTTCTTCCCTCCTTGTTTACTGGTGTTTGAGGAGAGGGGATTAAGAGTGCTGCTTAAAGGAGCTCCAGAGACGGACGCGAGCTGCGGCTAACAGCGCGAACCCCAGAGACGGGCATGAGACGCTAAGGCTGCTGCTGCCGCCACCAAGAAGCCTGTGTGCGAGCACAGGTCACTATCCACACCCCCTTTCCGGGGAGCCAGTGCAGCCTGCCACTGCCAGGGTCCCATGATCCATGGACAACTCCCCAGGGAGAACGCATGGTGCGCCTCAGGCTGGTGCAACGTTATGTTGGCCTCTGCTGCTGCAGGCTCGCCCCACTCTCCGTACCCCTCCATCCCCCCCGGCCTGAGTGAGCTAGAGTCCCCAAAGCACCTGCTCCTTTAACCCCGTCCTGTCTGAGCAAAGACGCCCTCCGGTGACCTACACGCAGAGGCAGGGCCAAATCCAAAGCTGAGCCCTGGGACCTGTGAGAACAAAGAAGAGAATGGGAAATCCCTCCCAGCAGCCTCAGAAGCAGCAGATTAAAGCTCCACAATCAACTTGCTGTACGCTGCATCTGTGGAATACATGAATAGACAACGAATCATCACAAATTGAGGAGGTGGACTTAGCAAGATTTATGATTTTTCCCTTTTCCTCTTTTAGTGAGTGTGTATGTGTATGCTTCTGTGTGACATTTTGTCTGTATAGCTTTGCTTCCACCATTAGTCCAAGGGTTCTGTACGTTCGTTTTTTTTCTTATTAATTTTTTTATATTAATAATTTTATTTTATCTTTATTTTATTTTCTTCCTTCCTTTCCTCCCTCCCTCCATCCGTCCCTCCCACCCTCCCTTCTTCCTTCCTCCCTCCCTCCCTCTCTCTCTCTCTTTCTCTTTCTTTCTTTCTTCTTTTCCTCCCTTTTATTCTGAGCTGTGTGGATGAAAGGCTCTTGGTGCTACAGCCAGGAGTCAGTGCTGTGGCTCTAAGGTGGGAGAGCCAATTTCAGGACACTGGTCCACAAGAGATCTCCCAGCTCCACATAATATCAAACGGTGAAAATCTCCCAGAGATCTCCATGTCAACACCAGCACCCACCTTCACTCAACGACCAGCAAGCTACAGTGCTGGACACCCTATGCCAAACAACTAGCAAGACAGGAACACAACCCCACCCATTAGCAGAGAGGCTGCCCAAAATCATAAGAAGTCCACAGACACCCCAAAACACACCACCAGACGTGGACCTGCCCACCAGAAAGACAAGATCCAGCCTCATCCACCACAACGCAGGCACTAGTCCCCTCCACCAGGAAGCCTACACAACCCACTGAACCAACCTTAGCCACTGGGGACAGACACCAAAAACAACGGGAACTATGAACCTGCAGCCTGCAAAAAGGAGACCCCCAAACACAGTAAGATAAGCAAAATGAGAAGACAGAAAAACACACAGCAGATGAAGGAGCAAGAGAAAAACCCACCAGACTTAATAAATGAAGAGGAATTAGGCAGTCTACCTGAAAAAGAATTCACAATAATGATAGTAAAGATGATCCAAAACCTTGGAAATAGAATAGACAAAATGCAAGAAACATTTAACAAGGACCTAGAAGAACTAAAGATGAAATAAACAATGATGAACAACACAATAAATGAAATTTAAAATGCTCTAAAAGGAATCAATAGCAGAATAACTGAGTCAGAAGAACAGATAAGTGACCTGGAAGATAAAATAGTGGAAATAGCTACTGCAGACCAGAATAAAGAAAAAGGAATGAAAAGAACTGAGGACAGTCTCAGAGACCTCTGGGACAGCATTAAACACACCAACATTCGAATTATAGGGGTTCCAGAAGAAGAAGAGAAAAAGAAGGGGACTGAGAAAATATTTGAAGAGATTATAGTTGAAAACTTCCATGATATGGGAAAGGAAATAGTCATTCAAGTCCAGGAAGCACAGAGAGTCCCATACAGGATAAATCCAAGGAGAAAAACACCAAGACACATATTAATCAAGCTGTCAAAAATTAAACACAAAGTAAACATATTAAAAGCAGCAAGGGAAAAACAACAAATAACACACAAGGGAATTCCCATAAGGTTAACAGCTGATCTTTCAGCAGAAACTCTGCAAGCCAGAAGGGACTGGCAGGACATATTTAAGGTGATGAAGGAGAAAAACCTGCAACCAAGATTACTCTACCCAGCAAGGCTCTCATTCAGATTCGATGGAGAAATTAAAACCTTTACAGACAAGCAAAAGCTGAGAGAATTCAGCACCACCAAACCAGCTTTACAACAGCTGCTATAGGAACTTCTGTAGTCAAGAAATACAAGAGAAGGAAAAGGCCTACAATAACGAACCCAAAACAATTAAGAAAATGGGAATAGGAACATACATATCGATAATTACCTTAAATGTAAATGGACTAAATGCTCGCACCAAAAGACACAGATTGGCTGAATGGATACAAAAATAAGACCCATATATATGCTGTCTACAAGACACCCACTTCAGACCTAGAGACACATACAGACTGAAATTAAAGGGGATGGAAAAAGATATTCCATGCAAATGGAAACCAAAAGAAAGCTAGAGTAGAAATTCTTAATCAGACAAAACAGACTTTAAAATAAAGACTATTGCAAGAGACAAAGAAGGACACTACATAATGATCAAGGGATGAATCCAAGAACATATAACAATTGTAAATACTTATACACCCAACATAGGAGAACCTCAATACATAAGGCAAATACTAACAGCCATAAAAGGGGAAATCGACAGTAACACATTCATAGTAGTGGACTTTAACACCCCACTTTCACCAATGGACCGATCATCCAAAATGAAAATAAATAAGGAAACACAAGCTTTAAATGATACATTAAACAAGATGGACCTAATTGATATTTATAGGACATTCCATCCAAAAACAACAGAGTACACGTTTTTCTTAAGTGCTCATGGAACATTCTCCAGTATAGATCATATCTTGGGTCACAAATAAAGCCTTAGTAAATTTAAGAAAATTGAAATTGTATCAAGTATCTTTTCCGACCACAACGCTGTGAGACCAGATATCAATTACAGGGAAATATCTGTAAAAGATACAAACACATGGAGTCTAAACAATACACTACTTAATAGCGAAGTGAACACTGAAGAAATCAAAGAGGAAATAAAAAATACCTGAAACAAATGACAATGGAGACACGACGACCCAAAACCTATGGGATGCAGCAAAAGCAGTTCTAAGAGGGAAGTTTATAGCAATACAATCCTACCTTAAGAAACAGGAAACATCTCAAGTAAACAACCTAACCTTACACCTAAAGCAATTAGAGAAAGAAAAAGAAAAAAAACCCAAAGTTAGCAGAAGGAAAGAAATCATAAAAATCAGATCAGAAATAAATGAAAAAGAAATGAAGGAAACGATCGCAAAGATCAATAAAGCTAAGAGCTGGTTCTTTGAGAAGGTAAACAAAATTGATAAACAATTAGCCAGACTCATCACAAAAAAAGGGAGAAGACTCAGATCAGTAGAATGAGAAATGGAAAAGGAGAAGTAACAACTGACACTGCAGAAATGCAAAAGATTATGAGAGATTACTACAAGCAACTCTATGCCAATAAAATGGGCAACCTGGAAGAAATGGGCAAATTCTGAGAAATGCACAACAAGCCAAGACTGAATCAGGAAGAAATAGAAAATATGAACAGACCAATCACACGCACTGAAATTGACACTGTGATTAAAAATCTTCCAACAAACCAAAGCCCAGGACCGGTTGGCTTCACAGGCGAATTCTATCAAACATTTAGAGAAGAGCTAATAACACCTATCCTTCTCAAACTCTTCCAAAATATAGCAGAGGGAGGAAAACTCCCAAACTCATATATGAGGCCACCATCACCCTGATACCAAAACCAGACAAGGATGTCACAAGGAAAAAAAACTACAGGCCAATATCACTGATGAACATAGATGCAAAAATCCTCAAGAAAGTACTAGCAAACAGAATCCAACAGCACATTAAGAGGATCATACACCATGATCAAGTGGGGTTTATTCCAGGAATGCAAGGATTCTTCAATATATGCAAATTAATCAATGTGATACACCATATTAAGAAACTGAAGGAGAAAAACCATATGATCATCTCAATAGATGCAGAGAAAGCTTTCAACAAAATTCACACTCATTTATGATAAAAACCCTGCAGAAAGTAGGCATAGAGGGAACTTTCCTCAACATAATAAAGGCCATATATGACAAGCCCACAGCCAACATTGTCCTCAATGGTGAAAAACTGAAACCATTTCAACTATGATCAGGAACAAGACAAGGTTGCCCACTCTCATCACTCTTATTCAACATAGTTTTGGAAGTTTTAGCCACAACCATCAGAGAAGAAAAGGAAATAAAAGGAATCCAAATCGGAAAAGAAGAAGTAAAGCTGTCACTGTTGGCAGATGATATGATACTATACATAGAGAATCCTAAAGATGCTACCAGAAAACTACTAGAGCTAATTAATGAATTTGGTAAAGTAGCTGGATACCAAATTAATGCACAGAAATCTCTGGCATTCCTATACACTAATGATGAAAAATCTGAAAGTGAAATCAAGAAAACACTTCCATGTACCATTGCAACAGAAAGAATAAAATATCTAGGAATAAACCTACCTAAGGAGACAGAAAACCTGTATGCAGAAAACTATAAGACACTGATGAAGGAGATTAAAGATGATACAGATAGTTGGAGAGATATATGATGTTCATGGATTGGAAGAATCAACATTGTGAAAATGACTCTACTACCAGAAGCAATCTACAGATTCAATGCAATCCCTATCAAACTACCACTGGCATTTTTCACAGAACTAGAACAAAAAATTTCACAATTTGTATGGAAACACAAAAGACCCCAAATAGCCAAAGCAATCTTGAGAATGAAAAATGGAGCTGGAGGAATCAGGGTCCCTGACTTCAGACTATACTACAAAGATACAGTAATGAAGACAGTATGGTACTGGCACAAAAACAGAAAGAGAGATCCATGGAACAGGATAGAAAGCCCAGAGTTAAACCCACGCACATATGGTCACCTTATCTTTGATAAAGGAGGCAGGAATGTACAGTGGAGAAAGGACAGCCTCTTCAATAAGTGGTGCTGGGAAAACTGGACAGGTACATGTAAAAGTATGAGATTAGATCACTACCTAACACCATACACAAAAATAAGCCCAAAATGGATTAAAGACCTAAATGTAAGGCCAGAAACTATCAAACTCTTAGAGGAAAACATAGGCAGAGCACTCTATGACATAAATCACAGCAAGATCCTTTTTGACCCACTTCCTAGAGAAAATGAAATAAAAACAAAAATAAACAAATGGGACCTAATGAAACTTCAAAGCTTTTGCACAGCAAAGGAAACCATAAACAAGACTAAAAGACAGCCCTCAGAATGGGAGAAAATATTTGCAAATGAAGCAACTGACAAAGGATTCATCTCCAAAATTTACAAGCAGCTCATGCAGCTCAATATCAAAAAAACAAACAATCCAATCCAAAAATGGGCAGAAGACCTAAATAGACATTTCTCCAAAGAAGTTATACAGACTGCCAACAAACACGTGAAAGAATGCTCAGCATCATTAATCATTATAGAAATGCAAATCAAAACTACAATGAGATGTCATCTCACACCGGTCAGAATGGCCATCATCAAAAAATCTAGAAACAATAAATGTTGGAGAGGGTTGGAGAAAAGGGAAACACTCTTGCACTGCTGGTGGGAATGTGAATTGTTACAGCCACTGTGGAGAACAGTATGGAGGTTTCTTAAAAAACTACAAATAGAACTACCATATTACCCAGCAATCCCGCTACTGGGCATATATCCTGAGAAAACTATAATTCAAAAAGAGTCATGTACCAAAATGTTCATTGCAGCTCTATATTTACAATAGCCCGGAGATGGAAACAACCTAAGTGTCCATCATCGGATGAATGGCACGTATATACAATGGAATATTACTCAGCCATAAAAAGAAACGAAATTGAGCTATTTGTAATGAGGAGAATGGACCTAGAGTCTGCCATACAGAATGAAGTAAGTCAGAAAGAGAAAGTCAAATACCATATGGTAACACATATATATGGAATTTAAGAAAAAAAAAATGTCATGAAGAACCTAGGGGTAAGACAGGAATAAAGACACAGACCTACTAGAGAATGGACTTGAGGATATGGGGAGGGTGAAGGGTAAGCTGTGACAAAACGAGACAGTGGCATGGACATATATACACTACCAAACGTAAAATAGATAGCTAGTGGGAAGCAGCTGCATGGCACAGGGAGATCAGCTCGGTGCTTTATGACCACCTAGAGAGGTGGGACAAGGAGGGTGGGAGGGAGGGAGATGCAAGAGGGAAGAGATATGGGAACATATGTATATGTATAACTGATTCACTTTGTTATAAAGCAGAAGCTAACACACCATTGTAAAACAATTATACTCTAATAAAGATGTAAAAAAAAAATAATAAGCTCTAAATACTAAACTAAGATAATCATAAAACCAGAAACAAATAGATGCAAAAAGCAAACCCCAAGTCTACGGTTGCTCCCAAAGTCCACCTCCTCAATTTTGGGATGATTCGTTGTCTGTTCAGGTATTCCACTGATGCAGGGTACATCGAGTTGATTGTGGATATTTAATCTGCTGTTCCTGAGGTTGCTTGGAGAAATTTCCCTTTCTCTTCTTTGTTTGCACAGCTTCTGGGGTTCAGCTTTGGATTTCGACCCGCCTCTGTGTGTAGGTCGCCTGTGGGGGCTCTGGCTCACTCTGGCCCGGGGGAGGGAGGGGTACGGAATGTGGGGCAAGCCTCTGGTGGCAGAGTCTGGGGTGACATTGCAACATCCGAGCCACACCTTGGGTTCTCCCAGGGAAATTGTCCCTGGATCACGGGACCCTGACAGTGGCAAGCTGCACGGGCTCCTGGTAGGGGAGGTGTGGATAGTGACCTGTGCTTGCACACAGGCTTCTTGGTGTCTGCAGCAGCAGCCTTAGCGTTTAATGTCTGTCTCTAGTGTCCGAGCTGATAGCCGTGGCTCGCACCCATAGTTGTAGCTTGTTTAGGTGGTGCTCTGAATCCCCTCTCCCCATGCACCCTGAAACAATGGTCTCTTGCCTCTCAGGCAGGTGCAGACTTTTTCCCGGACTCCCTCCCGGCTAGCTGTAGTGCACTAGCCCCCTTCAGGCTGTGTTCACGCAACCAATCCTAGTCCTCTCCCTGGGATCTGACCTCTGAAGTCCGAGCCTCAGCTCCCAGACAGCCCCGGTGGGTGAGCAGAGAAGCCTCTCAGGCTGGTGAGTGCTGGTCGGCACCAATCCTTTCTGCAGGAATCTCTCCGCTTTGCCCTCCACACCCCTGTTGCTGTGCTCTCCTCTGTGGCTCCGAAGTTTCTCCCCCACCCACCCCCTGTCTCCACCAGTGAAGGGGCTTCCTAGTGTGTGGAAACTTTTCCTCCTTCACAGCTCCCTCCCAGAGGTGCAGGTCCCATCTCTATTCTTTTGTTTCTGTTTTTCTTTTGCTTTACCCAGGTACGTGGGGGAGTTTCTTGCCTTTTGGGAATTCTGAGGTCTTCTGCCAGCATTCAGTAGATGTTCTGTAGTTGTTGTTTCACATGTAGATGTATTTTTGATGTATTTGTGGGGAGGAAGGTGATCTCCACGTCTTATTCCTGTGCCATCTTGAAGGTCCCCCCTACCTTATATTTCTGTTAAATCCATCAGACCATTCAGAGGGATTTCTTGTTATTTAATATTATTTAATCTTAAATCTGAATTTGCCCCTATAACGGTTTCTTCACATTCCATATAAACTTCTGTAGACATCATATAATTTATTGCTTGTTGTATTGCTGTGTCTTAAACTAAAAAAAAAAAGTATTGGTGAATTTTAATGAGCAAGAGGTAGATTTTTATTCTGAAAGGACCTCCTAGAGGAAATAGTGGCATTTTAAATGATGGAATAGATGAACTTGGTTTTTTATAGAAAAAGGGATGCTGACATATTGCTAATCTGATGTAGAATTTTGAAATTTATACTTCAGAGTCTTAAAATTTCCGCATGTTTGAAATTTTGGCAAAGAACTCAAAGAAGAAATTAAGAAGAAAAGTGCAAATGCAGAAGAGAAATTAATATATTAGAGTTCCTAAAAAGGAGGGACAACTTTTTATTAGTTTGTGAGATTGTGTGGGTAGATAATGGCAGTAGGACAATGACAATGAAAGCAATCATCTGTATTCTGATTAGAATTCTGTAGTTCTTTGGTAGAAAAGTGTAGCAGCCTTAAGGAGGAAGGCGATTAAGTTTACTCTAAGTTGTAAGTATATGTATTCAGTTAATGAGAACATTTTCTTTTTGAGTATCACACAAATCTTATATATTTAATTAATATGGCTTAATACTATCTTTTAAAGCTGTTCTAATGGAATAAGTAAAAAATGGGAGAGATGAATGGATAGAGATTGGTAGGTCAGAAATAACAGGGGCCTGAGTCAGAGCTGTCAAGAATATGTTGAGCCTCCTTCCTTTGGAGTTGCGTGTCTAGAGGGCAATACTTGGAAAAGCAAGGGATCTGCAACTCTACAGCAGCTGTTAAGTTTATATGAAATATATTGAAGTATGTTGGATGAGGAGTTGAGTAGGAGAAATGGGCTGATAGAGGCTATAGCTAAGAAATGAGTAAATTTTTAAAAATTTATGTACTTTTAGCATTTACCTTAAGGATTGAAACTTTTTTCAGTTTCATTTAATGTATGTAGAGTCCTTTATTTTAAAAGTCAATTGAATATCAAAGCTCTTTGATGCTCTTTAGAATGAAATATGATTCCATAGTATAAGAGAAAATGTTTTCTGCTTGTAAAGCAAATGCTCAGTAAGTACTCTGAAGCAAGAATTGGCATACTTTTTTGTAAAGGGCTAGATAGTCAATATTTTAGGCTTTGTGGGCCACATGGGGTTTCAGTCTCCTATGATTCTTTGTGCTGTATGTTTTGTTTTGTGTTGTTTTGGCCACGCTGCATGGCATCCGGGATCTTAGTTCCCAGGGATCGAACCCGTGCCTCCTGCAGTGGAAGTGTGGAGCCCTAACCACTGGACTGACAGCGAATTCCTGTGCTGTATGTAATTACATACAGCACCCTGTGCTGTAATTCTCTTGTTGCGGAGCCCGGGCTCTAGGCACACGGGCTTCAGTAGTTGTGGCATGCAGGCTCAGTAGTTGTGGCTCACAGGCTCTAGAGTGCAGGCTCAGTAGTTGTGGCACACGGGCTTAGTTGCTCTGCGGCATGTGGGATCTTCCCGGACCAGGGCTCGAACCTGTGTCCCCTGCATTGGCAGGCGGATTCTTAACCACTGCACCACCGGGGAAGTCCTACATAAAATTTTTTAAACAGGGTGCTGTATGTAATTACAGCACAGGGTGTTAAATTCAAAGAAATTCCTGTGCTGTATGTTTTTAAGCAACTGTTTAAATATGTAAAAAGCATTCTTAGCTTGTGGACCATATAAAAACAGGCTACAGGCCAGTTTTGGCATGTGGGCTATAGTTTGTAGGCTCTTGCTCCAAAATACTGGTTTTCAAATGTTTGGTACTTAAATTTTATTATTATTATGCTTTATTAAAAACATTATTATGTTTTTAGAGGGAGTTACAATGTTCTCAAGATATCTTGAGGTCATATTTATTTTTGCATTTGGAGCAAAAATACTAGGTTGGGAGAATTTGGAGAGAAGTGGGGTTGAGGAAGCAAAGAAATGGAGGTTCAGTCAGGTCGAAGATGAGATCACATGTATATTGGAATGGTAGGTGTCAAGAGTTGTTGTTAAGGGTTGTCTGGTAGAGTGGTTAAGGACCAGTAGATATTAGATATCTGAGGTATTCAATTTCTTTCCTCATCAGTATCTTTTTCCTATCTCCTAGGTAGGAAACTTACCACTTTTCAGCCTCCTAGTGCTCTAGCTCTTTTCTCCATTTTAATAGAGATGAACACTGAGTATTGGGAGGGAGAGGGTGGGGGATCTAGATTTTACTCTGGTCCTTCTGCTGACTTGTGTGATATTTGACTTATTTGAACTTCAGTTTCCTCACCTGTAAAATGATAGGACTGATTAGATGCTTTATGAGCTGTCTTCCATTTTGAATTTTTATTCTCACAATTGTGAGATTCTCACAAATGAACTTGATTTATATTTGCTTTTTTCTTCTTTCTATTCTGCTGGCTCTGCTGTTTACCTCAGTCTGCGCCCTACTCACTTCAACCCTCTATCACTCTGATGTAACTGAACTATTTCCAGATTACTTTCATTTTGAATCTGAGGATGGAAATTCCACTGACTCTACCAACTATGTATCAGGAAGAAATAATTCAACAAAACAAAGTAATAACCCATTCTCCCAATGGCAAATGTTTTGAAAAACAAGATAGAGTTGATTATGAATATTTAGTATCAGAAACTTTTTATACTAAAAAGACCATATAGTATTAGGTAGTGTACTAATCTATACCACACTCACTGTATCTGTAAGACAGTGTTAGGATAGGTTCTGATGTGGGTTACCTTAGGTATTTTAAGGGTGTTAAATTTTAAAGAAATTCCACCTCTCACTTTGTTGCTGTTATCCTGTCAATTCTTTGGAAGCATATTATTTAAAAGATAAATGAAATTTTTAATCTTCAAGCCGAGAGTAAGAGTTAAATTAATGTTAAATATTTTTCAAGAATGTGTAGTTGTCAGAGCAGACATTTAATTTTTACTGAATACTTGTATAAGCAAGGCACACGGAGCTGCTGTTAAGTCAGTATAGCTATTTACTGTGTCCATGATTTTGTGTCCATTTCTGGTAAGGTAAAAAAAGATTTACAGAACATTATTCAAGCTAAAATTCTTATAAACTTGTAAATTAAAATTCTTCTCTTA
This sequence comes from Aethalodelphis obliquidens, assembly GCF_003676395.1. Taxonomy (NCBI): domain Eukaryota; kingdom Metazoa; phylum Chordata; class Mammalia; order Artiodactyla; family Delphinidae; genus Aethalodelphis; species Aethalodelphis obliquidens. The sequence goes on along the minus strand of NW_020837946.1, from coordinate 32,172,679 downwards.
ACTACTAAAAACAGTCAATACTGTCAGTATTCGGTTCAACATGGCTTAGAAGAAGATCAAGAGAGGGCAAAAGGCAACATAAAGAACTTACAAAGCAGTGTCTCTCCCACCCTCCCAAGAGCTAACTAGAACTTACTGGGCCAGGTGTTGAAGTAGTTAGCATGTAACAAGTAGAGGAGATAGAAAGGAATGACTGTAAAATAATATAGGAATGGAAGTGATTCTTCTTAAGGGTTTAGGGACTACTAAAAGGCAATGGAAGGTCTAAACCCTGAGGAACTCATCATGTAGGGTAATTTTTTGTTTAAAAAACTTTATGTAGGACTTCCCCGGTGGTGCAGTGGTTAAGAATCCGCCTGCCAATGCAGGGGACACAGGTTCGAGCCCTGGTCCGGGAAGATCCCACATGCCGCAGAGCAACTAAGCCCGTGTGCCACAACTACTGAGCCTGCACTCTAGAGCCTGTGAGCCACAACTACTGAGCCTGCGTGCCACAACTACTGAAGCCCGTGTGCCTAGAGCCCGGGCTCCGCAACAAGAGAAGCCACCGCAATGAGAAGCCTGCGCACTGCAATGAAGAGTAGCCCCTGCTCGCCACAACTAGGTAAAGCCCTCATGCAGCAACAAAAACCCAACTCAGCCAAAAATAAATAATAAATTTAAAAAACTTTATATAGATTTGTTTAAAAATTACCAATTTTAAATTTAGGAAATCCCACTAATGGTTATCAGTGTGTAATTATGTATAGAAAGTAGGATTTATACAGTTCCTAATTAAGTTTATATCATTTTATAGAAAATAAATAACTGAAAATTACCCATTCAGTTTGTGAATAACTAATTTGTTTTATGAAAGATGAATAGTGTAAAGCATATTTGTGATTAAAATAAATAAATGCTTATTTGAAACATTAACTTACTAATGTAAAAAAATGGAGACACATTTTAAAACACCCAACTTAGTTGAGTTAACCCACTGTAACTGTTTGACTGCGGATGTTTTCCCACACTGATGGGCAGCTGACTGAGGTAGTGCTATCCAGTACAGTCTACTTTCAATTATCTGTGGTAATGGGACAGTGCATGGATAACCCTAAAGCAAAATACTTTATACATACCTTCCTGTCATCTGCTGTGGCCTGAGCATGTGCTTGGGTCCATGATGGAGGTGTGGGAGGGGGGCTCAGGCTTGCAGAGGAGCTGAAAGTCAAGGCCATGAGAGGTATTCTAGAGGAGCCTGGGTTTGGCACTGCGTGGTTGAAATATCATGGGGGGAGCCTGCAGCATGTGACACCAGCTTGGCAATAGCTGTTAGAGGATGGAGAAACAAATTGTTAAGGAACTGTGGGAGAAAAGATATTTAACTCTTGCACAGTTGCAGCAATACTACTTGGTGTGTTTTTTGGTTAACAGGTAGCAAACAATAATAGTATTAATAGCAGTGTACTTGCATTAGTTTTGGTCTTCTTTGCTAGTTAAACACATTTTCCACTTGCCATAGGTGAGTGCTATTATTGAGGCCTCTTCTGAATGAGAGTAAGTTTATTGGCATATAACTAGTAACTTTAGAAATCCAGGATAAGTGGAAAATACTTTTCTTATTATTAAAATTCTGACTAGCTATCAGTGTTGAATTCGTACTTCCAAAATTTAACTTAATTCATTTCAGCATTGTAATATCAAAGTATATTGTGAAGGCAAAGGCAATGGTGATTACTGAAAGCTATGAGTTTGATTTAGGGAAAACATACAAGCCATATTTAAAAATATGTTTTAGGAGCCTTACCAAAGTTCTTTTAAAACTGACAATTGGCTGTGAGTTGATGAATGTTGAAGCTGGATGTTAAGTATATGGAGGGTATTCATTACATTACTCTGTCTAATTTGAAAATGATTGTATTTTCTACCAGAGAAATCTTTGAAAAATGTGAATTAGGTAATTGCTGAAAACTTCAGAATCTTCTGGACCAAACTTTCTCCTCCTTATTTATGTAATAGATTTATTGTTCTCCATTAAAAGTTGTTATTCAGACTTAAGATAAAATCATAACCATGTTCTGAAGTTATATTTGATTCTGTCTACGGGAACTCCTACAGTTCAATTCAGTGTGGTATTAGGATGGCAATTCACAAATTATACCTTTGGGTTTTCTTAACCATATATTACTTTTATTATTTTAGATGATTTTTAAAAGTTAATGACATCAAATATTGATATTTGGCAGTCACTAGAGGCATTAATCATAAATCAACTCTTGTACAAAGTTTGGAAACAGTTGACATTTGAGAGTGAATAATGTATGAGACAAATGAATTAGTCCTTCTTCTACATCACTGGTTCTCTGTCAGAGCAGTTTTACCCCCAAGGGAACAATTGGCAACGTCAGATATTTTTGGTTGTTACAGCTTGGGGTGGGGAGTGCTATAGATACCAACTGGGAGGCTTCACTACAACCTACAATGCTCAGGACAGCCCTTCCACAACAAAGAATTATCTGGCCCAAAATGCTGGTAGTGTTGCTGTTGAGAAGCCCTGCTCTAGTATTCTTTTAGAGTAGACAACTAGAAACGTATAACCAAACTAGATTATTTTGGCTTCATATAGACATATGCTGTTAAGAATTACGTTTTAAAATATGCCTTCAGTTTTAATGAGAATTAATGTAAGAAGCAAAAAAGAACATTTTTCTCATAATTCCTTCAACCAGTTCCTTTAAGAGTTTAGTGCTGGGCACATGGTCACTTTTCCAGTGAAGGGGTGTATGTTTTCTTGTAACTCATTATTTATACTTTGCCTTCTCTACGAAGCTAAGAGCCTAATTTTATGCCCTATTGTAGCAACTATCCCTTATTTCGGCTTATATATAAAAGTTCTGTGATTGTTTCTTTTGCTGTGTTGGTCTTTCTTTTATGCTTACTGTAATGGCTTATACAGGTTTGGGCTGTGTGTTTATGTGTACATAAAGAAAATATATAAGTAATATGTAAGTGCCCCCAATCCCCAGGTATGATCTAATTGTTCTAATGCTTTTAAAAAAGTCTCAGTTTTTTCAAATAATTTAAAAATATGTGCTTGTTATAAAATATAACTGTATCTTAGTGCAAATAATAATGAAAAGTTACCCCTCTTTTCATTCTCCAGAGATTTATTAATATTTCTAGCAGGAAAATTTGAAGTTCCAGTTTGCCCTAAGTTTAGAATTCTGTTATTGTTGATTAGGTTTACATTCTTTTGTTTTCATTTCTGAATAATTATATTTCTAACTAAGCAGAATGAAAACAATGTTGAAAGAGGATTACATTCTCTAATAAATTTTCTTTTATTGGTATAACAAAGACCAGTTATATATAAAAAATAAGTGTCATATTTTGGGGTTTTTTGGTTATTTTGAAGTATAATTGGTAAGTATGAAATCTTCCTAGCTCAGTTTTGTTTGTTTGTTTGTTTTGTTTTGCGGTACGCGGGCCTCTCACTGTTGTGGCCTCTCCCGTCGCGGAGCACAGGCTACAGATGCGCAGGCTCAGCGGCCACGGCTCACGGGCCCAGCCGCTCTGCGGCATGTGGGATCTTCCTGGACCGGGGCACGAACCCATGTCCCCTGAATCGGCAGGCAGACTCTCAACCACTGCGCCACCAGGGAAGCCCCTAGCTCATATTTTTAGTAATTCAGAAAGACTCATTAAAAATTATTCAAAAGTAAAATATGATTAATTTCCATTTCTCTGAAGTTAAAAATAAGTAAATTCCAATATTGTCACTAATGTGCAACCTTTTTTTTTCTGTTATGGCTCCCTCAAACAGTTGAAAAGGAAAGCAGATTTTGTAATTTTTCTAATATGCACTGAAAAAGTTCAAAACCTATTTTTGTCTTAAAAAGAAATAATTAAAATGATAAGGTCACTACCTTGGCCGGTATTCGATTTGTTGCTTCATTTAGATATTTATTAGTTATGAACTTACAGATTCTGTTTCTTTTAAGATCTGTTGGTTGAAATGGGAGGCTTCAAATTTGTTTCAGGTTTCTTTCACACTTTAGGTAGTTTAGAAGGATAAATAATCAGTGTTCAGATTTCTGAAAGTTGTATTTAATAATGTCATGATGGTTATCTTTCATTTCCATTTCTGTGTTACTACCTGGTTATTCTTTAGACAGGGTAAATTAAAGTAGGTTTGGGGAGGAAATAGCAAAAGTATCTGTTAATTGCTGCTTGAGCCAGGAATGGTGGCAAGAGATGTGAACAAAATTTTAGTGCAGTATTTTTCAAACTTTTTAAACTGCAACTCACAGTTAAAAATATATTTTATATTTCATCCAGTACACAATTTAATGTATGTATTTATATACATAACATTTTAAGAAAAAATACCTTACTATGTGTATGTTGTCTGATATTTCTGTTCTTTTTCATTTAAAATAATTGCTGCTCACATCTCACTAAATTGCACCTTGCAGTTTGAAAAATGCTGCTTTAGTGTATTAATTACCCGTGCTTAAATTCGCCCTCTCTCAGCAAATAGAAAACTGAGTAAAAACACATTGTTGTTATGTACTAAATTATATCCTATTTTGAACATTTAATAAATAAAATAATGAAATATTTTACAAGCATTTTGTTATGATAAAATATAAGCAGCATTGCCTCAGTAAACAAGTTTCTCTGTAAAAAATGATTCTTATTTTAACATTGTATTTATAGTTTAGGCCTCTCTTTTTTTAATAAAAATTATTTAAACACTAATAGAGTTTATACTAATAGGTTATTTTTAAATGGAACCAGATTAATCACTGGGACTTTCTTTTTTTTTTGAAGATTTTTCTTTTTTTTTGGCTGCACTGCACGGCTTGTGGGATCTTAGTTCCCCAACCAGGGATTGAACCCAGGCCCTCAGCAGTGAAAGCATGGAGTCCTAACCAGTGGACCACCAGGGAATTCCTTCACTGGGGCTTTCTTAATAAGGTTAAGTCTTAATGGAGAGGGGAAAAATTAGCATGTTTAGTCCAGAGGTTGGCAAACTTTTTCTGTAAAGGGCCAGCTAATAAATATTTTATGCTTTGCAGGCCATAAGGTCTCTGTTAGTACTACTCATCTCTGCCATTATATTGTGAAAATATGTAAGCAAGTAGAATGACTGTGTTCCAATAAAACTTTGTTTATGGAAACTGAAATTTGAATTCCATATAATTTTCACATGTCAAGACCTATTTTTCTTTTGACTTTTTTCAACCATTAAAAAAATGTAAACACCTCTCTTAGCTTTTGGGCTGTAAAAAATAGGTGGTGGGCCAAATTTGGTCTGCCAGCCATGGTTTCCCATCCCTTGCTTTAGCCTAGAAAGGGAGAAAGTCAGTATTGGTCCCAAAAGGAGAAGTTAGCAATTGTGGTTAAGAATATGAATAATGATATTAAACCTCTAAGTATTTATATTTTTATTTTTCTGGATATAAGAGCTATACATTTTTGTGTTGTGTTTATATTATATTTTGTAGACCGTTGATATTCATAAAGAGAAAGTTGCAAGAAGAGAAATTGGTATTTTGACTACCAATAAAAACACCTCAAGGACACATAAGATTATTGCTCCAGCCAACCTTGAACGACCAGTTCGTTATATTAGAAAACCTATTGACTATACAATTCTAGATGATATTGGACATGGAGTAAAGGTAAGTATAATTTTTGTCCAGCTTAAAAACAACAGCCCATAATGAAACTAACTCTTTAGAAAATTAAGCGTTTATCTTTTCTTTCCAGAGGATCAAGTCTTGGCCTACTTGTAGTTCTGAAGATTTCTTACCACTATAACTATGTTATTCTTCTTTCTTCTTAGTATTATGTTGTCAAGTTTTAAACAGTCATCTTTGACTGAATTGTTTTGCTTAATCAGTTATGAAAATACCTCATATAGATCTGGAAATAAATGTGGTATTATATTTCTAATCTTTTAATGATTTAGTATGACTAATTAAAAATTATTCAGTATGTTATTAAAGTATTTGCTTTATCTCAAAAATATCAAACTTTTGGCATTAGTTTTCAGAAAGAACATATATAAACAAACATGTACTTTGAATTTTTCTAAAACAAATTTATCTCAACATTTTGGGTGAGAATAATGTAGCTAAAACTAATATGTGAACTAGTATTTCCACTGCTTTTGAGTAGATAGTCATTATATATTTTGGCTATCTTTTAAAATGTATTTAAGTGCCTGCTATGTATGTAAAGTACCATAATCACAACTGAGGAGCATATAACTTTCATTTAAATTGGTGTTCGTTCTTAAGAAACTATTCAGAGCTTCAGCTAAGGATTAGGTTATTTAAAGTTTGCATCTCAGCAGTGATTTGAAAGACAGTGACTTTTCAAATGTGATGCTGAATAAATACGTATATGCCTATAAGTGAAACTGTACAGTTCATGCAATTGATTTGTGTCTAATATAAGCAAATTTAAATTTAAAAAATATACCTCACACAAGTATGGCTAGAAATCGGTTAAATCTAACTTTAATGTAGATCTAGGTAAAAGAATATGTATGGTGTAAATTTTTTTAAAAAATCTTTTTCTTTCTTACAATTTTGATATAAGCACTATTATCTGAAATTTGATATTTAATTTTATAATGAACACCTAATGCATTTAGTTTACAGTACTAATTAGAGCATGTTAAAATAGGATGTACAATTGGATGGATAATTAATAACTGAAATTTATTCTAACTTGGGAAAATCTTTTGAGATTTATTTGAGGCTAACAACTGCTAATAGAAAATTTTAGGATCCTGAACGAATTTAATGATAAAAAGGCACTTAGAATATAAAACATCATATTTGTACTTCCCCACTTATATACTAAAAAGGTGATCCCCCAATTCTTATTTAATCCTCAAGTAAATGTTCTTTAGGGAATCTGTAGTCCCTTTCATTTTTTGTACATTTTAGTGTTTAGGGGTCACTAATTTGAAGAAATCTTTAATAAAGTTGTTTTTAAATAAAAGTGTCATATAATTTCATCACAAAACTCCTGTTCATGACACATTCTGCTTTAACCACTCTTTCTATGATCTACTGAAACATTATTTTTTAATGCTGAATGCTTAACTTGTTTTTTCTTTGTTTTTTTCCTTTCTCTTCACATCCTGAAGTTCCAACTAACCTTTCAATGCTTTTTTCCCTTACCTCTTTTATTTGCTCCATTTATGCATTAAGTGGTTGCTTAGATTTAAGGTAAGAGATTCCAGGGCTGGATTTCCATTCTCTGTTCTTATGTAGAATATTACATATGGGGAGTGAAGAGATATTTGGCACTTGGCCTTATTTTAAAACCAACAAATAGTTAGTTACTCTTTTTTATTTTATTTTTTTTTTCATGAAACTTTGTGTGTCTTCATGTTCCATGAGGGCAGATGTTTTTGACTGTTTTGTTCATTGCCCTATCGTGTGTGCCTAGAACAGTGCTTGACACACATTAGACACTTAGTAAATATTTGTTGACTAAATGGTTATTTTGCAATGTCAGTATATTTTGTGAAACTGAAATGTAAGTTACCCTATCATAAAATGTCATTATGAAATAAAATTAGCTGGACTTTTGTAAATGTAGAAATTTTGTTTTGGATTGGAGGGCTGCTAATGTGCTTCATTTAACTCTCCCCCTGTGTAATAGCCTTTTTATTCTATAAATGGTGTGCTTTATTATATACCTTGTGGCCACTATGTCATTATCGCTTGACTCTTAATCACTTTTAAAAAAATTGAAAATTGGAAAATATTCAGTGTTTTGGGTGTTTTTTAAGCTGCAGTATCATGTATTTTGCAAAAAACAAAATTAGTCTTTTCAAATTGCTATATAAATATTTCAGTATAAACTCACTTTAAGAGGTTTTCAAGCCGAGTATTATATGCAAAGCATCAAAAGCTCATGATAGTGTTTAACAAAATACAAGTTAAGAATTAAAGATATTTCCTTTTCTTACTTGTTTCAGTAACATTTTAGTATTTTGGAGGGAAAAATGGGAAAAGACATTCAAGAATAATCAAGAAGCCTGTCAGATAGAATGGTACTAAAATTATTGTCACCAAATCGATCATGCATTTCATTTTTGTTCTTTTTTTCTTAGCTGAATTCTATAATTCCTTTTCAAATATGTATTCTTACCATATACCCTGTTGTTTGCCATGTCTTCAGTGTAGAAAGTGATAACAAGAAGACAAGATGACTGAGACCTGAATCATTAACTAGCTACTAACCACGGCCACAGAAAGTTAACAGATCATGGTAGAGAGATGTGACTGGAGGAGCCCAGGCAGATGTACTTCATGTGTACATAAAAGTATATTGGAGTGTTGACTCCAAGCCCTCAGTCTCGGTGAGTGAGGCGATTCCTTTGCATAAAATAGGTAGAATTAGACCAGAAGCTGTCCTTGTGGCTACCTTGGCTTTTTTTCCTTAAAGTCTGTATTCAGATTTTGGCTATTGATACATTAACCTCCAAAGTGATAGAAGTGCACAGAAAGATTAACTAAAGGAAAGACAAAAAAAAAAATGGACCAGTTCTTTCCCCTTAAAGTTTAGACCAGCTTGCCTAAGGAACTATCCCTAGCTCATTTCTTCCAAACCCTACCAGGATTCCTTCTTGATCTTTCTGGGTTCAGGATCTGTTCTGTGTGAGAGGCCAGAGTGAGTGGGAAATGAGAGCTTCCAAGAAAGAAAGATCTAATAAGGGAACATCACACTTGGATAAGATTCCTTAACATCTTTGCTCTTTGCACCAAAAAAGCTCCACTCCTTAGTACTGTGGCTCTATGTAGTTGTTTCTACTATATTGGGATGGGGTTGACAGGGTGAGAAGTATGTACCGTGAGGTCATCCTAGAAGCTAGAATGTGCCAGTCCTCTGTCTCTTTCTTCTTATCTTTCTTTCTGAGTATGTCTGTCATCTCTATAAACTTGTGGCACATAGTTAATAATTTTGGGTGAACCAAAACAAAATAGAGTGGAAAAAATATTCAGCATATAGCAAATCATTACTCTTTTTAATGTTGATGGGAAAAAATGAATTGCTTTAGAAGGTTGATTAATGGAATAATTGAGTATATTAAGATAGAAAATAGAATTTAAAAATGTTAAAGTTGGAAGGGACCGCAGATAGTAAACTAGTCCACTGGTTTTCCAGCTGAGATTTTTGGAGACCTGTGGATTATGTCAGGTGCCCTGGAAGTCTCCTGATATTTGATTTCCTCCTCAGCTCATTATGAGCTCTGTCTTTGCTCCCATTGTTGTCAGACTTGATGCCTTTCAGATATACTCTAAACAAATATCATACTTTGGGACAAGACACATGGGATTTGACTCAGAAGAGACCTCCATGCTTAAAAGTTGAACTTTTAACCTTTTATACAGCATGTCCTGGTTGTGTTTAATGGTTCTTTTCATCTAAAATTTGGGTTAACTTTTTTCAGTCGAATGAGAAGTTGTAGAGTTTAATTCATAAGACCTTTGAAAACAACGTGGTGATATTTTTAAAGAAAAAGGTATAAAAAGCCGATGGATAGCATGCCATATTGGAGGGGTTTTAATATGTACCTGAGGCCATATAAAAGTGGAATGTACCTTGAACTGGGGTACCCTTTCCCCACTCTTTATTTTAATAAAAGAGTTTTAAGACCTTGTTACTGATGTGTTTGAAACAGATATTTCTGTTGAAAGTTGTCACTAATGAAGCTAAGCTTAAGTACTTTTAAAATAAGTGTATTTACTTTAATGCAAAAAAAATAAAGACTTCTGATCTGTTTTTGTAGTATTTATTTCAGATGAACATTGTACAAGCAGATTCTTAATAATTAATGAGGAGGGGTTAGGAGTTTCTTTTACAGTTAACACATTAAGAATACAACACTTCTGAAAATTTTGCTTGGGATCTTGAAGATCCATAACTTTATGTAAAAAATGGGCTAACCTTTTCACTTTGCATGTGACCTTGTGTGTCATTCCCTACAGTACAGAAGGATGATAAATTGCCTCTCACATTTCTAGCTCTCGGGTACAGCTGAGGGTTCATTGTTAAGCATTTATTCGATACAACACTTGGGAGAAAAACTCCACAATAACAGCAACTTTTGGAAGACTCATCTGGGTTTGCCTATCAGTTCCAGACTTGAGCCACCAATTCTATCTTGTCAAAAGCCAGTTGTTAGAAACTGTTTTCAGAATCAAGCAGAAGTTTGTCCATCTTTATTCCTCTTTTCTTCTTCTTACTTTATTTGTTCTTCCCCCCTTAATCCTAATCTCTTATTCCCTTATCTCTGTATTAGATTATTTTAGGACTCTTGGCACCTTAGGCTTTTTGTCTTTCTAACTCTCTTACTAAAAATTTTACATCTCTCCTGAAGTCATACTCGAATTCCTGATTTCAGCTTTGATCTCCTTGAGAGGATCTCCTGGTTCTTTTCCTGCTGGCTCTGAGAATTGAAGTAGGAACATATATCCTCTGAGGAGAGGGATAAAGATCTCTAGGAAGCCAGAAAATTATGCACTGGATGGAACTAATGGGGAACGATACTGGGCATTGAACGAAAGCCTAGAGATGCTTGACCACAGCTGCTGCCCATTCTCACTACGCCACATCCAGACACAACCTATACATACTACTCCTTTTCTCTTAGTATATTTAAATCTTGCTCTTTTTAAGACTTGTTAACACTCCAGCTCAGATTTTTCTCTATGAAACCTTCTGTAGCCATTTTGTCTTGCATTGATATTTCTTTTTTGGAGATTTCGATATAATTTGTAGATACTACTTTTTGTTTTAAACATGTGGGTCTTAGTTCTAAAATAAGTTCCTTAAAAGCAGAGAAATCATTTTACAGACCTTTGTCTTCTTTTATTTTTCATATTCTTTTACCCTTGTGTCTAGTAGTCTGGTGGTAGGTAGTTCAAATGAGGGATATACCACAGATATCATTTTAGAATGTGTCTGTCACTGTCAAGTTGCAACAGGTCATCTTTTCGTGGGAGATTTCTTCATAGCAGAGGTGATGTGCTCTGAACTAGAGATACCTGGCTGGCCAGCTTTATAAAAAATACTGGAGTTCACAGGGTACTGGAAATCACTAAGATTTGTAATGAGTGTTATATATGAAATACATGATACTATATATATATCAGGGTTCAAGGAGGGTATTGCATTTACCAAAAAAGGATAGAGCAGGAAAGATAGGAGCACTTTAGAAGCAGTAGTAAGGTATAATAATTGGCCTGATGGTTGGTTCTAGTTGTAGTGATCTCCAGAGTCTGGGAGAGCAGACCACTCTGGTCATAAAGGAATTGCTCTTACTCTCGGTATTATCTGCATTTCTTCATCCAGGCCAGTGGGAAACTATTTGAGTTGTGATCATGCATTAACTTTCATCACCTAAATGAAGTATTTCTTCTGTTCTGAGAGTTTCATTCTGGCAGGGAAAAAAAAGGGACCTTTCCTGCTCTTTCTCCATGTGGCTAACACCTGCTTCACTCAGCTCTCAATGATGACTTTTCCTTTGTGGCATCAGAAAATACGCACATTAATTGAAATATTGTTGGAATCAGCCATCAAAGTTTCATTCCAGTTCCCAAGTAAAACTTTGAAAAGTATCACGAGCACTCCTGTTCATGATTCAGGACCGCCAACTACACGTTCATGTGCCAGATGATAGTTTTGCCTGTGTGTATTACATTTTCTAAAGCTTCAAGTGGAATTGCTGTTATGGAGTGGGTGCAGTGTTGCTTTATCCTGAGTTTGTGGTATGTCCTTCTCTCTCTAGTTAAGTTCCCCTTCACCACACTCACAATTCAGTCATGTGTTTTGCTCCTTTTCAGGAAGCGTTGTGTCCCCCTGTAACTTCCCTCAAAGTAGTTTTTAGAACCATGATGAGTATCCAGTAAGTAATTTTTTACCAAATTATTTTAGGTGTGAAATACAGTTTATTAACTTTTATCATAGGTGAGCTCTATATTATAATAAGTTTTGTTTGGCAATTATTCCTGTTCTTTTCCCTTTTCCTCAAATTAGATGGCAGTATGTATATTCTGTATAGCATATTCATTGTTTTACTTAGCGTAGAAACATTTTTCACAAGGAAAGCTACCTTGAAGAAATATTGAATACTCTTCTAGCTTAATACAGAGGTAGCACAGCATCAGTGAAGTATAAAATAATAGATTAGTTGGACATTCCACAGGGACTCTTTGGTTTCTTAAGTGAATTAAGTTACTCATGCAAACCCCATTAACCAAACAAATAGAACCATTTGACGATTCTACAGATCATAAAATGTATCAAGTTTTATGTATAGAAATGTCCACCAGATTTTAATTTATAGATTGTTTATTTTATGTTTTGGGTAGATTAAAAGACTTATAGAGAAGATACTGCAATTTAATCAAAACACCTTATATACCCAAACCTTAAACAAATCAAAGTTGGAAAGCTGTTTTCAAGTATTTTAGCTATTCCATGTATAGAATAAAATTCTGTTTTACTCTTTTTCTGTCCCTGCTCCTTTTCCTTCCTGTTTCTAGCAAATTGATGTAGTTTAGTGTTTGGCTCACCTACTTCTCCTTCATCACTTAAAGTGACTTTGGGTTTTATGTTGTTTAAGGTTGAGCTTAAAGGACTTTGGTTACTACTTTTAAAAATCTTCTGGTATCATAAATTAAGATATACAGTTTTAAAAGCTATTCGTTATTTGTCATATTACTCCTAAAATTTTCCCCAAATGTGGATTAATTTTTTAAAACTTCTGACATTTTCATTTTAAGATACAATTATACCCTCTGCTTATTAATGAGGGGGAGAGCAAGGATAAGTTAATCTTTATTCTTCCTTGATAACCAGTTTGTTTTGTATTTGTTGTTTAAAAGCAATAAAAAAAGGATTATAGATGAATGCTTAACTTTAAAAATATTGATATTTCAAAGGTATCATTTGTCATTAAAGATTGTTTTAACATCACACACAACTTGTTCACTGGGCTATTCATTTGAAGAGTTTGTTTCTTGATATATTATTTCTTGCCTATTCAGATAACAAGTAGTATTTTAGGATTTTTAAATATTCCCTTTAAGCCAGAGTTAATTTTGTCAGCCTCAATACTCTATATAATTATGATTTGTTTTCTTAAAATTTATATTTTAAAATTACAAGTGTATTCTGATTTCAGAAGTCTTGCAGTTTCCTTTCATAAGTATAATTTGAATACTCTGGATGTATTCTTATTAGAAAAGTTAAGATCCTGTTTTGAAGTGTTTGGAAATCCAGAATATTAGGGGCTTAAAATAGGGTCAGGTATGAACATATGTGGTAAACATTATTAACTCTAACCAATTGGTAATCTCAAACAACTTGAGATTGCATTTGATCTATATTTGTGCATGACTTCTCTTAACTCTTTAAGGTACCCAGATTTCTAGGGCTTTCTGTGTAAGTGCTGACTTGCTCCTTTGGTGGCATCCATGGTTCCCAAATCACCCAACTGTCCCACACTTGCACTTTCAGTTGGGGATAGAATAGTGAGGAATCATGGCTTAGCTCTGATTTAGGACTATGTTACATCTTTCCTATGCCTCAATTAATCTTCATTTTGGGCCTGAGTGGGTTTAATTCCCATTGGAACTAGGACATTGCCAGTGGCCATTGTACCGCTCACAGTTGAATGGGATACCTCAGCCCTACCTTTCTGGTTCAGATGTTTAGGAACATGCCTTAACTTCTGGCAGTTTTCAGGTAGGTGATTCCTTCATAAGAGAACATTAAAGAAATCTGAATTGTAAGGCTGATCCACAATTTTAAAAAATGGAATTTTCTCTGTATATGATATAACTTTATTTTATATTCTCTACTTACAATGGATCAAAACTAAAGTTGCATTTTTTTGGGGGGAAACATGTCTTTTGTTTTTTATGATAAACTTGCTATCTAAAAAACAAGGAATTGCATAAAGGCATTATTGTCTGATTGAGTTACTCTTTATAAAAACTAAAGTTTTTATAGTTATCCTATTTGATTTCAATTGAATGTAGTATCTTATAGTCTAACCAGTGATCTGTTGGTGTGATGGCCTAATGGCAAATAAAGTCTTTGCATACAACTTTATAATCATTTGAAAATCTCACGTTAGGAAGAGTCCTTTGAGTACAACTGTAGAATGATAGTAGAGTAGAAATTGCATATGAAATGCATGGCCTCTAATTTTTTTTCCTATTTAAACCTTCCCCTCCTTTGTTAAATAGCATAATGTTATTTCCTGAAAGTGCCACTTTGTTTCACTGCATACAGGTTAAATTGATTTTTCCTCAAAATTTTTTTAGGTGAGTACCCAGAACATGAAGATGGGTGGGCTCCCGCGTACAACACCTCCAACTCAGAAACCCCCCAGTCCCCCTATGTCAGGGAAAGGGACACTTGGGTGAGTATGTAACTAAGTAATAATTGAAAACCATTTCATGTAGTGCTGTGTGGAAACTAAACAATATATATGTTTAAACTATTTTTAAATATTTGAAAAGAGAACATTTTCTTCCTAGGGTTATCTTTTTTGTGTGTAACTTTTCCAAAAGGAAAACATCTTTTATACTTTATACCTGGGAAACATCTTTATACTTTTTTTTTTCATCTTTATACTTTAAAAATATTTTGTTTAGAAATTATTTTTCTAATGCATTTTAAATTTTAGGTAAATCCTAACCTGAGTTCATGGCTTATTATAAATTACACTCTAATTCCTATTTTCAGAAAATTTTTAGTCTTTTGTATTATAGTTGATTTTTCTTATTCAAACTTGTCTTCTGAAGAAAATACTGTGCCTAATACAGAAGTCTGTATATCTTGTGTTTTTATGAGAATACTGAGCTTTCATTCAGTCTACAGACTTGGGCTTCGGATTTGACTTTGGGAGAAATGGTCAATTGATGGAAAAGCTTGACTTTTTTCCTCTATAGCATCTTAGTATAAAAACTTGGTTTATCATGATCAAGTGGGCATAATATCACCCAGAAGTGAGATGACTAAAATCGTGGTCCAGCTCTGCTCCTGCTGTGTTGTGTTGCATAGTAAGCCTCTTAGCAGTTCAGTTTTTTCATCTGTAAAAGGGGGTAATTTGTCCTTTGTCAACTTTTCAGAGTCACTGTACCATGAATTGGATTTTTTTAAATGTGTAAGACAAAATGCTTTGACTATCATTGGCTTTGTGATATATGCTTAAAAGTTTTTAATTGGCAATCTTGATTTTTGGCCCCCTCACCAAAAAAAAAAAAAAAAAAAAAGCAAAAAACAAAAAACCAACCAAACAAAAGAAACAAACAAAAAACCCTAGCAACCTAATCAAGCAAAGAAAGATGATGTTGGAGGAGGAATTATAGTTAGGAGAGTGTGAAACAAAAGAATAAAAATGATTTCCAACCAGGAATAGGATGATTTTATTCGGGGTAGACAAAAAATTCTGCTTAGATTAGAGAGGGGAGGATCTAGTAGCTTAAATAAGATTTAAACTTCAGGGTAGAATGTAGATGATGTGTGGTAGGTTATAATTGTACAGGGTAAGAGTGGAGAATCAGGTCAAGAGGAAATATTTATTTTCCTGTGGAATGTCTGTATTTCTATCATGTATAGTATCTAATGGATTTTAATTAGGTTTTGAATCAAGATTGTTAGCAAGATAACCCTAGTAAAATAAAATTTTCTGTTACTCCCCAATTTTAAAGATTTACTCATACACTAGTATTTGTTTTCCTTGTGTATTAGCAAGGGCTCTGCAGTGTCTTTGGAGACCAGAGTGGCTGGGCACCACTAGCCGTTTGATGGTCACAGCCTGGCTTTTTCGCGGTCTTTGCCCAGCTACCGTGTTTTGTCCTCTGCCCCTAGTTTTTTACCTTTTTTTTTTTTTTATCATTGTCTTCATTGTATGGTTCTCAGCAAAGGTTTTTTTTTTTCTTGCATGAAACAGAACATTTTTATTGTCTGGGAAAAATTGGAAATCAATCAGTTTCGTATTTTATGGTGTTTTATGTTTACATCATAACTTCAGAGATGCCCGAACTTTGTTGTCTTTTATTTTATTTATGTTTTAAAATAAATTTATTATTTATTTTTGGCTGTGTTGGGTCTTTGTTGCTGCATACGGGCTTTCTCTAGCTGCAGCGAGCGGGGGCTACTCTTCATTGCAGCGTGCGGGCTTCTCATTGCGGTGGCTTTTCTTGGTGCGGTGCACAGGCTCTAGGCGCGTGGGCTTCAGTAGCTGTGGCACGCGGGCTCAGTAGTTGTGGTGCACGGGCTTAGTTGCTCTGCGGCATGTGGGATCTTCCCGGATCAGGGCTCGAACCTGTGTCCCCTGCATTGGCAGACAGATTCTTAACCACTGCACCACCAGGGAAGCCCCTTTTTTGTATTTTAAATCCAAGGTCCTAACGTTCCTTTTTCTTTCTTTGACCCAATATCTTGTCTAGTGCCTGTTATTTATTTTTAGTAATGTGTATATTTGTTTATGCAAGAAGATTTTGAGCGTAGTAGACAGGGTCATTGCAGAGTAATCTCATCCAGAATCAATGAGCCAAAACTCGAGTGGTCCAGGAGAACAGTATTTAAAGGAACCTTGGGAGCTTTTTGGGAAGTGAATTATTGAGAAATACATAAGTCAGGTGAGCAACATCATTTCAGGAAAAGAAAGCTCTTTAATTTTCACATCTTGAGATCCAGTTAAAGACCAGAATCTCATCTACACAATATCAGTTTCGTGTCAGTTGAGTATTTATCATTGTCATAAAGTTATTTGGAAACTTAAAGATGAGAACTTACTCAATAATTACTAGTGTTCCAGTGTGCATCCTATTTCCTATCATATTTCCTTTCTTGCTCTTCTCATTCTTTTCTTTTAAAAGGAAATTTTGAAAAAAAGAGGGAGATATGCTAATAAATCCAGTCTGTTTTGTACTTCAAATAAGGTAGAAAGACTTAGGTGATCTTTTTTTCCTTCTCTCCCTTTTAAATGTTGAACTGTGAAGAGGGTAAGAGGTAAGGGCAATCAAGGTGAAAGCTGAAGGAGGATGTGAAGTGAGAATGGAAGGAGATGAGATTAAATTATATATTTCTGTGTGTGGACATGGTTTTATTTCTGTACCTTATAGAAAGGGAAGTGACTTGTTAGGGTTGCTATTGATCATCAGTGCGGGGGTTGTGGAGCCATGTTCTAGACTGATTTACCCTGTCTGAGTTTTTGGTTAGGGAGAGAGAGGTGAGGAGGATAATTAGTGCATTTATGCAGTGCAGTTGGGGGAATTTGACATGGCACTAAAATAATTTGAACTCATCTAAGAAGAGAGTCTGGGAAACATTGGCTTATCTGGTAGTAGAATCTTCGTGCTCTCAGAATGAATGAACAAAATCGCATTAGCAGAGGGAAATGAAGTTGGAGACTAAAATACAACAATATGCATCAAAACCCTAATGGAGAAGTGATACTTAAGGGAAGACTGAAATTGGTAGCTGGGTTTTATTAAAACACGTTCTACTACCTCCGAGTACAAACTGTATTTCACTACTGGCAGCTCTGAATTGATTGTGCCGAAACTTGCTAATCACACAATACATACGCTCTTCTTTTTGTAGGCGGCACTCCCCCTATCGCACACTGGAGCCAGTGCGCCCTCCAGTGGTACCAAATGATTACGTACCTAGCCCAGCCCGTACTATGGCTCCCTCGCAGCAGAGCCCTGTGAGGACAGCTTCTGTGAATCAAAGAAATCGAACTTACAGGTATTTTCTCTACCTCAGCGCAAAATGTGATGGTCATAGTACCATAATTTGTTCAGATAACTTCAGTTAAATCTCTCTCATTTTCCAAGCACTAAGTTCTTTTCCTCACTCTGCTCCCCCAAACCTCATCTGATTCTACCTCTCTCTTCTCATGTTGTGATGCAACTTTGAGCAGCCAGGAAGTTGAAAGAGAACAGTCATCTCAAAGTGCAGATTTCTCTGCAAGATTAATAGTTATTGTTGACCTGAAAAAAATAATTGACCAGATGTGGGAAATTTCAAGTTGTTTTTTGGTGGAACTTTACAGATGAAAAACTATGCAATAAAACATTAAATATGGGATAGTATATCATGATATCATTACAAATAAAATTAATCAAATAATTTGTTTAGGAAAACTTTTTATTATAAAAGAGGTTTCTTCAGACAGCCATTAAACTGGAATAAGAGAAAGTAATATTATTTTTATGTGTCAAGCCCCATGATTTATCACTATGTTTATGGAGAATTTTTTTTCTTTCTCAGTTTCTTTAATACATGCTTATTAAAAGGTAGCCAAAACAAGTTTCTTAAACTCAGCTCTTTTCCTTACTTTATTAAGAAATTCATCTTTTAAGTGGAGGGCTTTTGAATTATCATTTTGTAGCTATATTCATTTCAGAAAATTCTGGAAAATGCTGGCGGTATCTTGCTGTATATCAATACTCATGTTTTGGTGGCTTCTGTTTCTTTAGCAGCAGCGGGAGTAGCGGAGGAAGCCACCCTAGTAGTCGGAGCAGCAGTCGGGAGAACAGTGGAAGTGGGAGTGTGGGAGTCCCCATTGCTGTTCCTACACCTTCTCCTCCCAGTGTCTTTCCAGGTAAAACATGAATTGTGCTTCATCTTCACCTTGCTTGCTGAGTTTGGATTCAATTTCTGATTTAATTACACTGGGCTTTCTTCATAATCAGGGTTTTTTTCCCTCGAAGACTCTGTAAATGCTGAAAAATCTTTATGCGTTTGTTATTTTTAACCAAATGATTTGTGAGTTTATGTTCACATACTTCTCTGTTATTTGGGTTTGTGTCTTTGGTGCTGTGGCGTAGTTGGTGCTTTGAGTTGAGGTTTCACCGGAATGAGTTACGTGTTTAATTCCAGCTGGTGTTATGACAGTGCATGCCTTTGGGCACAGTGGGGTCTCAGTGTGAGAACCATATTGGTAGCAAAGGATTGAGCAGATATAATTTTGACAGTTCAATCTCATGGACTCTGATAACTTGATAGTCACTGAAATGCTACCCTCTTTTGTCTGAAACAGAAAAATGTACTTGTTTAATCTGAGGACACAAAGTTAAAATTTAGTTTTAAAAACATGACAGAAAAGACGTAAGGATAGAATATTACATATTTAACTTACTTATAATAACAAATAGATAATACCTTTTTAAAAATCATGAAAAAGAGTTATTTTTCTAAATTCTTTTTTACCTGATATTTATGTCTGAAATATTTTTATTTTCTGATTTGTATACTTCAAAATGGAATACTGTCATTTTGTAGTGTGTTGTGTTTCATTTTGTATACTATCAATATTTACAGAATGTTAAAAATAACAATATAAAGGGAGCACTTTTCTTCTAGAGTAGTGGCTATCAGGTAAAAAGGAATGCTTTTA
Source organism: Aethalodelphis obliquidens (assembly GCF_003676395.1). Lineage (NCBI taxonomy): Eukaryota > Metazoa > Chordata > Mammalia > Artiodactyla > Delphinidae > Aethalodelphis > Aethalodelphis obliquidens. The sequence goes on along the minus strand of NW_020837946.1, from coordinate 32,153,238 downwards.
ATGAATTTAAAATCCTGTACATTACCCTTAGCATCTTGAATTATTTGCTGCAAACCTTAATAATCCTTTAACATAATAAGCTCATTCTTTTTTTTTTTAACACTCTCTTCTATTCTTTGGTTATTGATAAGCACCGAGTAGCTAACATTAAGTTCTCTAATGCCGTTTCTAATCCTGCCTGATGGAACTGCCTCATTAATGCTGCCTCTTACTCCTCTTTCCCCTCAGCCCCTGCTGGCTCTGCTGGTACTCCTCCCCTTCCTGCTACTTCTGCATCTGCCCCTGCCCCTCTTCCTGCTACTGTCCCTCCCTCCACTGCCCCAGACACTGCCGCTGGGGGTGCCCAGACCCTTGCTGATGGCTTCACTTCTCCAACTCCCCCTGTTGTTTCTTCCACTCCCCCTACAGGTGAGTATTGGTTTATTCTTTGGCAGGCAGATCCAATTGTCTGGCTCTTCTCTTACTTGGAACTCTGGCTTTATGATTTTTGTTTGTTTGTGGTTTGTATTAAAAAAAAATCTGAAGAATAATGTGCTAACTAGAAAATGGCATGTGACCGAAGAATAGAATTTCCTGAGGGAATCAGGGTAAGGTTTCTCATTTTTCTAGTAGAATAGCACAAATACACATTTTTTATTGCTTGAATTTTATTTACTAGAGATTTGCAAATTTAGTATGGAGCTGTCTTCTCTACAGTTATTTTATTTTATTTTTTTTTGGCTGTGCCGTTGGGCATGTGGGATCTTAGTTCCCTGATCAAGGATTGAACCCATGCCTCCTGCATTGGGAGCACAGAGTCTTAACCACTGAACCTCCGGGAAGTCCCTTCTATACAGTTTTGAGAAGTTGTTATTAGAAGTATTCTTTGTTACAGGTTATGTCATTAATAAAAAGAAAAGTATGACAGTAGTTTTAAGGTATATTTTATAGGAAATATTTGATATAACAGTTTGAAAGTACAAGTCTATTATAACAGAATTTGTTGCTTATTATAGCAGCACTGGAAACACATAGTTAGGGGGCTTTTTAAGGATTTCAAGTTTGTTTGTAATTTAAGATTGACTGGTGTTTTACTGTTTTAAAATTGCTACCTAAAGTTTGTTCTCATGGCTAAGGAGAAAAAGGCTCAATTGCTACAAAGTATATTTTCAAAGTTAATAGTGATGCTGGTTTAGTAAACAAGTTCTTATCTACTATAAAAATGTATGTGTTTGGACACACATCACCTTAGCTGGTTAATAAAGTACTTCATAGAATATATGTGCAGTGCTGCTGCTGTATCTAGGTGTTTAAGTGTTTTAAAAGACATCTTAAAAATCCATGTTAATCCATTCATTTTGGATGGTGTTTTATGGCATAGCTTCTGTAACAGCACTTTTTAAGAAAAGCTTTCTGCAGTGGGTGTATGTAAACATGAGCTGTCCTTTGATCTACATACCACTCTGTTAGGCCACTCTAGCTAGTTAAATATAGAAATCTTGTTATGCTCCTGCATCAGTAGAGTAAGGAATACATCTTGAAATCAGTTGTAGGCCCAGAAAGGACAAATCACCCTCACCTAGAGTCAATATTTTAGTAATTAAATTATAATTTAATAACAGGTGCTGGTTCCTAGTCTGCACCGAATCAACATTTGTTGTATGAGTGAATAATTACAGTTTTTTAACAAAAAGCAAAGTAAATGCCTTATTAACAACTTATATCAATATAATCTCTTTTATGTAGTATCTTTGAATCACCCACCAAATACTTTTTTTTCTTTTCTTTTTATTAAGGTATAATTTATATACAGTAAAATTCACCCTTTCTAGTATGGACTCATGTGAGTTTTGACAAATGTATACAGTGATATAACCACAGCTACAGTCAAGGTATAGAACAGTCCTATCATCCCCAGATTTCCTCCAAGCCCCCTTTGTAGGCAGTCCTTCCATTTCACTCATTTCATTCTTAGCCCCTGGCAACCTCTTGATCTGTTTTTTTTTTTCTTCTAAAGTTTGCCTTTGTAAAAATACCATAAATGGAAGCATATGTAACGTAACCTTTTGGGTCTGGCTTTTTGGCACAGTGCATTTGAGATTTATGCATTATTACATGTTTTGTTCCTTTTTATTACTGAGTGGTGTTCTATTGAATGGATTTACCAGAGTTTGTTTATCCCTTTCCCAATTGAGGGACATTTGGATTTATTTCCAGTTTTGGGTGATTGTGAAAAAACTGCCAAATACCTTCACACACAGACTTTTGTGTGAGCATAGGCTTTCATTTCATTTGGGTAAACACCTAGGGAGTAGGATTGCTGGGTTGTCTGGTAAGTGAATGCTTAACTTTGTAAGAAATTGCATAATTGTTTTCCAAAGTGCTTGTACAATTTTGCATGCCCACCAGCAGTGTGTGAGACTTCCAGTTGCTCTGCGTACTTGTTAGCACATGGTGTTGTCATTATATACATATATACACACGCACACATATATATATGTATATTTAGTTTAGCTATTCTCATAGGTGTATAATAGTTTCTCATGTGGTTTTGATTGACATTTCCCCAATGAATAATGATGTAGAACATCTTTTCATGTACTCATTTGCCATCTTCTTTGGTGAAATGTCTGTTCAAATGTTTTTGCTTCCCCTCACACACATTTTTAATTGGGTTGTTTGTTTTCTTATTGAGTCCTTTTATATTCTGAATATGCCTTTTATTAATTGTGTGATTTGCAAATATTTTCTTCCATTTTGTGACTTACTTTTTCATTCTCTTAATGGTGTCTTTTAAAGAGCAGAAGTTCTTTATTTTGATGGTCTCGTTCATTGCTCTTTTTTTTTTCTTTTTTCTTTTGGGGATTGTGCTTTTAGTGTTGTGTTTACAAACTCTTTATCTTACACAAGGTCACAAAAGATTTTTGTCTTGTTTTCTTCTAGAAGTTTTTAGTTTCAGGTTTTTATAGTTAGGTCTATGGTAATTAAACTATAGTTTTGTTTTTCAGCTCAAAGCAAAATAAATGCTTCATTAATGGTTTGAATAGAGTCTTGATTATGTAGTGTCTTTGGATCACTGATGGCTTATAACATGGGAGGTTTTAGACTGGATCTAACTATATAAAATTCATAATGGTGTTAAATATCAGAGTTTTTAACTTGATTATTCTAGGTTTGTATTAGGGTGTTACAGACTAATGCCTAAAATGCCAGCAATGTGTGATTCAAATGACAAAATATACCTTCTAAAAAATAGCTTATTAGTTTACATGCTTTTACATTTTTATCATGGCTGTATAAATTGACAGTGGATTGTGCTTGAGCTTGACTACTCAAGATTTTTATACAACAGAATTGAGTTTTAGGTTTTGATACTGTCGTATGTATGAAGAGTAAATCCTATAGCAGCTCTTGAGTGCTTCTGTAATATTCTTTATATGAGTATCCATATGAATCCAAGTTTGATAAATTTAACAGTTCCTGAAGATCAGTTTTAGTCACGTAAAACCATTTTACAATCATGGAAAAGAAGAAAAATTGTTGTGTTTTTCTCTTTTCGCCTCTTCCCTTCCCTTCTTCCCTTGTCCTTTCTCCTCTCCTTTCCCCTCCCCTCCTCCTTTTCTTCCGCTCACCTTTCTCTTCCCTCCTCTTCTCTCCCTCACTCTTCCCCTTCTCCCATTCCTCCCCCTTCTCTTTTCTTGCCTGCTCTCTCATGGGTGCTCTAGTACTTGGTCTGTCTGTACAGTAGGCCCTTAGCTAATGATTTTAAGCAGAATTGGAGTCAAGATAAAATTTAGGAACTGGATTGAACTAGGCAATTGGATGGATTAGGAAAGAGTGTCTTCTGTTGGCCTTAGTTGTTGAAGTGCTCTCAGAGAGCAAAATGTATGAAATTGCTGATAAATATGAACACGTTCAGGATCATACTAAAAATTAGATATTTTTGACAACACTTTTTGTGTCTTAGCTTTTTTTCATAATTGTAAATTTGTTAAACTCTAATTTTAAGACAAAATAATCTAAGTTTAGAGAAGGATATTTTTGATTGAAAAATGTGATTTGGAATTATGTCACTTGACCTTTTGCTGAAATATTTTATTATTTCCTTTAAACAAATTGGCTTGCTACCTTAAATTTATTACTATTATTATTATTTTGGAATAAAACTGTGTGTCAAACATTTTTTCTTTTTCTTTTCTAAACGTTTTTCTCATCTTGTTGAGTTTAGTTTTCAGTGTTTAATTGCTGGTGTTTTTTTGGAGGAAGTGAGCAATAAATTTTATTTTATTTTATTATTTTCTTTTTCAAATTTGTTTTTATTTTTGACTGTGTTCGGTCTTCGTTGCTGTGCGTGGGCTTTCTCTAGTTGCAGCAAGCGGGGGCTGCTCTACATTGCAGTGCATGGGCTTCTCATTGTCGTGGCTTCTCTTGTTGCAGAGCCACGGGCTCTAGGCATGCGGGCTTCAGTAGTTGTGGCATGTGGGCTCAGTAGTTGTGGCTCGCGGGCTCTAGAGCGCAGGCTCAGTAGTTGTGGCGCATGGGCTTAGTTGCTCCACGGCATGTATGTGGGATCTTCCTGGACCAGGGCTTGAACCCCTGTCCCCTGCATTGGCAGGAGGATTCTTAACCACTGCGCCACCAGGGAAGCCCCCCATAAATTTTAATTGTGATGATTTTGAAACCCTATCAAATTACTAATTTAATAAAATCATAATATTAATTAGTAATCTATTTAGATATAGCTTTTCCAAACCTAATCATAATTTTATTTACCTACTTGGCTGCTTTTGCACTTGGATATACTGTTAACTGAGAAATAACTGTCACCTTGCATTAATATTTGTCAGATGGCAATTAAATTAGCTAAATATTGTTATTTTTAATAATCTTATTAAGATTCAGGCATTGTACCTAAAGTATTTCATTGTCTGAGTTAATTTTCTTTTAGTGACAAATTTATGTTCTGTCCCTTTTCCAGGTCATCCTGTTCAGTTCTACAGCATGAATAGACCTGCCACTCGCCATACTCCCCCAACAATAGGGGGCTCTTTGCCCTATAGGCGCCCTCCTTCCATAACTTCACAAACAAGCCTTCAGAATCAGATGAACGGAGGACCTTTTTATAGCCAGAACCCAGGTTAGATTTTCTTTTGCAGTCTGTGGAATATATCTAATTAAAAATCTTCAATTACACAGAAAAAAACCTTTAATTGCGAATGACTAGTACATGGTAGGTGGTTAGTACTATTTGTTGAATGAGTGGAAGAATGAATACAAGGTTGCTAATACTGTATTTTCCAGTTCTCTTTTTAAAAATCAACATGGTTTCCATATAAAGTTGCAGAACTTAATTTTTTTTTAACAGTTTTAAATTTATTTATTTATTTATTTAATTTTGGCTGTGTTGGGTCTTCGTTTCTGTGTGAGGGCTTTCTCTAGTTGCGGCAAGCGGGGGCCACTCTTCATCACGGTGCGCGGTCCTCTCACTGTCGCGGCCTCTCTTGTTGCAGAGCACAGGCTCCAGACGCGCAGGCTCAGTAGTTGTGGCTCACGGGCCTAGTTGCTCCGTGGCACATGGGATCCTCCCAGACCAGGGCTCGAACCCGTGTCCCCTGCATTGGCAGGTAGACTCTCAACCACTGCACCACCAGGGAAGCCCCAAACTTAATTTTTTTGAACGGAATCTTTTTTAATGTGTTAGTGATTATTTGTTTTTTAAAATAATATTTGCTGAACAGTATTTCCTTCTTATTTAATCAGATACCCTTGCTCTATGAATAGCAAATAATGAAAGTTGAGCATACATGAACAGAGTTTATTAGTGGCAAAGGAAAAGGGAAATGACATTTTTGAAGCTGCTTTATGGTGGGCAGTTAGTTATACTATCTTTTTCAATTCTCCTACCAAACCTATAATGGAAAAACTGGGACTTGGACAGATTGATCCAGATATAACAGTCACCTTTCAGCTGCATCATGCATACAGAAGAACTAATCTGGCACATATTTAATACTAAACATAATCATTTGTTTTGCTTCTTCCCCAGAGAGGGTAAGAGCAGATATTATACTCTGTGACTACTGTGGACATGTTACGTGAACTTACTGTGTTTTTCTGGATTTTTGCCAAGAGGCCAGTAAGCCCATGTGTGATCACCTGTAATATTAGGGGACAGCCCATTCCATCTTGGATGAGCCCTGAATTGTATGGAGCTGAAATCTGTCTACCTTTTGGTGAAACCTTGTTATATCCTTTGAAATCTTGCAGAAGAAATTTGATCCTCCTCTTACATAAACAGAGCTTAAAGAATGCTTTTATATTTTTTATATCATTTGATTCTTATAATCATGTGATCGTTTTCATCTGTATTTTACAGGTGAGGAAACAGGCTGAGGTGATAATCAAGTTAGGATTTGAATTTAGGTCATCTGACTCAAAGTTCCATGTTATTTCCATTGTACTATCCTATCCTACCTACCTTCATATTAAAAAAAGTCTTTCTCTTACCCTCCCAAGGGTAGGAGGGTGGGATGGAGGATGCCAACATTGTAATGTAAAGTGCATGAGAACCTGAGACCTTGTCAGTTTTTTAATCTGTTATATCCTGGGAATAGTGCTCAGTAACTGCTTGTTGAATGTGAAATGAATCTCTTGTTAACTTTATTCAGATCCCCTCATTGTTTTGGGTTCCTCTTGTAAATTAAATACCATAAATGACTATATAGTCTAACCAGTGCACACTGTAGTGTGATTACCATCTGCCTATATGGAAATAGACTTCTTTTTTAAAAAATTTACATTAGATTATTTAATTTGAGAAATATACATGTGCATTGTTTTACCCAGCGATCACATTATGAGTCTTAAAAAGGAGTAGTTTTTCTTTTCCTAGTAGTTAACTATGACCAAATTAAAATCTATAACCTTAAAATTTGGGGGGTTATTCTTCTCTTATTTGTTTTTAAATTTTGTTTTACTGAAGTATAGTTGATTTACAATGTTGTGTTGGTTTCAGATGTACACTAAAGTGATTCAGTTATACATATATCTATCTATCTCACTGCTGTCTTTGACCACACTTAATGATTTTGGGTGTGCCATTCTTCTTAACTCATTTTGAGCTCCATTTTGACAAATATGCCTGTCTTTTCTCACATTCTACTTTTAAATCATGTGTTCCAAACCCATATTTGTACAGGTGCTATTTTGTACTTAAATGAATATTTTATTTTTAAATTTTAATTTGTTAGATATGGCCTGTTCATAGCTCTGCTGAAGATAAGCTCTCTCCCTGACCCTCTTGGAAGTCTTGACAATTATTTCTCATGACCCTTATGCCCTTCCTTACCCTTAAATAGAGTTTTGAAAGAATGGTGTCAGTCCAAAATGGGGCAATTCTGTAATGGAGCTGAGAGATGCTTTACTGTTACAGCTTGGGACCAAGTGTACATGATATTCAGAAAGTATATACAAGGGTATTTCATGCTGTATACATGTACATACCAAAATACTGGTCTTATGAAAACCCTGATTAAAAATTCCACCTCTTGGTGGAATTTATTTGAAGGCTATTTATTTAAATGTGTTTTAAGTACATATTTTAATACTTCTTTGTAAGTCTGATTTTAACATACTTGAAAGTATATGTTAAAGTAGAAAAATAACCTACTCTAAGAATGATGTTAATGAAAGTATTTTTCACACTCATGGGAAGTATAAAGTGAATTGAGATTTTTTTTTTTTTACATCTTTATTGGAGTATAATTGCTTTACAATGGTGTCTTAGTTTCTGCTTTATAACAAAGTGAATCAGTTATACATATACATATGTTCCCATATCTCTTCCCTCTTGCATCTCCCTCCCTCCCACCCTCCCTATCCCACCCCTCCAGGCGGTCACAAAGCACTGAGCTGATATCCCTGTGCTATGCGGCTGCTTCCCACTAGCTATCTACCTTACGTTTGGTAGTGTATATATGTCCATGCCTCTCTCTCGCTTTGTCACAGCTTACCCTTCCCCCTCCCCATATCCTCAAGTCCATTCTCTAGTAGGTCTGTGTCTTTATTCCTGTCTTACCCCTAGGTTCTTCATGACATTTTTTTTTCTTAAATTCCATATATATGTGTTAGCATATGGTATTTGTCTTTCTCTTTCTGACTTACTTCACTCTGTATGACAGACTCTAGGTCCATCCACCTCATTACAAATAGCTCAATTTCATTTCTTTTTATGGCTGAGTAATATTCCATTGTTGAGCCTTCAGCATAATGTGTGAGGCAATTTAGTTAGTTTGTTTTCATGTACTTCTCTCAATTAAGTTCTGCCTTTCTTCTCCGGGGATTTGGTAACTGTTTAAAGAGGCTGGCTACAACTCAGTTGAATAATCAGAGTGCTTTTTTCTAAACTAAAAAAAAATTTTAACTAAATTATGTTCTTTGAAAAGTTCTTCTTGCAACACTCTTAATGCTTTGTAAGCCAGTATTCGAAGGCTGTTAGATGCACTTTCATTTTATTTGCATTAGATTATTATGTAAGTCTCTTGTATTATTACCACTGGTCTTACAGTGGTCCTTGTTTTTTCATATTTAAAATGAGAAAATTTGTTGTGCTTTCTCAAGTAGCTAATTCCCTGGTTTAACAGTGATCCCAGATTTGTGTTTTATGAGCATATTTTTTGCAGCTGGAGGCTTGACATGGATTTGTGCTTCTGAGGAAGTGAGCTGACAGGCTGGGATTCATGTGACTGTAAATTCAGTGAGGTTTTCTGTGAGCTGTAAATCTAACAGCACTGCTACTATATTTGGTTTGAGTTTGAAATGACGTTATAACATAGGAATTAAAATAAGGAGCACCCGCTGCGTAGTGCCAAGTCCTAAGAGCACAATAATTGTTTTCTAATGAGATTATTTCAGAAGCAAGTTAATGAAAGGAACACTTCATTTAGAACATAAAATGAATCCTATTTGGTTCTCATTGTTTCTTAATCTAATCCAGCCAAAGAAATAGGAATACTAGTTTATCATTCATCTTGTCATCAGCAAGGAGTGTCATTGAAACAAATAGGGCTAATCACAAGTTTTAACAGTTTTTACTTTCAATATAAATATGAAGCACCTTGGTGGTAAAGAAGAATATGCATATGTATTTGTACATGTACATTTACATACATTAACCTAGTTTGGTAAGTGTCTTAGTTTGGGCTGCTATAACAAAGTACCATAGACTGGGTAGCTTATAAACAGTAGAGATTTATTTCTCACAGTTCTGGAGGCTGAAAGTCAGAGATCAGCATGCCAGCATGGCTGAGTTCTGGTGAGAACCCTCCTGAGGTTGTAGACTGCTGTCTTGTTGTATCCTCACATGGTGGAAAAAGAGAGAAAACTCTCCATGGTTTGTTTGTTTGTTTGGCAATGCCTTTTAAAAAAATTTTAAATATAATTTTTAAAGGTTACTTTCCATTTTACAATTATTACAAAATATTGGCTCTATTCCCCATGTTGCATAATATTGTGCATCCTTGAGCCTGTCTTTCACCCAATAGTTTATACCTCCTACTCCCCCCTGCCCCATATTGCCCCCCTTCACTGGTAACCACTAGTTTGTTCTCTATACGTATACTGTGAGCCTGCTTCTTTTTTGTTATATTCACTAGTTTGTTGTATTTTTTAGGTTCCACATATAAGTGATATCATACAGTATTTGTCTTTCTCTGTGTGACTTATTTCACTTAGCATCATGCCCTCCAAGTACATCCATGTTGCTGCAAATCCATTTTGTTCTTTTTTATGACTGAGTAGTATTACAGTGTGTGTGTGTACATCCTCTTAATCCATTCATCTGTTGATGAACACTTAGGTTGTTTCCATATCTTGGCAATTGTAAATAATGCTGCTGTGAACATTGGGGTGCATGTATCTTTTCAAATTGTTGGGGGGTTTTTCAGATATATACCCATGAGTGGAATTGCTGGGTCATATGGTGGTTCTGTTTTTAGTTTTTTGAGAAATCTCAGTACTGTTTTCCACAGTGGCTGCACCAATTTACATCCCCACCAACAGTGTGCAAGGGTTCCCTTTTCTCCACATGCTCACCAGTATTTGTTATTTGTGTTCTTTTTGATGACAGCCATTCTGACAGGTGTGAGGTGATATCTCATTGTGGTTTTGACTTTTATTTCCCTGATGATTAGTGATGTTGAGCATCATTTCATGTGTCTGTTGGCCATCTTCATTTCCTCTTTCGAAAAATGTCCTTTCAGTTCTTCTGTCCATTTTTTAATCGGGTTGTTTTTTTGATGTCGAGTTGTATGAGCTGTTTATATGTGTTGGATATTAATTCCTTATTGGTCATGTCATTTGCAAATATTTTCTCCCACTTAGTAGGTTGTCTTTTTGTTTTGTTTATGGTTTCCTTTGCTGTGCAAAAGCTTTTAAGTTTAATTCGGTCTCTGGAGTTCTTTTATAAGGGCACTAATTCCATTCATTCGGGCTCCACCCTCATGAGCTAATCACCTCCCAAAGGCCCCACCTTCTAATACCATCACATTGGAGGTTAGGATTTCATATGAATTTTGGGGAGATATAAACATTCAGTCCTTAACAGTAAGGAATCAGTAATATGGTGTTTAAGTACTAAGGCCTTTGGTAAAAGATATCTTACATTTTACTACTTATATTTTCTTTTTTTAAAATTTATTTATTTTATTTATCCCTGGCTGCATTGGGTCTTCGCCGCCGCGCGCGGTCCTTCTCTAGTTGCGGGGAGTGGGGGCCACTCCCTGTTGCGGTGCGCGGGCCTCTGACCGCGGTGGCCCCCCTCGCTGCAGAGAATGGGCTCCAGGCGCACAGGCTCAGTAGTTGTGGCCCACGGGCTCCAGAGCACAGGCTCGGCAGCTGTGGCGCACGAGCCCAGCCGCTCCGCGGCATGTGGGATCCTCCCGGACCAGGGCCCGAACCCGCGCCCCCCTCATTGGCAGGCAGACTCCCAACCACTGTGCCACCAGGGAAGCCCCCTACTACTCATATTTTCTTACAACAAAGACTAAAAAAATCTAATTCATAAAGTGGAATGTTGGTTCCAAGCAGTTTGAGTGTATATAGTTATATGAGAAAGAGGAATTTCTGAATGAGTATGGTGTTTTACACAGGGAAGATATCAGGCTTCCCTGAACGATATTAAAAGCAACTAAAAAGACACAGTGAGAAAACAATGTTGGGTTGGTGATATTGTAAAAGAAAAGCCATAACGCATATTCTTTAAATGATAGCTAACTTACAGCATCACCATAAATCTCCAGAAGGATACAGATGTGGTGGGGCTTTAGCAAAGTATAGAGAGCAATCAAGAAGCTATTTTCCAGTCCTCATTTTAGGCAGTCTTTAGCTTTTGTTAGTGAATGTTTACTCTAGGGAGAACAAAAAAGCTAGAAAAACCCGAAAAGTTTAAGCATATTCTCAGATGACCAAGTAAACCAAATAGACCCTTTACATCGATTATTAAACACAAGTTATGTTTTTAAACTGTGTGGATTAATTTGCTACTTTTTCTCGGCATAATGTCAAACGATGTTTTTTTTTCACTTGAAAAGGAATAAGAAAAATGGCCCAATTCTTTTAACCCTTCTGAGACTACAGGAGTGATAATTATTTGGTAACGCTATTCTTTTCCATCAAAAAGCTTCCCTTACTGAGTATGATTAGTTAGGTTCACTTTTAAATACTCCTTGTTCTAAGTTACTATCCATGTTTAGAAAATATTTCACTCTTAAAATAAATTGCTTAAATTATTTCCCTCACTGGAATGTAAAATATTTGCAACTAAACTTGAATGGGCTGTCAGATGTATGGCCTCTACAGGTGATATCTTTAATGGTTTTAGAAATAGTATTTAGAGTGGTTATTCTGTCTAATTTTCTTAGAGTATTTATAAAGCAGTAAAAAAAAAAAAGCCTGATTTTTCTTCAAAACTCTTTGTACATTTTAACCTCAAAGAAGATGCTCCAGGATTTTGTAAATAACCAGGAAGGTCATACTTAGGAAGTCTGTATATTTCATCAGCACAGACTCATCCTCTAAGTTTGGTTTGCTTGCAGAGCCTTTTACAGTTTGTATACCTCCGTGTTGCTGAGTGAATGTAAGCTATAGTCCTTATAGTTCTACTTAAGATCTCTCTATAAACTCCAGTCTCTTCTTGAGCCTTTCTCTTCACGTTAACTTCATTATTGTGTAGTTTGAACGTAATATTACTGAATCTAAGTTTGGAGACGTTTCGGTGATTATAGGGAAAGGGTTTTGTCTTGTGAGGAATCATCTTAGCGAAATAGCATGGAAACAAATTGATAGTTACTTTCTGCTCTTGCCTGTTCATGAAATACCTCAGACTAGAACTGATTATTGCAAACAGTTCGTCACATCACAGTCCTGCTTAAATTCTCCTAAAATAGTTCATTTTCAGTTCGACTCTGAGGAAGATAAATCTAGTCTAAAGTAGGATCTTCTGGTTCACAGGTTTTCTGATGAAATCTCCATGACCAGAAAGAAAATGCTGTAGTAACTAAATTAATTTGGACCATGATGTAAAAAGTTTGCCCTGGGCAAAAAAAGTAGAATTTGGGGCAACCTTTGTAAAATCCATATGGAACTGAATTTTTTAACATGCGTTGGATTGGCTTTGAAAAAAATCTAACTTGTTTTGTTACGATGTAATTCTGTTTAAGGAAGATCTGGGACTGGTTTTTACCTGGGCTGCTGTTAGGCTTCTTAAAAAAAAACCACTAGAGTTTCAGACCTTCACTTTCAAAACAAGAAAAGAAAAAAATATATATATTCATTAAAAAAATAATAAACTCAACCTACCTACAAAACCCCTGTTCTAAGTTAAGTACCTTACCATTCTTTTTTAGCTGAGTACTAGAAGGTCTTTTTTTTTTTTTTTTTGATGAGAAACAATGACTGAAGTGGGAAATTTCCTGCTTTTCTGTTACAGGGGAGGTTGGGATGGGTGCTAACAGAAGAGGGACATTTCATCATCTTATATTCCACTTTTCTAGTGCAGTTGCTTGTCTGCTGCTGTCTCTCAGTTTTATCTACTTTGTTTCTGTTGCCTTCTCTGTTCATTGTGTCTTCTTACCCCAAGTTTGGGAACACAGGGTGTTGTGAACATATCAGCAATTGTTCCAAGCCTCTGAGAGTGGGACACAGACACACAGCTTAAGGGTTTACTACCAAGCAGTATGACTTCAGGGAAAAACATAACCACAAGGTATCTTTTAAAGAAAGGTACCAATTTCTAGGGTTATGTGACTCTGTCCCTTAAATCTGAGATATTCTTCAGGATTATCTGCTTAACTCTTGTCTGCCCATTATAAGTATATGTTCTGCCTGCACTTACCCATGGCACAACCGTTATCTTTACTGATTACTGCCACCTCTGTACCTCTTGATTTTTCCCACAGATTCAACCCAGACTTTCCAGTTGCCTTCCATATTTATGTTTTAAGTTACTTTCGTACATCTCATTATTTCTCCCTGACTTTTCTATTCGCCAGCCCATTTCATTCCCTGTACTACCCACCAAGGTTAATGTGGTTAATGGCACCACTACCTTCATAGGTAGGAAGGATAAAAATCTAAGACCATCTTGAGCTGTTTCACTCCTTCATATGCTTCCTGGGTTAGACTTTCTGCATACATGTTTTTTTTTTTTTTAATCTTTGCAGTTACTCTGTAAAGTAGGTTGCATTACCTCTTTCATTTCACATTTATGGATTAAGCTCAAAAAATAACTTGCTGTTCCAATAGCAGCGAAATAGCAAATCAGGGATTTGATGCTAGGTGACTTTAAGTCCAAGGTGTTCCCACTAAGCGCTCTTTCACCTAACATATAAGATTCTTACCTATTGCATATCTACCTGCTCATCTTTCCAGGTTTTGTACTTTCTCTCTGGGGCATCTTATGCCAACCATATGGAAATATTTCTGGTTCTCTGAGCTGGTCATGCTATTTTATACCTCAGAACCTTTGCCTCACTTGGTTCTCGGCCTGTCTTTCTCGACGCCTGTCTGCTTGTCGAACTCCTTTTCTTCAGGCACCTGCTCAGAGGTTACTTCTGGGTAGCCCCACCCCTACTCAAACCCTGACCGCCCTCTCTGTCACCACCATGACACCACACCATCACCAGTGCCTCTTCCACTACCCATCACCACCACCACCTGCAGGGAAGTGCTACAGATGTTGTTGGGTTAGGGTTATTATTTTGTCTTCCATTCCTAACTAGAATGTGATCTTTTTGAGGGCAGTGACTCTTACTCATCTTTTTAGTTTTATTAGTCTTCACTGTGATTTGAAGCTAATAAAGATGTTCTGTCTTTATAAGAAGATGCACACCATACTGTATACCCATTCCGAAGGAAACCATAACTGTAGAGTAATCTTGGGAAGTTGTTTGGCATGTACCTGGCTTATTTATGTATTTATCTACATCAGACGTTTGTTGAAGGCTCACTAGTGCTAGGCGCTGTACCAGGTGTTTAAAAGGGAAAGACAGCTTTGGGGGGAGAGGAATGATTTGAATGAGGCTGGCATTTTTCTGTAGCTTCAGGGAGAAAATGTGCCTGGAATAGGTGGTATGAATTGGGACTGTGAGAAATTGTAAAGACACAGACCTGACTCGAAGAGAACCGTTTCGATATTGGTCTCTTAGCAGAGTGCTTGCACCTTAGTGGGAAGTCAGTGAATATTTGTTTAATCAATGGCTGAAAACCAATTAATTTTGCCTGTTAAATGAAGTAATGAAAAGTATAAAATTAGGATGTTGGCATGTAATGGTTTTTTCCCTTGTGTTGATGAACATTTAAACTTATAACCTTCAAGGTAAAATTCAGAAAACCAAGTTATTCATGGTAATCTGAAGAAATTCTTTTTTTGAGAAGACATGCTATTGACATGAAGAGATAATTTGCCATTGTATGTAAGAATAGATCTGTATATGATGAATGCTTCCTGTTGTAAGTTTTTAAAACTTCCCTAATACTTTGTTTTGTGTGCTAATGAGTTATCCCTCAAAAGAGGATCCTTAAGATAGCTTGTAAAATGTTTATGCATAGCGGTTTCCCTCCTTATATGTTTGTTTTATTGTGTTACCCTTTCCGTTTAATGTAACTTGCCCTTACCCCTTACCCTCCGCACCTTTTTGTTTTTGCAGTATCTCTTGCTCCTCCTCCCTCCATCCTACAGGTAACTCCTCAGTTACCTTTAATGGGATTTGTGGCCAGAGTCCAAGAAAATAGTAAGTTTATGTCTTCTTTATGCTGTAGATCAGATTCTAGGCATAAAATGTCATTTATATATGATTGGCTGAATAGTCATTCATTCACTGATACTTCAGATATTTGAATATTATGAACAGTCATTGTATGAGCAGCTAGTGTGGATGGTAAAATAATTACGATGAAATTCTCTACTTTCAAGCAACTTAAAATCTGGTAGTGAAGATAAGACAAATAAATATAAAATAAGGCACATGTAAAAAGAAAGGTCACATCTAATTGAGGAGGTGCTCTTTAATCACTGGATATCCCACACTTTTCTCTGGGTTGCTCAGACAATTAGTGGTCTGTCACTGGAGTTTTAGGGTTTTGTGGCCGGCCTGAGAATCTTCTTCCAATCCTGTGATTCCAGGTGTAAAAATGGCCATGCCATGGTGGGTCCCAGGGGACTAAATTGTCAGTCTGTCTCCCATGAGGCCTCATAGATTGGCAGTGAATTTAAGCTGGCCTGTGATCTGGTGTTGAATCATGCAGGATCAGATAACTAATTGTATTGACAGGTCGAGTTTGCTCCTAGAGAAGCATTAAGGAAGCTGAGGAGACTGATGTCTACAGAGCAGGAGACCTGTATCTGTATTTAGTGAGGAATTGCTAAAGCAGTGAACATAGTCTGTATGATAGATGAGTTCTCTTCTTGTGAGCAGTCTACATAGGAACCATGTCACAATCATAAGGCTGTACGGGTGTGGAATCTGAACTAGGGGAATTACGCTAATGAAGGAGATAATGTCATGAGGCTGATGTAGCCTAATGCATGCATCTCATAACAGGGATGGCCTCAACCGTGGGACAGAAATATTTGCATTCTGTTGCTTAGGACTCCTGCTCCTTTGGAAATGGGCATTGCCAATACTAGAATGTAAGCTCTATGAGAGCAGGGATTTTTGCTTGTTTTTCACTGGCTATTTCTCCAGCACTTAGTGAAGCATCTGACACAGAGCAGGCACTTTGAGTCCCTCCTTTTTTGTGTGCTTCCATAGCTGACTAAATGCTCCCTTTGTATCGACACATTTCTTTCTTGTATTTTAACTGGTTATAATCCAGTCTTATTGGCCTGAGGGCTCAGTGTCTCTTTCAGGTGCCTTTGCATCTCTGTTTGCTAATTTCTGAAAATAGTCCATTTTACCTCTGCTTATTGGAAGGTACCCCAGTGAGCACCTCCAATATTTACCACAGTGTGCAATATTTACCTTTTAGGATGATCTTTTCTCATTTCTTTCCATAGTCATATACATTTTCTCACCTACAAAATGTATAAAAATAAGAAACTTTGTATATGAGGTGAGCCGTGGCTGATTTTACAGGCATAGCAGGACTTATACATTCAAATGAATGTTGTCCTCTTCAAAACACTCACCTTGGAAAGATATATACCTGCCTTTTGGAATGATCTTTATAGCTTTCAAGTACATTATTTTGAAGATAACTCTGTGGTAGCAGATATTTACTTTATATTAAGTTTGATGTTTGGAAGAAGTCTGGAATTATTTGGAACCAGTTATACCGGGCTAAGTAATGCAGCTGTGATTCTGTTATTCTTCTTAAACCCTTCTCTGGCTCCGCATTGCTCTTTGGATAGAGTTCAAACTGTTACAAGGCCCTTTCTGCTTAGTGCTGTCCAGCTTCCTCATGCCTCTTTCTACTGAACTTTGCTCAGCTCTTTGAAGGGCTCCTGCTTTGTATTTTCCTTTACATCTGACATGAAATATCTACCCCCACCCTGGGCCATTAACTCTTACTCATCCTTCAGGTTCCAGGAAGCCTTTCCTGACCCACATAAGAGATGTGGTCTACTGCTCTGTTTTCCATGATGACTTAAAGCACTTACTGCACTTAATTGTAAATGCAAGTTTGGTTGTCCATGTCTCCATGACTTTTGCTCACTGCTGTATTCCCAGTGCTGAGCATCGTAGCTGGCCATGGTAGGCTTTCAGTTGATGCTTTTGAATGAATAATGAAACATGACCTTAAAGTTGT
Organism: Aethalodelphis obliquidens; assembly: GCF_003676395.1. Lineage (NCBI taxonomy): Eukaryota > Metazoa > Chordata > Mammalia > Artiodactyla > Delphinidae > Aethalodelphis > Aethalodelphis obliquidens. The sequence goes on along the minus strand of NW_020837946.1, from coordinate 32,135,955 downwards.
TGAATTGATCTCATTCCATAATAGTGTAGCTTTTAAGATAAGAGGCACTGGAGTTCAAATTCCTGCTCTTCCACTTACTGTTGGAGTACTTAATCTTGGAAAGCCAGTTTACACATCCATAAATGAGGATTAAAAACACCACCTCCCAAGGTAAAGATTAAATGAAATAATGTATTATAAAGTGCTGAGTAATTGGAACATTTTAAGTAAAAAATAGTAATCATTTTGGCTAAACTTTATTCAGCATCCATCAGCACTAACCCAAAGGGAGGAGAAAGTCAAGCTTGGGGATTTGGAACAGTATAGTTGGTGGGAACACTTCTCTTGCCTACTTATTTTTTGAAAGATTATTATTTTCAAGTCTAGGTTTATACTCCATGAACATAGAAGCTTGGATAGGAAACACTGAACTTTGCATAATGTGTAGTTTTGTTATCAGCTTGATACATTCTTAGTTTCAGATGCACCACCTCCACCACCACCTGTGGAAGAACCAGTCTTTGATGAGTCCCCACCACCACCTCCTCCTCCAGAAGATTACGAAGAGGAAGAGGCAGCCGTGGTTGAGTATAGTGATCCTTATGCTGAAGAGGACCCACCGTGGGCTCCAAGGTCTTACTTGGAAAAGGGTAAGTTTCAGAGGGATATCTGGAAGGATGGGAAGAAACCTCTATGTACGTAGAAATGAAATTTGCTGGTACTGAAGAGAATCTTATTTATTTTTTACTTATAAGTAAAGTTTGGCCTGTATTAGCCTGTATATTTTAATTAATTTAGTTTACAGGGTTCATGATTTTGGAAGTCACACTGGTAAAATCCTGTGACTGATTTTTATTTACGATTATATGTTGTTCCCGTTGAACATGCTTTTTATGAATGGTTTCCATAAGGCAAAAATTTTGAAAAGAGGTTTTTTTCTGGAATGACTCAGGAAGAGGATGATCTTTCCAAATTATGTTATTCCTACTCCCATGCTGTGAAGCATTTTTTAAAAAATACTTATTCACGTTGGCTGCGTCGGGTCTTAGTTGTGGTATGCAGGATATTCGTTGTGGTGTGCAGGATCTTTCATTGAGGCACACGGGCTCTTTGTTGTGGCGTGCGGGCTTCTCTTAAGTTGTGGCGTGCAGGCTCCAGAGCATGTGGGCTCAGTAGTTGTGGCACACGGGCTCTCTGGTTGTGGCGTGCAGGCTCAGTAGTTGCGGCATGTGGGCTCTCTAGTTGTGGCATGTGGGCTCTAGATCACGTGGGCTTAGTTGCCCTGCGGCATGTGGGATCTTAGTTCTCCAACCAGGGATCAAACCTGCGTCCCCTGCACTGGAAGGCGGATTCTTAACCACTGGACTACCAGGGAAGTCCTTAAAGCATTCTTTTGTGGCATCTTATATCAGATATTCCAGTTTAAGTATCTCCATATGAAACTTTCTTCCAAAGAATATGGTTTCTCAGTTTCTTTGCAGAGTAGGTGTTCGGCATTTCTTTTGGTGAAAAGTTTCTCTGAATGTATTAGCTAACCATCATATGACACTTTTGGGACACAGGCTTACAAACGTCATCAGGACTAGTCAGCTCAGAAGAAATGTGTGCTGTCTTGAAGGAAATTTTCTGTTAAGAAAGTTAAAGCTACTAACTCACTGGGTTTCAAAACTGACTGCACGTTAGAATCACCTGGGGAGCTTACATCAACGAATAGTGGACTTCCACTTCTGGCTAAGATAGAGCAACAGTAATCAGATTTACCCTCCCTCCTAAAACACTTAGGAATGAATCCAGGAAAAAATATAAAAGATAATGGTTTTCAGACATTAGATAACAAGCATTGGTGGACTATGGTCCCAGAAAGAAGGAACTCAAACACGGTGAGTCCTTTATTGTTCTAGCTTTGCTATCTAGAGGCAGTTTCCAGGCCACAGTGCAAGGAGGTGGAACCCAAATAAGCCTGGAAGTCTCACTGAGTAGAGAAGATAAGAGATCACATAGTTTTGGGAGACCATGGAGAACAGGTAAACTACTCAAAGACAAAGGACAGAGCTCTGGATATCTGCAGAAGGGTCTCCTTGAATCTTTGACAGAGTACTGATCTGTACATGTATGTGAAGAAACTACCTGAGATTAGAGAAAGAACAATCAGAAAGGAGTAGGCAGAAAAAGTCTTGGAAATTACAGGCCTGGGAATAGTTCATGTTCCCGAACGAGCAAGAACAGAAAGACCCTGTAATACACAAGGCATTGAGGCCTCAAAAGTGTGTCCCCTCAGTTGTGGGGCGAAATTAGCCCTAGATTATAGGTTGCCCTGAACTGCCCTAACAAATGTTAAAATGCAAACTTTGAAAACATCCAACTGATTTCAAGTAACTTAACTGAGTTCCAGGACAAAACCCAGCATTGTGCAAAGGAGTCAACAAAATCCAGTACACCAAAAAGTAAAATTCATAGTGACCAGCATCCAATCAAAAATTACAAGGCATGTAAAAAGTCAGGAAAATATAACTCATACCTAAAAGCAAAGCCAGTCAGTAGGAACAGACCCAGAAGTGACCAAGATGCTGGAATTACCAGACACGGGTATAGCTAGTATAAATGCCACATATATCCGAGAAGGCAAAGGAAAACATGCACATGAGAGAGAAGCAGAATATATTTTCTTAAAAAAGAGAAAGAGAAACATAGAATTTCTGGAGATTGAAAAATATAGTATCTGAAGTGACACTTAGAAGAAAAGATCAGCAACCTTGACAATATGACATTAGAAACTATCCAAAACGAGGCACAGAGAAAAAAACCAAGACCAAAAACACAGCAACAGATATGTGGAACAATATCAAATAATCTTTATTTGCAGAAGATATTATCTTGTATGTAGAAAATCCTAAGGAATCTACAAAAAAGCTGCTAGAACTAAAAAGCGAATTTAGCAAGATGGTAGGCTACAAAGTTGATTTGCAAAATTAATCGCATTTTTATATACTAGCAACAAACAATTAGAGATTGAAATTTACAAAATTAATACCTTTTGTAATAACATCAAAAATATGAAAACTTAGGGATCAATTTTTTTTTTTTGGCTGTGGTGCGTGGCTTGTGTGATCTTAGTTCCCCAACCAGGGATCAAACCTGGGCCCTTGGCAATGAGAGCTCAGAGTCCTAACCACTGGACCGTCAGGGAATTCCCAGGGATAAATTTAATAAAATATATGCAGGACCTGTATGATGAAAACTATAAAACTTAAGAGAAATTAATAAAGGCCTTAAATAAATTGAAATAAATAATGTTTTTTGATCATTATTGTTAAGAGACAGTTTTTCCTAAATTGATCTATAAATTGAATGCAATCTCAATAAAAATTCCAGCAGTCATTCTTACAGAAAATGACAAGGGGATTCTAAAAGTTAAATGGAAATGCAGAAGACCTAGTTTAGTCAACACAATTTTGAAAAACAAGACTAATGTTGGAGGATTTAAACTACCTGATTTCAGAGTCCTGGTATAAAGCTACAGTAATCAGGACAGTGTGGTATAAGTATAGAAATATACATCAGAATCCAGAAAAAAAAAGAATCCAGAAAAAGATCCACACATACTTTTTGACGAAAGTGCAAGGTAATTCAATGGGGAAAGGATAGTGTTTTCAAAAATAGTACTGTTAACAATTGGATATCCATATGCAAAACATGAACTTCTACCCTTATTACCTCACCATACACAAAAATTAACTCGAAATGTATTTGGATGTGAATGTAAAACTGTGAAACTTCTAGAGAAAAATATAGGAGAAAATCTATGTGTTCTGGGGTTAGGGGAAACTTTTTGTAGAGAACACATTAAAAAACATGAAGCTTAAAAGAAAAAATGATAAATTGAATTTCATTCAATTAAACTTTTCTTTTTTAACGACGGTGTTAAGAAAATGACAAGGCAAGCCATATAGACTGGGAAGAATATTTGCAAAGTAACTCAGGAGACGACAAACAACTTGTAGAAAAAAACAGTTTGGAAACACTTCATCAAAAAAGATGTATGAATTGCAAATAAGCACATGGAAAGATACTCAACATTATTAGTCAGGGAAATGCAAAGTGAAGCTGCAATGAACCAAACTACTTATCACTACACACCCTCTGGAATGGCTACAATTAAAAACACTGATAATACCAAGTGTCAGAGAAACTGTGGTGAAACAGGAGCTGGTACAGTGTACATTGCTGGTAAGAATGCAACGTTTCAGCCACTTTGGAAAACAGTTGGCAGTTTCTTATGAAGTTAGATATACACTTACCAGGTGGTCTGGCAGTCCCTTCTTAGATGTTTATTTACGAGGAATGAAGATGTATGTTCACACAAAGACTTGAACTTGATTGTTCATAGCTGCTTTATTCATAATAGCCAAGACTGGAAGCAACCTATACGTCTTTCAACTGGTGAATGGATAAGCTAATTGTGGGCTATCCATCCATTCAATGGAATACTGTTCAGCAATGGAAAGGAATAAACTACTGGTACGTACAGCGATATCGATGGATCTCAAGCATTATGCTAATGAAAGAATCTAGACACAAAAGACTCATACTTTATGATTCCATCTAAGTGAAATTTAGAAGATGAGTGGTTTGGGGGGACCAATAGTGGCTACATCGGGGCATAAGGAAACTTTGGGATAATGGCCATTGTAACGATTGTGGTAGAAGTTGTTCATTTGTCATGTATACAGGTGCATACATTTGTGAAAACTCACTGAACATAAACTTAAGTGATTGTGTTTTGTGTCTAAATTACTTCTTAATAAAGCTGCTTTAAGAAAAGAAAAAAAAAGAGCCCAAGGTACACTAGGGTACCAATGTCCAGTGGCCTTGGACATGGACATGTTTTACAGATTCCATGACATGTTTTACAGATTCCTTAGCTGATTTTAACACTGTCCTGGACAAAGTGATGACAGTTTTCAGCTCTGAAAAACCAGCTCAGTGAGTCCTTAAGAGAAAAGCATAATGAAGAGATTTGCTTGTTAAAAATCTCCTCTTCGGTGAACATGTTAAAATCTGGAGAGATTTGTAAGAGAGGAAAGTAAGTTTATTTTCAGTCCAAATAACTTTTAAAGCTTAAAAGAAAATGCCTGAGTTGTTTCCTAAGATATTTTTCAAAGTTAATCTCTGTTAAGCTCAAATCTTTTAAAACATGAAAATCAAATAACTTCCTCCTTACTCTTTCTGGAGAAACAGAAATAACCGTGTTCAGCTTATGACTGATTGCTTTTTGTTGGAGTGCATAAATGTTGAGCCTGTTGCCTAATGTCTTATTTTGCTATCTTAGACTTAGGACCTCGTTCTCAACTGTGTCTGCATATTAGGGTCACCTAGGGAATGTTTAATATGTCTGCACTTCCAGATCTATTAAATCAGAATCTGTGGACATGGGACGCAGGCATCAGAATTTTTTAAAGTTCCAAGGTTGAGAACCACTGCATAGGTTTATCTTAACCCTTGATTATTAGCCAAGTGGAGATAATTTGTATATGTAAGTATCTTTATTTAACTTGGGTAGAGAAAAGATATTTTCTTTTATTTATTATGTGCCTGGCATGATGCAAGACTTATTACATATGTAAGGCAGTTAGTTTCTCCATTTTGCAAACTAGAAAATTGAGGTTCAAAATAATTTATGTTACAGAATATGACAGGAGATGTTTGTGTTACAGGAGTATATATATATCATATATATCATAATAGTTATTAATGGTAATAAAAGCAGCTAACATTTATATAGAATGTTTACACACGGCCCTGTATCGTGTGTACATTGCCTCATTTAATATAACGATGCTTTGAGGTATTGGCACTATTATAATACCCATTATACAGCTGAGTAAAAAGCAGCTTAGGAAAGTTAAGTATGTTCTGTAAAGTAGTAAGTGGTACAGCTGGGATCTGAACTAGGTGGCATAACTCCTGAGCCTACATTCTTAACATTGTCTTAAGCTTGTACTCTGACAGACCTGGAATTGAGTCTTGGCTGTAACGTTTACTAGCGTTAAATTATTTGTGACAAATTGACTTGTCAGTGCCTGTTTTATTTCCCTTTCTTCTATCAAGCCATCTGTTCTTGTGTTTTTCTAGCTCAATGACATAACTTCTTGGTAGAAGCATAAACAGTGTATGGTAACTTATCAGATAACACGTCTGTCCTCACAAGACTGACGGTCCCTTGTCTTATTCATCTTTGTATCTCTAAAAATCAGAGTGGATGCTCCATTAATGATTGTCAGAAAATGAATAGTGCCATTAATTCTGTCTGGGGAGTCCAGAAAGCTTCTCAGAGGACATGGTATATGTGATGTGCTTTGAATGATGAGTATGAGTTTCTCAGGCAGAGGAGAGAGAGAGGAAGGGCTATCCAGTCAGAGGGAATCCTCTGAGTCAAAAGGGCATGGTGAGTAATGTCCTGTGCGGGGTGGGGGGGACCTGGGTGGGTTGTAGGGAGGGAGTGGGCAAGCTAAGAGTGTAGGAAGGGAAGTAAGTTGTAAATAATGATGGGAGGCCTTGAATACCAGGCTGAGGTGTTTTGAATTTTTTTCTTTTTAAAAAATCTGATAGTAGAGGGAAATTGTGGAAGATTTTAAATAGGTTAATGTTAAGTTCCCATGTATTTGGATTTTAATTTTTGAAAAAAGATACTTGATAATAGTGTAGTGTGCATTAGAAAGAAAGAAAAATAGGAGTTGGAAAGACCAGGTTGGGTATCTTTCTAAGCAAGAGATTAGGGCCTCAACTGAGGCAGTGGTGCTGAAAACCTTGTTCACATAAATAAGTAGATGCAAATGGAATTATTTTTCATGCAGCACTGTCAGTTCTTTTAAATCCTTCAGAGTTATTTGCCAAAAATCAAATAATGTTCTATCTTTAAAAATCATGTTTTATATGGTGTGTCATCTGATAACCCCATTAAAGTCCACCTTAACTTTTGTTAAAAGCAAAAGAATGGGAGCCGCTTAAGTTGCAAAAAGGTTGGGATAGTCAGTGGAGTAATTCTCTTTCTTAATACCACACTGGTATTTTGAATTGTCCCTTTGGCACTCAGGGTGTTTTATACTTAAGCATAGTACATCACTGTATTTTTGTTAAGTAGGAGAAAGATAAACAGGAAATGAGAACTTTTATGACTGATGCTTGACAGAGGGTATCATCTCAAGCAGATCAGATTTCGATGCAGGATTTATAAAAGTTGAGGATCTAGAAAGAAACTCTGTAAAATCATCTGTCACTCATGCTACTTAGAAAATCTTCAGGTGCCCCACAGTGATATGTGTATTCCAGTTTAAAGACTGCTGCGCTGATTAGGGCGTTGAGTGTGATGATGGAGAAAAGTGTTTGGGTTTGAGAGATTCAGAAGGTGTAGAATTAACAGGACTTGTGGATATTTTCCTCTGAATTACTTTTCAGTGGGTTTGCATTTCTATAAGCATCAAGAATGTTATCAACCCCCCCCCAAAAAAGCTAAAAAATACTACATTGACTAGAAATACTGAGTATTCTACATATCTTGTGTTCTCTTTAAACTTGTATGCCATTTAATTGTATCTGTTTAGATGTTAGAAATACACACTAAGCTCTTTCTAGGTCCCTCTAAAGTGTTTTCTGGCATCCTAGATCACTGTAATGGCAAATATTCAGAGTTCAAGAAAGCTGTTGAATTTTACTTAAAGCAGGCCTGGAACAAATTGCACTGTATCAAAAGTCCCTGTTTTAGTTTCTGTTTCTTAATTATTTATTTAGGATTAAGGTTGCATAGAAAACAAAGTCAATATATGCTGCTTAAAATGGAGAGATGGAGATTTGTTGAATGAAATTCTGAGTGGTTTAATAAACAGAGGATCTTTCTATAAAAAAGATAAATCTTCAAGTGGGTCTGAGCACGTTCTAGGGTGTCCCAATTTAAACTGTTGAGGAAAATGTAACACTTAGGAACCAGAGATTGTCCCAGATATCATTTAAAGGCCCCATTTACCAAGTTATTTAAGTAATGAAAATCATAGGAGAGCTTACAGGTATCTTGGTTTTCTTAACACTTTTAGTCTGTTACTGTGGATATGTTAAATTGGTGGCATAATGCAGCATGTGTTTTGAAAGAATATATATAGTAGACGCCCGTCATTCACACATATAACCTGTGGGAATTCAACCACTATTCTCAGTGAATGGGCATAGGCTCTAGAAAGTGTGAGAAAGCAGATGGAAGTCTGCTCTTCCCTCAGTCTCTCTCATTTTTTCACTGGCCTCTCCTAGTGTATCTCACTGCACTAGTCTAATTCTAATGTTTAAAGGTACGTGTTTTTACATAATATGGTGCTTTAACACAAGCTCAACTGAAGAAACAGCCATCTTTCCCTATTCTGGGATTGTATCTCTTCAGAGAGATTGTTGAACAGTAAGTGTGACTAAATACTGTTTTTGGCCATTTATACAGTTTTGAACCTAACCTCAAGATGGGATTCCACTGTGCAGGACTGGGTATTAGAAAACAGAATTCGCAGGGAGGGTCCTGTGTTTAGAAAGTCACTGTGTTTGAAGTGCTGCAGAAGTTCGGAAAGGATAGATATTCATTTATTTGGTTCTGCCTTTCTAGGAACGTTATTCTTTTTCATATCCTTTTTTTCCCCCCTCTAGTTGTGGCAATTTATGATTATACAAAAGACAAGGAAGATGAGCTGTCCTTTCAGGAAGGAGCCATTATTTATGTCATCAAGAAGAATGACGATGGTTGGTATGAAGGAGTTATGAATGGAGTGACTGGGCTCTTTCCTGGGAATTATGTCGAGTCTATCATGCATTATTCTGAGTAAAGCTCAGCAAGGCTGTGTTTCCCTCACGGGAATAGTCAGGTCTTCCCAGATTATCAAAAGGCCCTGGGGATTCCCCTCCAGTGAAATGAATGAAGGATTCAAATGACAAAAACTACTTACGTTTTGTTTTTTTTGGTTTATCCCTCAGTATTAAAACAAAAAAGCAAGCTGAGTTTGAACAAATGGCTCTTTCTGCCATCACTTATACTATGCTGAGCTGTTTGGACTGAAATAAAGTGACGGTTTCTGAATATATCAGAGGTATAACAGCATAACTATGTGAAACAAATCAGGTTAAAACTGATTCAGAAAAGAAATCTGGGATCTTTCTCAGGAATACTGTACATGTGTGGGAGTTCTCCTCCTGCGGAATCTGTGGCATTGGATGATCTGCAGTGCCTGTGGCTAGCCTCATGGCCCAGGGTGTGCCCCAGCCCCACTTCCTTCCACTGGGATGAGGAGGGGGGACCAATATTTAAATACCATACATAACCATTTTTATAATTGTTTCACATGGCTTATTTCCTCTTCAACACTGTAAATCCTGCATTCTCTCAGCACGAGTGCACCAGGTGAGTTAGTGTTGAGCTGACTTGCATCCCTTCATGTTTCTTAGTTCGTAGATTATAAGAATGATTTGAGTCTCCAAACATTCTGAAGGTGGTTTTGTTCTACTGCGCTGCTGCTGTGTGAGACTGCATTGCCACTGCTGGCAGTGCACCCAGAGGTGTGACAGGTGCAGCCTGGTCCGTGCGCTCAAGTGGGCGTGCAGAGGTAGACGCGAGGGTCCCTAAGGTTCTAGAGAGGTTGAACTGCAGAAGTGCATCCTAAACCCTTGCCTTAGGTGCTGTTTTGAGGATTAGGACCTTAGAGGTCAGACCAACTATTTCTTTACTTCTTTCACTATTTAGATAAATAGTTTTTGTTTTTTTTTTAATAGCAGTTATTTTCAAGTCTCGACAGTCACTGGGAATAAAAGGCTTGCTGCTGTGCTCTCTGAATGTTATGGCAGGTGTTAGCTACTGCTGAATTTACTCACTTAGAAAAGGTAAATACTCCCCTGATTCTGTGTGTTTGGCTTTTGAAGTAGCTGCTGTTGGTAAGGATTTGAACCTTATCTCTCAGACTAAGAATAGTGGGATAAGTGGTATAAGGCCAAATACTTATTCAAGTTTTTTTTTTTTTTCACCTGCACAATTACAACTTCAGATTCAGTGGAGTTTGGAAGGCAGATGGCTTTAATCCTCTCTTCTGTAATCAGTATAAGAAATATTGAAAAACATCCAGGAGGCCTTGCTGCTCAGCAGCTGAATACTGTGATGATAAACCAGCTCACAGGCCAAAGCCACCATGGGTCCTTTCCAGTCCCAGTGACTTGGCCAGAAGAGAGCTTTGCCAGGTGACTTCCCAGTGCTGGGGGAAAGGTGAGAGGTGGTAGGCTGCATATATTTCAAACATGGGCCTTGAACATAATAGGTAGTGCAGAGAGAGGAACTTGATCGAAAAATGAACAAGGGTGGTAGGTGTGAGGGAGTTTCAGATCGTGTAGACAGAGTTAATATTCCACCTGTGAGTCTGTTACCAGAGCAGAAAACTTACCACCATTTAACTGAGACCCAGGTACAGTGTTTCCTATCAAGATTTTTGTTTCACGGTTGCAGGTTTTTTTCTCACACACTGCAAGTTAGCTCTTTTTAGATTTCTCCAGCACTTTGAATTTAGTTTTCATTAACTTGCCTCCAGTACACATTACACTTCATGCTTTGTTAGGTCACCTTGACACCCTTTATTCCCTGTCTTCCTTCAAAGTAATGGCCCTTGAGTGTCCTCTGAGCCTTCAGCTTCATTATGGCTGCAACCAAGACTATACTTGGAGAGGTTAAACTCTTCTTAGTGTTGGTGTGTAACTAGGAAAACTGTTTTGAAATTAGATGTTCAGAGTTATTTAAATAGCTTTTCACTGAGAAAACTTACTGGACTAATAAGGCAGAGGGTATTTTGAAATCCAATAAATAGTGCCCACAGCTCACACCTACAGAAGCCCAGAAGACAATTGTGCAAAAGGAGTTGGTGGTGGTCAGCTTGCCTGTTGGACCCCTGCTGGATTGGGGAACCGAGAAGACGTCAGTGAAGTCTTTCAGACTGAAGACCTGCCGCAGAGGGATCCATGGGTCAGCTGATTTTTCCTTTATTTTTTAGTACTAACGTGTGTGATTTTTTTGTTTTAAAAATAACACCTGTTGGATTTTCTGCATATTTTAAATTTTTGTATAGTTTTGAATTCTATATATCGTTTTGGAAGGATACTGTGTAATGATGGGCCAGGCCTAAAGTCATTGGAGACTTTTAATGTGTGTAACATTTCATAGATTGCATGCTATTAATAGTATGTGAGGGTAGTATCTGTTTTATCGTAAGTTTCCCCCATTTATCTTTTTATACACTACAAGATGGTTGGTAGTAGTAATTCTAAATGAGTGCAGAAATCTTACATGCTACATAATATTGTGGCAAAGATGATCCAAGTCTAAACTCTGACCAGTAAGCAACCATTTTATCAGGCTAGAGGGAATCTTTTTCCTCTTGAAGTGTTTTTGACTTGTGTCCACTCCCTTTTTCCTTAAAAAAAAAAAAGGGGGGGGGGAGGGTTAAGAGTTTGTACCCTTTTTTAAAGTATTACTATTTGAAAGGCCATAGGGATGTAAATGAAAATATACTTCCTTGTTGACGTTATGGCCTAGGCAATAAATTGAAAACCAAAAGTGTCCGTGTGTCAAAATCTAGACTTGAGAGATTCAGCCTGCTGTGTTTGAAATGAAACCTTTACGATGTCTTGTTCATTGTTTCCCATCTTTTGGCTACTTGCTTTCTATCTTCTCCAGGGGCACCTCCTGTTCCTACAGTAGGGTTAAGGGCCTGCTACTCTTGCTGCATTCCTAACAGTCACTGGGTGAGACATTTTCATCCCTCCCTTTCTTTTTCCCCTCCTGCCACTGTTTATTACCCAGCTAGAGAGACTGTTTTATGTGTCTTCACAGTGGTCTCTGTAATGTAGCTGTGCTCCTCAGCAGTCTCTTGATATTACTGAAGACTTTCCTGTTTGAGAGGCATCAAAATGATAGTAGTTTGCTTTTATCCTCTTATGCTCATTTGCTTTTAGCAGGTGACCTTTCTGCATTAAGAACTGGTACTTTGGTACTTTCTTACCACCTTTTCTCCTCAGTGGAGACAGCATGGCATGTCCTGAAGGCCACCTCTCCCTTTGAAAAGTGTTTGATGGAGGAACTGGCAGGTGGTTGCTACGTCTTGGAAAAGAATGGGGATCTGCATCACTTCCCATCTGTTCACTTCTGAACTTCTTTGGCCAGGAACTCCTGATCAGTGTTAAGGTGATGATTTCCCTCACATGATTTACTTAGAGTCATAGAATTTTAGAGCTAGATGAGATTTCAGAAATTTTAGTTCAATACCATTTTACTGATGAGGTTTAGATGTTTCCTTTTCAAATAACAGCTAGTTAACAAAGGTAGAATTCCTGACTCAGCGCCTGGTACTCTTTCTACAACTGTCTTAATTGTGTTGTATGTTTCTTTTAAAGTTCTACTGGATGTCTTAAGGAAGATACTTGAAAAGATATGCTATGTCTCCATAAATACCATTCAGAGTGTTGTCTAAAGGAGTGTATTGAGTGTAGCCTTAATTAGTGAAAGTAATCTTCATTTTAACCCTTTTATAACTACACTCAGTACAAATGGTCTTTTCCATAAGGTGTATGTAGCTAAAATGTTACAGTGTCTGGGCACTGGAAAGAGCACAGCACAGCCTTACTTGAGAGAGCCTTAGAAAACACTTCTAAAACAGGCATTGCGCTCATTACCTTATGTTTATTTTATGCTGATCTTTGTTCCTGTTTCTTGAGAATCTCATAATTCTTCAAAAAAAAGAAGAAAATTGACAAATGACAGGGCCTAGCTGTGTATAAATGATCCTTGCTAAATATCTTGAGGTTTTTTGTAAAAAATCAAACAAAAGACAAAAAGCTTATTTTCACATTAAAATGGAAACGTCTTTTGCAACTTCAGAATTCTATGGAAACGCAGTTTATATCATATTTGTGTCCATGCATCTTTTTCTTAACAAGATGGTTTACAAAAAAGAATGTAAACAATTTGTGATCTGGTCAGTTATACTTTTAGCTCCCGGAGGGAGGGTTGGTGTTACGAGTTGAGTAAAAACCCACGTAGGAAAATTTGAGGGAGCAGTCTGTTGCCAGTAACGTTTCTTGTGTGTGCCATTAAACCACCTCCAGATGAGTTGCGGGAACATTCACTTTTTAATTTTGAAATTGTATTTCGAATTAATTGTTGCTGTGTACTAAGAACTTGGCCTAAATAAAATCCTACAAAGTATATCCAAATGTCTTGTGAATGTATTTCTGCAGGTAACTTTTCTCCTTTCTTTTTTTTTTTTTTTGGCTGTGCTGTGTGGCTTACGGGATCTCAGGTCCCCGACCAGGGACTGAACCCGGGCCACACCAGTGAAAGCCCAGAATCCTAACCACTAGACCACCAGGGAACTCCTGTAACCTCTTTTCTAAGGTGGTAAGTTTAAGTGTGTCAGAGAGAATCCGTCCCTGTGCACTAATTACTGTCTGTCCCTATTTTTGCTGTAAGTGAACCTGAGGTTTTGATCACTTTCCACGAAATACATACAGTTCTTTTCTTTTAATATAAAAAAGGAGACCTTCTGTTCTTTTTGCCCCAGTTTGGTAAATGATAACATGATTTGTAAATACATTCGAATCCACGTTTATACATACCTTGACAGACATGGCAGTCCAAGACATGATTGTGATAACAAGGCTTTGAAACAAAAAGCACCTCTTTTTGTACTAGTTCGTACCTAGTTGTATTTTGTTTGTTTAAAGAAAAAAATCTTAAAAGTTATTTTCTTACAGGCTAATCAGCTGAACACATCAAATTATAGTTTGTTTACCTTCACACTTTATGTGCGTGTTGCAGCCTCTCTATTTTGGGTACCTTGACATAAACAGCAAAACCAGGCTCTTAGTGGTGCCGATCCACAAACAAACAGTCAAGTACAGTTCTAACGTTTAAATGAAATCTATGTATTTTTATTAAGGATTGGATAAGCTGACATAAGGAAAACACGTAGCTGAAAAATTACACTGACTGTATGACTACTGTCCTAAGCCATTACAATAGTTTACTGACAGTAACTGGCAAGAGTAACTTGGAAAATAACTTAATCCAGCAGTAGAACAAAAACATGGTCAGTAGTACTGAATATATCTCTTATATATATCTATATATATATATAGGTTTGCACAATCAGGGAGCAAGGCACATAATTAATTAAATGAGAGCGTACATTTAAGCAGAAGAAAATAATAGCTACAAAGCTGAAAGAAAAACTGTAACTTCATCTTTACTGAGCTGTGCATAATCATCTGAATAACGTCTTCTATCCAGTACTTTTAATGCAGTTCCTTTTGCCTTTTTCATGCTTCAGTAAGGTATATTCCTACATTGTATCTATTTATGGCAAAGCTCCCACAGCTTAGATGTCAGCAACTGGGAGCAATCCCAGTTAAATATAATGTGCAATTTTTCTTTAAAACAGTAAACAATGTTTTTATGACATTTAGCACAAGCTAATATTTTAAATGTACATTTCTATAAAAGGAGTTCACTAGTGGCTGATAATAAAATTAAGCAAAATCATTTGAAACATTCCAGTTAATGCTTATTTTCTAGGAGGAATTATTTACAAGTAGAGAGAAAAATATAGGAGGTGGTAATCATGAAAAATGGCAGTTTTTGGTATTAGGTTACAATAAACTTAACAATGGACAGTTTCCAAAATGCAGATTTTTTTTTTTTTTTTTTAAGTGCCACAAGCATGTTCTGCCTAAGAAGAGGTTGAGGCTTCGATGATGAGCTTGGTATTAATAGCCATCCATGATCAACATTCACTTCTGAACTTGGCCATCTTTTAAATATGTAGTATTCACCATCACCCTGACTCGACTCGCTTCTCTAAATGTCTTTGGTAGAAAGCAGCCAGACCCCCTTTAGGTAGATGAAGCCATCTCTCGTGAGACCATCACTTTTCCTGTTTCTGCACAAACTAGAAACACTTTCCTTCTCTTTCATTAGCACCTCAAAGTTTGCCTGTTGGATTTTTTTTTTTTTAATGCTAATCCTCCAAAAGAGTTCAAGGCACTGGGGGTTATAGCAGATGTTTCCTCTTCTAAATGGTTTATTACTTCAACAAGCAAAGAGCAAACCAACTGGAGATTATTTCCTTCGAGTATTTATCAAGTATATTGTGTTTAGCTTATTTTTACTTAGCAAGTTTATAGTACAGCTAAATTTCAGATTTCTTTTACATATAGATCTTCCAAGGGCACAATTAAGAACCGAGCACTTGTTTAGTTTGAGGGAGTCTGGGAAAGGGGTTAACAATGATCTTCTATTCAATTTTTAAATGAAAATAAATCTTAAAAGATACTGGGATACTTAATTCTGCACTACTTGCATCTCTCCATGGATCAAATCTCAACTTCGTGAGTGGTCGCATATTCCTATAGGGTTAGGAATAACTTGCTTTATGCAATGACATAAAGTGTATAAAACAAAATTCCAGGTTGGCAAAAGGTACTTGCAACCTAAAGTGATTTTTTTAGAAAGAGACGTCCTCTTATCAAGTGTATAAATCCAAATTATGAAGCCTATGTTATTGAAAGCAAGTCATTACACCTATAATCACACAGGGTCATACAGTTTTAACTGGTCTGAACTTATATCTGTGAGATAAGTTATATCTATGTGGAAACTGTATAAAAAATTGGGTAATACATAAAACGAGGAAAAGGTTAGTTTGCTTGTTTAAAATCACCTTGTGTTTGTAACATAAAACTGCTTTTAGCTGAGGGAAAAAAGGTGACAAAGGGTTCTGTTGGTGGCCTGATGGTCAAATCAAACCAATCCTACCATTACCTGAAGTTTTTTTCAGGCTAATCGTAGCCTTACATCCTTGACATGAACTTATTAGCAGTTGTATTCTCCCAGAATAGCAGCTTATGAAACTCTAATTAGATGCACAGCTATTAATAACCTTGACCTCAGAGTTGTTAGCCTATTGGAATTATTCTTCATGATCCCCCAATTTTGTTTAGATTAACTTTCTTGATAAACTCAGGACTGCTTTCAGTGGCAAGTAAACTTACATAGAGAGGGGACTTCCAAGAGAGTTCACAGCCCTTCCTTAACAGGATGTGCGTCAGTGGGCAGGAGCACCTTGATGTCAGGACTGTGAGACATTACCTTGTCTATTACTGTGAGACGTTCTGATGAAAATTGTTTCCCAGGACTTTTCTGAAGTCAGCAGTCTTATCTTAAAAAGCCCCAGAAATTAAAAAAAAATCCAATTTACAGTTAAGTGGGTACCTGTAAAGCTTTACAGTAGTAGTTACTTTTTCCAAGAGTATGATTCTGTAGCAGCTAAGGAAAAAAAAAATGCATTTGAGTAGTAAAAGCTTCAGCACAGAAAAATCTAACCAGAACAGGCTTTGCTACCCTTCAGAGTTGGTGCCAAAACTTTAAGCATAGGTTGGATCCAATTTTGAAATTATGTGGTAGAAGTTAAGGGTGTCACTAATTAATCTAGTCACTAGCTCTAATGGGCACCTGTTTGCACTGCCCTCCACAGCAGGGTGAGTTCATCTATGCTGTTCATCTTTCGGTACAGCCAAGACAGCCGCCAAGATCTTCTTCCTTGACCTGAAGAAGCTTTGCTGAGTTAGAGCTGCTGAGCAGAAGGCAGTGAAAGAAGGCACAGTACTAGTGTCATCTGGCAGTATGTTTTTTCCTTGAACACACCAGGGAAGAAGAACAGTACAAAAATAACAGTAATCTCCAAAGCCCCAACCCCCCCATGAAACCACATCCTAACAAATATCCAAATTCAAAAATTAAAAAAAAAAAAACACTAGGGAGTAAAACACTAGAAGTGTATCTAAAGTACCATTTTGTTTTTTTTTTTTATTCAGTTGTTTCACACACAAGAGGAAAAAATGTTGATTAAATAGCCTTTTCTGTCTTTGGAGAAATACAAAGGGAAACGGCCTGTTGTCAGATAGTCAACAAGCCACTGAGTGGGGTAAAAATGATACAGCTCCTCCTCTGGCCCTGTTCTCTTTAGTGTCCCTAGGGTTCTAAAGGATGTCTGCTCTTTCAGAAAAACGATACATCAGAAGCATCAGTTCAGATCGCTACCATCCAGACCGACACAAGCAAGAAGGCCCGGGAAATCCCCCACTGAAAAAAAAACGCTGGATCTTAGGGCTCAAATGCGGAGGGAATGAAGACTGAGGGCACATGATTTGTTTCCCTCAAGGAGAGCTGAAGTTGCCCACCTTCATATAAAAAAACACCACCACCACCACAAAAAACCCTAGTGATGAACATTTATATCATTGGATTCCTATTCTTAGAAACTCTTTATCCCACAAATAAGGGCGATCCTTAGAATATAAAGCTGCAGGCAGAAGACATTGGGAAATCACTTCACTCATGAGTCACAGTGGAGCTTGGCAGTCTTTCTCAAATGTTTTTCAAATTGCTGTGCATGCTTAAATTAACAACGCAGATGTGTTAAAGGTCACTTCATAAGCATAACAATATCAAGCACACAAAACTTTGTCAACTGAAAAGATCTAAAAAGTGTCTTTTAAAGAAGCAGGGCTGTAACAAATGCACGATGGTGTATATTCTTATTGCTCTATAAACACATGAGTGTACTGTCACATCTGTGACAGTTGGGGGGTGCCTCTTACTCTCTTTATGATGAAGTACTTTGTTGGAGAATGGGTTTACAGGGAAATCCTGTTTCCATAGCACAACTCTGCTTATTCTTGAATTATTTAGTATCTCTGCCCCACTGTATTGGCATCGCTTTTTCCTTATGGGATAGTGTCAGAGATTTTTGCAGTTTGCACTGGTGATCCCTATTCATAACAGGCACAGACTTTCATTACAAGGTGTGCTCATTTATCACTGCTGGGGAGGCTAGTTTTTATTCTCTGGTTTAAGAGCAGCTCTGAGATTGACCTGACGGTCCATTTATCATCACAAATTGATGAGCCAATACACATTTCTCTCATATACCGAGGAAAATTCACAGGGGAAAAAAAGCATCTAGAAGTATAGTGTGAAGCATACAGAATTATAGTGTGTCCTTAGAGCAATGATTCTATGTTATAGCAAACTGCATATGCATAATATGTAATGTCACTTACTGTACTTGGACTATACAACTCCCATCAGAACACCTGGTAACCCGGACAAATCTCTACAACCAGGCTACAAGAAGCAAGGACCCTAGTGTGCTCCAGTCGCTATGGGTGAAACTGTCAAAAAACTCATTTTCCCCCTCCCTCTATGATAGTCCCACACGTAAATGAATTCTTTGTATTTCACGTTACTAGCCACAAAAAACCTGATTAATGACAGCTGCACAGGGGCCAGTTTTGTTCTCTTTTCTAATCATCCATCCTTCTAGAGAGCAATATACAAAAAAGACGCATTTCAGAAGGTGATTTTGTTTTTCATCATGATGCAACATACTGGACTGGACAAAGGATTGAGTACACCTGATACAGCAATTGTCTACAGACACCTAGTATCACCGTCTACCTACAGCACACACCATAAGGAGGTAACTGGTGACTGAAAGACACACTGGGACAGAGCATTCCAAGGGTGTCGTGTTGGATATCCTCTTACAATAAATCAAAGCAAGAGTCATGAAGCCAAACTTGAAGCTTCACAAGCTCATGAAAAGGATCCCAACAGTACAAAAAGAACTATGCAGGATTACAGTACTAAATTATCCATGTATTACAGGCGAAGGGCTTACCTGTGACCGAATACATCCTAGATTCCTGTGGGATCCTGGCAACAGTTTTGCAACTAGAATGGTTGAGTTACACCATGTATTTACTTTTTTCTATGCACGACCGACCACATACAGATAAGTGTCTGAAAATTTCCCCACACTGCACTATTACCCGTTCTATGAAGCTGAGAGGTTTTCCTGATTAAAGTGCCCCTTTATGTATAGTAATGAAATGTCAGTCAAGCAGTTCTAACTTCAGCCAACTGGGGAAAAAACAAACACAAAAGCCCCATAGATACACCAAACATTCTGGTTGTCTTCTCAAACTGAGAAGCAGCACATTATCCATCTATCCTTAATATATAATATACAACATGCACAGATAGGCCGCGCATGGACATTTATAAAATACCTTCTAAATAAGTCAGAAGTTTTTGGTCCAATCCACATGACAGATAATAGAAATCATAAGGGACCGGCAGGACACACATCCCCTTCCATGCCGCTGCCACCCAAAATACACAAAACCCATTTTCAGATTAGGAGAGAAAAAGAATAAATAGAATCACTTTCAGCTATATATATACATATACATATATGTATACATATATATACAAACACACACTACCTATGTATAGCTATGTGTGTACCTGCACACGTACACACACATATAGCTGAACACTACCTGAATAACAACATCATACCAAGAGGCTCTGAACGCCTGAATTCGTAGATGATCAGGTGAGCTGACTGTAGAACTGATTACAGATCCCACGAAAATAAAGTCCTACGTAGCTACCAATCTCTTGAGAGCTTGGTGTTCTGGTCTCTTTTGGGGGGAGCGGGCGGCGGCCCTCTCCGCAACGTTGCATAGCCTGATATATGACTGCCTCCATAACGGGCTTTCTGATGCTCAGAGAGCAGCTCGGGGGGTGGCGGGGGCAACGCCATATCATCCATGGTGGCTGTGGGTTCTGCTCTAGACACGCGCGAGGAGAGCGAGCCATGCCGCGTGATGGACTTCCGCTGCAGTGTCCTGTTGAGGTCAGCCAGGAATCCAGGCTGGACACTAAGGCTGGATTTGGGAGAGGTGGGCACTTGTGGCACGACTGTGGCCATTGGCGGCTGCTCGGAGGTCTCGGCTTGCGTGAGGCGGGTGCTGTCGTTCCGTTTGGGTCGCGTGGGCGGAGGGGCCTTCCTGACCGACTTGGCCCACGGCTGTGGCTGCGGATTAACCACTGCCACTTTTGGAGACGTGCTTCCCGAGAACACTGCTGGAATGTCTACGGGGGGCAGAGGAAGCTCTATTTCCGGCGGAGGGGGTGGAAAGTCAGAATCGGACGGAGGAGAAGGGAATTCTGCCACGGAGTCCTTGCCGCGCCCACTCAGAACAGATGCTTTTGCCGACACACCCCCTTGCTGGAGAACTCCGGGAAGACTGAGTTTTCCAGGTTTGGGGGGCGCTGCGGGAGGTGGCGGCGTCTCCTTGCCGGGAGACGCCGAGGGCTCCGGCGCTGCGAACTTGCTGACTAGACTGTCTACTGAGGGTCTCTTGGGCTCAGGGTGCTCCGCACAGCTGCCGGACTTAATGCTGGAGTTGCGCTGCGGGGTCGGGGGAGGTTTCTTTCCCCCCGGACTGGACGTCTTTTTGCCCGGAGATCCGCTTTTGTCAGGGGCAGGGGCAGCAGTGGGTGCGGCTGGCGGAGGCGGAGGAAACACCAGGCTGCTCTCGGGGGGAGGAGGAGGGAAGTCCGGAGAAGGGACAGGGGTAGAGCTGGGCTGCCACTTGGGCTTTGCTTTCACAGCAGGCGGGGACTGAGGGGCGACGTTTGCTGCGGCTGAAGCGGGCTTCAAGGACGCCGCCTCCGTCGGGGCGGCGATTGGAGGCGGGGGGAACTGGCTGGCTATTTGCTTCACCACGGAGGGCGCCGGAGACAGCGGAGAGGGAGGGGGCCTTACACAGAAGCTCTGCTGCTTGGGTAGCGTGGGCGGGGGGACCGGGCCAGGAGGAGCAGGGGGAGAGGGTGGAACGTGAGACACAGGAAGCGCTGGCTGCTTTTTCACTGGGGGGACGGGAGGAGGAGGTGTAGGTGACAGAGCCTGTGGCATAGCGGGCGGCACGGTCACAGGGGGTTTGGGGGGGGCCTGAGGAGGGAGGGGTGCAGGGATGGGAGGAGGTGGGGGCGGCGCCGGAGGGGCTGCTGGAGCGGCGTGCTGCACGTGATGAATCTTCAGCGGGGGCGGGGGCGGGGGCGGGCTGAACTGCGGCAAGGCCTGGGCGCAGGGGGCGGGCTTCAGCTGGGCCATAGCCGAGCCGGGGGTGGGGGGAGGCGGCGGGGGCGGCGGCGGGGGCACGGCTCCGCTGGGCGGCACCAGGATCTGAGGCTTCCCTGCCTGTGAGGTCGAGGAGGGAGGCTGCATCCCTGGTGGCGGGGGAGGCTTAAACAGGGCTCCCGCATGCTGAGAGGCGTTCTGCAGCCTGGTTATTGTGCTGTACTTGACAAACATCGCGGCTGCCGAGCCCCCAGAAGGGGCCGACTGGCTGGGCAGGGGCGGGGGCGGGGGCGGCGGCGGCGGCGGGGGAGGCGGCGGGGGCGGGGGCGGCGGCGGCAGGGGCGGCGAGGGCTGTGAGGCAGAGCAGGGGGTGAGCGGCTTAGGCTGCGGGGACAAAGGGGGCATGAGAGAAGTGTAGGCTCGATTCACAGACTCCATTCTGGCCTGAAAGGAGGACAAAAGGGAGGTTGGGAGAGAGAAAACACAACAAACACAACAGTTACAGAGGTAAGCTTTGACTGTCAAACTAAAAAGCAAGGAAACAGAGACATGCATGAAAGGATGCAGCAGCTGATCATAAAGATGGACAATGTCGGGGAGGCTAAAATCTAACTCCCTGGGCAGCAAGGGCGCGGAGAAAATGTGTTTACCCAACGATCTTCTCCAACAGCCAGGCTGCCTAACAACCTGGGGAAAACGTCCTGCTGCACAAGCTGTCTGGATGGTGCTGGGCCCTCTGGCTTCTGCCTCTGGCTTTCACACACCCTGCCCCGAGTTAGAGCACGGAACCGCACCCCGCGCCTCCCCGGACTCTGGCAAAGGGAGACGTGATGGCTGGAGTTCACCTTTCAGTCCAGGACGGCATCTACATCAAGCAGATGCCATAACTGGGTTTAGGAGTGCTGGTGGAGGGCCTCCCGAAGAATGAGGACGGCTTTCTGATGCTAGTGAGCAGACACGTGAGAGTATGAGTATGTTCAGCAGGCGTGCACAGTCACACAGGAATGAATGAGCTTGACACACACACTCGTGTTCGTGTGAGACACTTGCATCCAACATGCACAGAAGTCCAGCAATGCAGGTAAAGGGGGGGTATTCTTTACATTTGTTTTACTGGAAAATACATAAAGAAATGCTTCATAAACATTATGCCAAAAGATCATAAAAATATCATACAGAAAAAGCCAGAAGAAAATGAGAGGAAACTTTGGAAGGCTAGAGTAAAATGTACCTAGAAATAGGAGCTAGAGTTTGCCAACAACTTGCTGACCAGCCCATGTGGGCCCCTCTTGGCACTGCCCAAATTACCACATCTGGTCATTTATTTCATGGAGCTACTCATGCATGAATGTGGTTCAAGTACTTCTGAGAGAGCAGAGGAAGAACTCCTGGCTTAATAACTTTGGGTACATCTTTTAGGCTCTCTGAACAAACTATGAGCATCCAAGATAAACCATTTGTTTCCAATTCTGAATGACATCTAATTAGCGTCAAGAATGCTTAGGTTAGTAGAGTAGAAGGCTCATTATGGGGCTGAGTTCTAATGCCCGTCAGGACATTCACATGTTCCTTTAATAACTGCACATCAAAATAAAAGCATTAGTCCGCAAGATCTGGTTACAGGAGTCACCCAGGTTAATGTGTTTCCAAAGAACAACCCCCCGACCTTAACTTGACCCTGTCTTGGCTGCTGCAGGGGTGTAGTAGACCTTAGCTGTGCTGGCCTTCTCATTTGGCACCTGAGACTGAGGTAACAGGAGAAGAAACACACAGGGGGTCAAGACTCAAATACATTGTCACTGCTGCATGGCAGGGTTCGTGGACTTTCTGACACTACGTGCCATGACGGACTACACTGCTTCGTCACAGACCATGTGGACCTTTGCTTTCCTTGGCCTTTCTCATGACAACTGGGTAGTTCTACAATTTAAAATGCACATGGATAACACCATGTGTTATGTTTAGTAAGGTAAAGGACTTTTCTTTAGGTATGTGAATTGTGTAAACCCGGCTTGTCTACGACACATGTGGACCACCAGCACCAAATAGTGCTGTTCCACTCAAATTGATGAAGTACGAGAAGGAAAAAGAAGTATTTCTTAAAAGTGGGAGCCTCCGATAAGGGAGTTAAACTGCCAGTGTCTTGAGAATTTAGGTCATTAGAACCAATTCTCAAATATTTATTTTTCTAAGAGAAAGTGTTCCACCCCATTGGGCTACATACGCCTCCCTCCACCCTCTCCATGTCCAGTGGATCAACCACATATGCAAATAAAGGAATAAACTGAGGGGAAATAGCCACTTAATTCTCACTGATGAACGTACTGATGTAAGTGATTCAGACAAGACTGACAATGATGAAAAATCAAAATGATTGCTGGGTGAAAACAAAATGGCCAGGCCGGGTGTCCTACTGGCTCCTTGCGATGGTGTGTGCCCTTGCCTGCTGAGAGGTGAGCACTGCTGGGACACGGTCACCCACAGGACTTCAGAGGCAGTTTGATATGGTATCTTTCAACCAGGCTAAAGAACCTCTCTATTTTTCTAAACAGTCTTGCAATAATTATAATTGTGTCCTTCAGGGTCAATGAACAACCTTCTATGCAAGGCTCAGGGATCCTAAATTTTAAGGGGATTAATTGGAATTTAGTCTTCCACATAAACTAGAAATTGAGAAAATTCATCAGTGTGCAGAGAAATGCCAAGAAGCATAAAAGAAAGGAAGATAGAGGAATGAGTCTGAATAAACTAAATAACGAATAAAGAAATAATCAACACTTAGCAGCTTTTTTGGAAAATTAAGGCATTGGCACTGGAGGGTGTTGTTGCTCCATCCAAACTGATTTAAGAGTGGAAAGTGTTATTTCTTAAAATCCTGAGCCACTGATAAAACTGCTAGGTTTTTTTTTTTTTTTTTTTTTGAGATCTTAGATCATCAGAGCCAATTCACAAATGTCCATTTCTGAGGAGAAGCAAAGAAAGAATACTGAAATAAGGCCAAGAAAGATTCCTAATAAAGGAACAACAAGCTACACCCCTGGAACAGTACAGCTTTCCCCCCTACCCTGACCCGAGCGTGTTACCTTGCTAGACTCTTCCAGCTGCGTGCCTCGCTTCCAGGCCTCGGAGAAGATGGAGCTCACGATGCTCTGGGAACGGACGTGTCCTGCCGGTGGCGTATCAGACACTCCGCTATCAGACTGATTGGAGTGATTGGACTGAGACTCTGTTTGAAACAGATTTTCAAAAATCAGATTAAATAAGTCAGTATTGTGACGTATAAATATGTATGTTTGGATAACTCTTTCACTCAAGATCAGATGCGATGCGGCAACAAGTTACTTTTACCTGACTCATTTCACACAAACACAGCCCGTGTTTTCCACTAGAAAACTTCTCTTGTCCTAGGGTGAATAGGAAATCTCCATTCTTTTTAAATAGTTCACCACAAGAAACCGATAATTGCAATAAAAGGTTCAAGTAACATTATTGGTATCCTGACAGCCTGTCTTGTAAGAACTCCTAGCAAATAAGAGAATTAATGAGGGCTTCCCTGATGGTGCAGTGGTTAAGAAGCCGCCTGCCAATGCAGGGGACATGGGTTCGAGCCCTGGTCCGGGAAGATCCCACATGCGGCAGAGCAACTAAGCCTGTGTGTCACAGCTACTGAAGCCCGCGCGCCTAGAGCCCGTGCTCCACGAGAGAAGCCACTGCAATGAGAAGCCCGTGCACCACAACTAAGAGTAGCCCCCGCTCGCCGCAACTAGAGAAAGCCCGCGTGCAGCAACGAAGGCCCAACGCAACCAAAAATAAATAAATAAATTTAAAAAGGAGAGAGAATTAATGAACCATGAATAGAGTAGTGAATTTTTTTGTTCAGTCATATCTTCATTACATGGAGAATCAATCTTTTTATATACCCCTGCTCCAGACCATCTCAGAGATTGCTCACTTATGAATTCAGATCTATACATGATGATTACTTCCTTTATCCCAGTAATGAACAATACTGAGAATCTGATCCCCAGTAAGAAGTGTGTTTCCTAGGGATTCAGGTATTGACATCACAAGACAGCAGCTGTACCATAGCCTGGCTTCCTGAAGGGCATGAAGGCATCTTCAAGGGACCTGGGAATGGCTGAGGATACAGTGTAATTTGACTGACATCCAGGGTGAGGGAACTGGAAAGATTATTTCACTGGACTCCAAGTCAGGTGAGATAACCTTGCAGAAGCACCTAGCCCAATGTCTGGCATCTGGTGGAGACTCAAATGTTAAAGCTAGTCCCATCCAGTCACTCTGTGAGACGTGGCATTATTAGATTGCAGTATTAATAAGCAAGTCCAGCCAAGTTCATCAAAGTATTGCAAAGATAACAGCCACAAACTCCTTTAGATAAAGTTAAGATAGTATCCTCAGGGTAAAAATATAAGCAATATAGGATAAAACCTACTTTATTTTCTTCATCCCTATCTAATATCTAGGATAACAGCCTATGACAGGCTGGAACATGTGACTTCTTGAGCTCTCTTCAGCATGAATATGTATGATTTTACAGTTTACCTGAAAAAGTCTACCTAATACTTAACACGATGTATACAAATAGATGATGCTGGAGTGGGAAAAGGCACCATACCACTTCATAAAGTAACATGTGGAAGCACTTGAATTGTTAAGTGCTATATAAATTTTTATAAAATAGTATACATCATTTTTTCCCTCCATCTTTCCCTTAATTCCATTTTCTACAACCCTACTTGTGACATGCTCTTCTTACCGTGCCTTTCCTAATCCATTGCCACAAAGGTTTCTCCCCCCCACAAGTTTAATAAACATTTTATTTTAGAATAGTTTCAGATTTGCAGAAAAGTTGCAAAACTAGCACAGAGTTCCTACATACCTAGCACCCAGTTTACCTCGTTATTAACATGTTACAATACTCTGGTCCATGTGTCACGAATAATGAACCTACACTCATGTTAATATTAACTAACTCTGGGACTTCCCTGGTGGTCCAGTGGTTAAGAATCCATCTTGCAATGCAGGGGATGCCAGTTCGATCCCTGGTCAGGGAACTAAGATCCCACATGCCGCGGGGCAACTAAGCCCATGCGCCACAACTAGAGAGAAGCCCATGTGCTGCAACAAAAGATCCTGCACGCCACAACTGAGACCCGATGCAGCCAAAAAATAAATTAAGAAAAAAAAAGAATATAAAACAATACTTAAAAAAAAAAGCTAACTAAACTCCAAACTTTATTTGGATTTCACTAGTTTTTCCGCAATGTCCATTTTCTGATCAGAATCCCATCCAGGTTACCATATTACAGATAGTTGTCATGTCTCCCATGACAGTTTCTCAGACTCTCCTTGTTTTTGAAGACCTTGACAGTTTTGAGGAGTACTGGTTAGGTATTTTGTCGCATGTCTCTCAATTTTGATTTGTTTGATGCCTTTTCTCTGAGGTTAAGGGATTTGGGGAGGAAGACCAAGAGTTGGAAGATGCCAGTCTCATCACACTGCATCAAGGGCACATGCTATCAATATGACTTATTACCGTGATCACCTGGCCGAGGTATGGTTTGTCAGCTTTCTCAGATATAAGGTTACACCTCCCCGCTCCGTGCTCTTTGGAAGCAAGTCACTTTACACAGCCCACACTTAACAAGAGGGGAGTTAAGTGCCACCTCCTTGAGGGCAGAGCATCTGTATAAATCTACTTAGAAATCTGTACAGGAGATTTTTCTCTTCTTCTCCATTTATTTATTTAATTCAATAACTTATTTATATCCCCATGGACTGATGGCTATTTATTTTATAATTTGGATTGCAGTCCTATACTATGTTATTTTCTTGCTCAAATTGTTCCAGCTTTGGCCACTGAGCACTCTCTTAGGTTGGGTCCTGGGTCCCTTTTATAGACTCCCCATCGCTGTGTTTTTTTTGAGTACTTCCTTTGTCACATGATGCTCCAGGCTCATCTTATATATTCTCTGCCACAGCCCTAGAATCAGCCACTCCAGAGTCCTGGGATCCTTTGTTTTGGAAAATGGCATTGAGAAACCGAGGTCTAGGTTCTTAGTGTTCTCACTGCTACTAGCCCTCTCAGTGGACAGAAGAGAGAATATATGTGTGTACGCTAGCCCATGTATATACACATTCTCGATGTGTTTTTATTTAGGGATGAGATCTAGTCATACAGCTTTTAAATCAAATACTTCTTAAAGTAATTATTTCATAACATGGGCTGTTAGAACAAAGAAAAAATTTATGATTTTAGATGACACAGATATCATTTACGGAACTTTTGAAGGGAAAGAAGCATTTATCTTAAGATGTGATCACAGCATCCTTGTTTAAAGGATGTGGGAATCTGAAAATAAGCACCTTTTGAGTATCACTATTTCCTCTGAAAACTTTACAAAATTTGATGACTTAAATAGCTTCCTTAACTGTGATACTGAACTAATTCCAGTTGTTTCCACTCTGCTGAAATGTCAGGAAACCTGTGGGGAAGGAGTGCAGTTTCATCATGATTCGGAGTACTCTTCTCCAAGCAACTTTCTACCCCCAATTATGCATCAACAGTTGTTTTCAGCAATATGATTGAGTTTCAAATTAACTTTATAAATATGTAACAAAACTCCCGGCTTTACCACTTTACCCGTTTTCCATTTCAAACACATTTGGGAACTAGTCCATGATATTATCGCCTATAAAAATAAAAAAATAAATGAATAAAAGCACATGTACCTATTGATTATAATTTAGAAATCAGGCATGGCTCTAGTTTTAAAAAATCACTCTGAGATAACCAGGTCTTCTATCAGTCTCTACAGAGACACCTTCCTGTTGGTAGTAAAGAGTTCTTTGGACATTTTAAACTACCTGGGATGCTGGAAGAACTGGATCCTGATTTAATGCTGGAGCTGGATAAGGAAGTCCAATCATAAGCCGATTCTGTCCTCTTCAAGGCCTCTTGATAGTTCATGTAGAGCTGCTTCCCGTACTAAACAGAAGGCAGTAAATGATGACATCTGTACTTTACTGGGTATGGTATGGATGCGTGGGATAGGAAAAGGGGACACATTTCTGTTTACTGACTCATAGTCTCTATTAAAATACCTATAATACTTCAAAAATTCTTTTCATACCAGTAAATTATAATCCACTCTTATTTGTCCTCATTTTGAGAAAGGCAACAAGAAGTCAACACTTGATTCTGATTATGTTCATTAACAATATAAAGAGTTTTTTTAGTTACTTTTAAAGCAACTTTGATTTTATGTCTGTAATAAATTTTATTTTTAGTTACATTAACTTAAAAGTAACTGAATAAATACCCTTTCAAGCATTATGTATAATCACCCTTAAGATGTCCTTTAAAAAAACTTTGTTAAGACTTTCTTTTTTAAGAGCAGTTTTAGGTTCACAGCAAAACTGAGAGAAAGGTACAGAGATTTCCCATATACATGCACAACCCCTAAACACGCATAGTTTCTCCCATTATCAATATCCCCCACTAGAGTGGTACATTTGTTACCATCAATTAACCTACCTGGACATGTAATAATCACTCAAAGTCCATAGGTCACCTTAGGTTCACTCTTGGTGTTTACATTCTATGGGTTTGGACAAATGTATAGGATATGTACCCACCATTGCATCATACAGAGTATGAGTATGTTCACCACCCTAAAAATCCTCCATGCGCCACCTATTCATTCTTCGCCCAACCCCAAGGCAGTTTAATTTTCAAAAAATTTCTTTTGTTTAGGCTAAACTCTGCTATATAAGCATCATACAGTGCATTCTCCAAAGCCCAAATAAATCACGTGGATGCTACATAAGCTTTTACCAGCAGTATTATTCCTTGGATACCAAGTGTTAAAAGCTTATCCCCATCACCAAGAAAAAAAGACATTTAAAACGTGAAACTTAGGCCTGAGAAAACTAGACACTGGCAAAATCATGAACATGAAACAAACAGGATAATTATCGTGACAACAAAAACCATATCATTAAGCACCCATCATTCCATTATCAAACCAAAAGAAAACCTACCTTTGCGATGCGGATACCATTGACCCACTGGTGCAGGGTCCTCACGTCATCACAACAAAGGTATTTGATGTACTGAGATTTCTTCTGGATCTGTGGGTGCTGCAAGATTAAAGGCAAAATCCAACTAAGTCCCCTGGAGAACTAAGAAATAAACAAAGTCTATCAAAGCTTAAACATATCCTGACAAATTACAGGTCTTTGGAATAATGGCCAAATAATTTATACCTATTAAACATCCATAAGGCCAAATAAAATGGCCCTAAGTATTTTTACAAAATAAACAAGAAAGAAACTTGTGTTAAATTTTAGGTCAAGATGTTTCAGTTAAAAAACAAACCAACAAAAAACAGAAAAACCTTCACATCATGGGAAACTCCACAGTACCCCTTCTACATTTCAAAGAAACAAAGTCTACCAAGCTTAACAAAGTCAGTGGAAGTTTTAATCTACCAATATAAGAGTATAAAAAGGGAGGAGAATGTTTATTTCACTTTGAATTAACTGAACTCATGGAATCAGAAGGCTCCATATAAGAGTCTTTGGTGAAGCTTCCAGTGCTTCTCTGGAGGTGAACACCTGGGTGGGGGGAAGAAGCACAGGGCGCAGCACCTGGGATGCAATGGGTGCTGCTCCCTGCTGTGGACTGAGCACTGCTCTGCAGGCCCCTCTGCCCACAGCATGTGCCCTCTGGGCAATAAGCAGCTTTTCAACTGCGTCATCAGATTTAGTCTTCACAGCCCAATGTACTTTTCAGTTGAGTCTTGGATGGGAGGTGAGTGACTTGACCTTGGCTACAAAATGCAAGTGCTAGAACAGACTCAGGGTGTTTTAACTCCACTGGGCCACAACCACTAGTTCCCTGGGAAGAAAAAACCCTTCCTGCCAAAAATTAGACTGAGACATAATTCCTAATCTGTAGCTAAAAGTGATACTCTAACATCTTAGTCCAAGTACCAAAAGAAACTACTGAATATATACAACGCATTTATTACTTTGGAAACAATATAGGCCTGAAAATCAATTCTCTCAACTAATATGCAAGAAGCTAAAAAATAAGACTATAACACTGCACCCTGTTACTTCCATGATTATCATGTATAACATCCTTCTATTAATAACAGTGTTTGAGAAGTTCATATTCATACTCCATCCCTAAATCCTAACCATTTTTTTCCTTCCCACCTAACATATTAAATTACTTTGCCTCATTTCTCAAGGGATGAAAATTTAGACCTGGCTAAGCTGAGCTCTATTCCAACAATTGTTGTGGTATATATTTTTTAAAAACACAGGTTTCCTTTAAGATACTTAATTATACACGCATACGTATGTGTCCCAAGTGTGTACCTCTTTCAGATAATACATCAACATATATCTTATTTATTTCTACATTGTCAAATTTCATGAATAAGCTCTTCCCTTATTTTTATTATCTTAAAAAAAAAACCTAATTACCAAATGGTGTGTTTTATTACCTCCTACAAGTGTGTATATATTTCCTGTATCCTGCATGTCACTGGAAGGACTCAGACTCAGTCATTAAAGCTCAAAGCTGATGAAAGGGATCAGGCCCTACAAATATTTACATTTGCATTTGTGTAGACCCTGTGTGGCAGCACTTTTTGGTTTGTTTGTCAGAACTCAAACGCTCAAGAATAAAACACTTACATAGGCAAAATCTAGTGTAGACTTACAAGAAAGAAAGACATATCTTAAATACGAATAGTTGAGTGGTCTCAGGCAAATTGATCCCTTAAACCTCAGTTTCCACATCTGGAAAATGGGGACTCTAGACCAGACTTGTGAGATGGACATGTCCAGTGCTTCTAGTGCAGCACCTTCCACCCTGGAGTTCTTCAGTAAATGGTGGCCATTATTTTTACTATTATTTGCACCCAGTGGTATGGTGTTTTTTTCAGTTCAATACATTAAAATTTCTAGATATAAATAGGTAGGCAATATAAATACATAAATTTAGCTTAACCGACTTAACTAAAAGCAAATACGAAGCATATAAATCATTATTATAAAAACAAACAAGAAAACCCTTAGAACAAAAATATTCTTAACCTAAGAATTCTATGAGCTGCAAAAAGGATTAAAGTACTAGCCAGTGGTCCTACTTACTTCTGGCCCTAACAGACACTGTTGATTGCCTTCCCCACAGCTAACTCCTCCTCTCTACCCCTTTTCTGATAGAACCCCAATTTGTTTGGATGTCTACCCCTCACCTCAGAGAGCAAATTCTGACTAGTGTAAACCAAAAACGGTGGCTTTGTTCCCTGCCAGTGATTGGTGTAAGAGTGGGCATGTACTCCGGGCCAACGGCCCTCAAAGGGAGGGCTGTTAGAAGAACTCCTGGGAAATATTTCTTTCCTCTTAAAAAAAGACATACAGGGAAAAACAGTCCCTCTTCCTCTGCTGGATTTTGCTGGGTCAAATGGCAGTGGCCATTTGTGACTGAGGTAAGTCGGTCTGAGAATAAGCTGATACGCAGCTTATGAAACTCCATACGCAGAAGATGGAACAGGGAAAGATGGAAAGAATGTAGGTTCTCACTGACAACTTTGAGCCACTGAAATAACTTCTTACTGTCTCCATGTTATGAGACCCCCAAATAACTTTTATTTATATTGATATTTACCTTATAAGAAATTAAAGCTGAGAAAAAGTTAAATATAAGAGTATACAAATACACATTCCACTACCCAGGGGAGCAAAGATATCATCACATGTCATGTAACCTTTTAGAAAACTCCATTATACACTTGTGAGAGAATGAGAGTATAAAAGGCAAAAAACATCTTAGCATTATTAGAAGAATAACATTGACATCACAGGTCCCTTTACAGGGTCTCAGGGACTCCAGGGGACCCTAGACCTCATTTTGAAAACTGCTGGATTAAGCTACTTTATACTGACTTTTAAAAAATTATTTGCTACTGTAACTAAGTGATATAGGGTATTCTCCAAAAACAATCACTTAATAAAGGGCTACCATTATAATCCACCTAACTTTATCAAAGCAATCAAAACTCTACCCCCAAATCCTAAACCACCTCTTCAAACCCAACTGACAATTCTCAGACAAAAGCAAAATCAAATGATGATATAAATATGTAGACCTAAGTAGTTACCATGGGGCTACTGAGAAAATGAGAAAACGTAATGAGAAAAACGTAATCATCCCCATAATTATCCTGAACTTTTTAATGTTACCTTTTCCTAATGTTCCAATAGATCACTAAAAATGTCAGTTCTCAAAAGTACAGATATGATGAGTATGAGAAACTCAAAAGTTTGGATATAGGGGGAAAAAAATCACTAAAAACAGCTTAGATGGATCATAATACATGCGTGGGCTATCAGAGCCATAGTTCAGGAGAAAAGGGAGACGAGAATTATTTCTGGACCAGATGAGAACCAGCCCACTTTGAACTCGGGCTCTGTTGGTTCTGCTGAGTTAGTACCGGAAAAGAACCCTTCCCGCCACATATGGCTCTGATCTAAGTCTTCCTAAACTAAGCCAGCTATTAAATGAGAGTCTCAGATTTATAATCTAATCCATTTTATGTATTATGACTCAAAGCTTACAATTCAGTATCCATTTCCTAGTGTCATCACTCTAACTAGGGTCAGCTGTGGGAGAAGCACAGGCTTTCCTTCCTTCCCTCCTTCCTTCATTTATTTATTGGCCACGATGCACAGCTTGTGGGATCTTAGTTCCCCGTCTAAGGATTGAACCCAGGCTCCGGGAGCTGAAAGCGCTGAGTCCTAACCACTGGACCACCAGGGAATTCCCTTTACCATTCCTTTAAAAACCTATACAGAAAAAAGCAAAAATAGGACACTCGATGGAGATCCAAACTATTTTAAGATGTCCAATAACCCCCTCTATGTCTAACATCAATTAAAATTCCTAAAAAGAGATATATGTTTACCTTGAGCACCAGACAGTAGTCTGTAGGTGCTTTGTATTTATTCCGATAATCCTGTCCATAGTAAACATTGACGTGGTCCAGCTGCAGAAAGCACACCAGATCCCGAGACACCTGCGGAAAAAACACCCGAAAGACTGAATTAACAGTAATGTGTAAACAAGCAGATATCACTAGTAACAGCTTCTAACTGAGAATCAAACTTTACCAAGTAGAAATTATTGCTATTTTGCAGAAGACAAGACAGTGAGATTCTCTGCAGATGCTTCGTCTTTAAATCCATGATGCAACAAAAAAGGCAGTCTGTTTCACTTACTGTCTTGCCATTCATAAGGAACAATGACTTGCTTGGAAAGGATGGCACTTTAAAGAGACTTTAAATATAGTATAGTATTTATATTAAATACAATATAGTATGATAGAGCTCTCTGGAAAGAACAAGAGATATCATGTAGCTCAGTGCCTGTAGTGCATATCTCAAGTACAGCAATTCTCAAGTCAGGGTTCCTCGCCAGTTAAACAGGGGCGACAACATGTACCTCTCAGGATGGTGGTAAACACTGGATGAGATTACCCTGTAAAGATCTTCTGCAGTGCTGGGCCCCCAGTAAGCACAGAAGTGACAGCTACTACGGGGGCCCTTAGCAGAAGCACATTACCTAAGCAAGGCTGAAACGCCTGTAATCCTAGAAAGGTATTCTCCCCCGAACAATAACAAGCAAAAATGACTGGCAGAAGCTCCAAAAATAAGAAATAAAAGCATGATTTCAAATTTGCCAGGAGAATCGAGATGGGCCCAACTAATGAGCAGAGAGTGAACATTTTCAGGTTTCTTCTTTCTTATAATAGATCAATAAACAAAGCAATGTTTTGTGTGTCGTACATGAGCTGAAACAAATCAGAGCCTAGATCACCTTATTAGCATGCTCACTACAAATTAAAATCAATCAGCATAATAAGGAAGCTAAAAGTCATAAGAAGGGACGCACCTTTGCTTTTCCTTTAGGGACATAGTAAATACCAGATGCTCGCAAGAGAAAATAACGCTTTTTCCAGGACTTCTTGCCATCATCTTTCAACCAAAGGACTCCCTCAATTTCTGGTACAGTTACAGAACTTCCACAAAAACACTCCTAAAAGAAGAAGATGATTTGGAAAGACACGATCCTTAGATTCTCAGAACAAAGTTGTGTTTACCCCTGTGAAATGCATGACACTGTGATTAAACCAAAATGCCTCTGTATAAAAACCATGCTGCTAATTTTACCTCAATTAGAACTTTCTGTTCTAAACATTACATGGCTTTACTCTGGAACGACTATGGCAAGCCCTAAGAACTTTTACCTAACATTGTTTTGAGGAAACTAAGGTGAAATGTCAACTGAGTTGCATATAAAAGTACTTAAATGCATTTATAAACAGCATAGTTACACTAAATTTAATCAAAGTGTCAGAGCTAACATAAACATTAGACTTTATTTTTCTCCAAATTAACAACACATTTCGATTAGCTGTACGTTAAATAGGAATATATTTTAAAAGAAAGCAACATGCTAAATGAATGATTACACTTTCACAGTTTAAAAACTATCAATGTATCAAAACTTCTAAAACAAGGAATATTTAATACTAGGTTGAAAGGAATATAAACAAACTCAAAATTCTGGATTCTAATGTCTATACTTAGATAAAAATTTAATTTAAAGATCAATCATGTATTTAGTAAAGGAAAAGTAGAAATCCTCACTAAACTTGAACACATGAAGGTGAATTAATTTCTCTCTCCCCAAAACAAAAAAAACAATTAGGAATTATGAAGAGTACTTTTCTTAATTATAGCTATAGCATCCCTATGAAAAGCTTAGTGCTGATCTTCATCTTCCTAATAGCCTTGTTGCTAAATAAGAGTTTATTCAGATTTTCAAACATACTAATGTCGACCTTAGTTCTCTAAAATCAGCAAAAACCAAAAATTCAATTATGTTTGAATTTGTTTTATTACTCTTCAAAATAAAGAGATGTATATATATTTTTAAAAAGAATCATTATGATTTTTAAAATTATTTGAGTTATTTTAGGCCAAGGTTTGAAATATTTTGTAAGTAGCTAACTATACTCAAATTTCTCTCTGGGTAAGCAGATAAAACAGTACAATCACATCCTTCATGACCAGCCTTTTCTCCCACTTGTCAGCTACTAAAAGCTCATAACTCCTTTTAGCCCACTAGTACACTGCCTGGCAAAATAATAAGTTTTACAAGGTTCTTCGGTGTTCTAATGTTCACACAGCTGAACTCTCTCCAACAGGCTATGGAAGAAAATAGGCTTCCCTATTTACGATTGTAATTATAAATATAGAGCACTGACATTCTGGACTTCAAAAAAGGTGCTTAATATTTGAAATATAATGTGCAGGAAAAGGGGAAGGAGGGAAGGAAGTCATACCTCCAACAGCACTTCTTTGTTTCTATCTGCCATCTCAGCTGTTTCCTTTTTTCCCAGAAGATAATTCTGGAAAAATGAATAGATGAAAGTTAAAGGATAAACCCACTCTGCTATTCCCTTGGCACAGGTATGTATATGATTTCTTCTAGAGACACAGAAACCCTGTGTTGATTCCTGCCTACACAGAGTGAGGGGAACACCCCTTTGAAAAGCAACCTGTTCGTGGGATCTTCACGGAAATGCTTAACACTGACCTCCTCCTTACCTTATCCATTTATCTTGAATTATTCCGTAAACTGCCCTCCCCCAAATCCTGAGGTGATATTACATGCAACAGCTAGCAAATATGTTTTTGTATATCTAATGAAAGCTACACTTACAGGACCTTAAAGGTTTACAAATTATTAAGTACAACAAGTAAGGCAAATTACCTTAAAATATGCTGAGTTTAACTGATCCAGATGGAGAAAATTTAATCTAAATCCCAAATTCTCTGAGGCTACCATGATCTCATTTGCTTGACTCAACTAAAATTTGAATTCTAATTATCAGCCTTATGAAACATTTTTTCACAATCATCCATAAAAAGATCTGTTGGTATTCCCAAATGTGTATTCTTCACTAAAAATATCCAGTAAAGATGTTTCATGATTAAGCTGCCTGAAGGATAACTATTCAATAACTTTAACACTGCTACTATTTTTCTCATTACTACTTTTTATAGTGGGGCTGTTTTCTCTCACCTATTGATTTTTATAAAATATTTGGGTATTAGGAAGGATTAACTCAAATATTATTTTGGAATAAGCAAAGATACTAAATAGATAAAGGTAACATATATTAGAATGTGGAACCATTTACAATCAAGGTTACTGGGTTTTCAAAAAAATAAAATAAATCAAAGTGTCAACTGGATAAATGACAAAAGTAGAGAAACTTAAATATGCAAGTACTTTCCTTTGAGGGATAAGGAACTCACCAAATAAACAGCTCAAAACGGCTCTGAATTAGAGAGAACAGAAACCTGGTAACCCCCTGGAGGTAATCCTGCTTCTCCAAAGGCTCATCCCATCTGGCTCTGCAGAACTGGCAACTTCTTTGAGGCCTGCCACCTGGGCAGTAGTGAATGCTCCAACTGGGTGGTTACCAATCTTTTAACTCTATTAACTTAGCAGTCAGAGAATTATATAATATGAACATTTAAGAATCCTGACCTCTGTAAGCTATAGTCTCACCTGTGGGTTTTTGAAAAGTGCATATTTTTCTATACGCTCCATAAATATAAGCTTGTTTTGGCTATCTCTTGTCCAATTCAGAAGATTTTCAACCAAGTTTTCATGGTCTTCAAAGATTCTCTCTGTCCCAAAATAAAATATCAGTATTTTGTTAGTATTCATCAGAACTGCATAAAAGACAAGAAACCTTGTGAAGTAATTCACAGCAAAACCCTTAACTGACACCCCTGAGAGATTATCTAGTCTTCCCTCTATTTTCAAATAAGGAAACATGCCCTCGTGGTGTTAAGTGACTTCAGCAAAGGTCACACAGCTGCTACATGGAAGGATCAGGACTAGAATCTAGGTCTTCTGACTTCAAGGTCTTCTTCAGCCTTCAGCCTTTGCCCATCCCACCCTTAAAAAAAATCCAACATGCGGGCTTCCCTGGTGGCGCAGTGGTTGACAGTCTGCCTGCCGATGCAGGGGACACGGGTTCGTGCCCCGGTCCGGGAAGATCCCACATGCCGCAGAGCGGCTGGGCCCGTGAGCCATGGCCACTGAGCCTGCGCGGCTGGAGCCTGTGCTCCGCAACGGGAGAGGCCACAACAGTGAGAGGCCCGCGTACCACACACACACAAAAAAAACACCAACATGTT
This sequence comes from Aethalodelphis obliquidens, assembly GCF_003676395.1. Classification (NCBI taxonomy): domain Eukaryota; kingdom Metazoa; phylum Chordata; class Mammalia; order Artiodactyla; family Delphinidae; genus Aethalodelphis; species Aethalodelphis obliquidens. Next base: position 32,098,606 of record NW_020837946.1, on the reverse strand, counting down.
AGTTACATTTCATAAATTCTGGTATTAAGTGCTTCTAACAGCATTCATTTCTTGTCATTCAAAAAATTTCCAAGATGAGTTCTTCTTTGATCTATGAGTTTTGTTTAAATTTAAACAGAGATGTATTTTCTAATTTCCAAATTAGGAATCAAAGAACTTGTCCTATATATTGAACATATGTTCAAATAACATATTCTAGAGATAATGATTTTTTGAAATTTCTTGAGAGCTGCTTATAACCTCATACCAGAATCAATTTTTAGAAATACTCCATTTCTGCCTGTAAAGAATGCATATTTTCCTGTTATTAGTGTTCTAAATATATCTATATTCATTTTTGTCTGCTTGATTATACTGATCACTGAAAAGATTCTTAGATGAAAAGTTTCTACTATGAAGGTAGACTTGTGAATCTCTCCTGGTAGTTCTGTCAACTTTTGCTTTATAAATTTTAATGCTATTATTAGATAAAATTTAGAATGATTATACCTGCCTGATGAAGATGTATGGTTCTCTTTATCTCTAGTAATGCATTTTGCTTAAAGTTTATTTTGCCTGATAATAACATAGTTAATATTATCTTTCTTTTGGTTAGTGTCTTTCCACATTCCTTTTACTTTGAATCTTTCTGTGTCTTTAGGTAAAAGGTCTTTTGTAAACAGCAAACACTTGCATTTTGTTCATTCATCCTTTCTAATAATCTCTGTTGTTTAATTGAATGATTTACATTTGTCATAGTTTGTTTCCACCATCTTATTTTGGGCTCTTAGTAGTCCCTTGTTTTCTTTTCTTTTATTCATTCACCAAGTACTGAATGACTACATATTATATTTGAATCACTGTGCCAAATATGATTAAATGATAGTTATGGATCTTTAACTATGGCCATGGAAATATTCTAAAAACTATCATCCAAACATTTTCTGTGTATGGTGACACTATATCTATGAACTCAAACCTTTCTAATTCTCTAAGAATAGTTATAGGGAAGTATTATTAGAATACATGTTTATACATATTAATAAACTTCTAACTTATGGTTTGGTTTTGGGGGTTGTGTATGTGTGTTCTGAAAGAAAAGTGTTAATAATTAAGTTTTTATTTCTCTGGAAACTGCTGTGAAATATTTAAAGATATCATAGGTAGTAAGAGCAATGCAAATACATTTTTTAAACAAAATAGCAAGTTGAAATTGATTACTGATTGAATAAAGCCTAATAAAATAATTATTGCGAGGTTTCTGTAATCACACAATATTACAAAAAGAACACTTTTTAAAAGAGTCAAAGATGATATAAAAAATGAGGGATTTTTAAAGTTAGAAAACACCATAACAAACTACAAAACATAGGAAACTAAGACTTAGTACATCTAGCTAAAAATAAGATGTGCTTTATGTTTCCCCTGAAAGTCAAATGGTGGTATAAAGACTTCAGTACAAATGTGAATAAATGTAATGGTCTTTAGTAAGTGTGTTCAATATATTTGGTTCTTATTTGAAGGGAAAAGAATATTTTGTTACTTAAAAAAAGAGAACAACTTTGTTCTGGCCAAAAAAAAATCTAAAGTGAACTGGAAATGATACTGCACTCAAAGAAATGTCAAAACACTTGGGGGGAAAAAAACAATGTAAAAAGGCCAGGGTTATATAATAGAAAAAAAATACAGTATAAAGATGTCTCAAGTTGCTTTTATCAACATGAAAACTGTTGAAATTACATAGAAATTAAAAAGTAATTATAGCAATGATACTACTAACCCATTTGTAACTCAGAGATGGTTTCCACCAGAGACCAGTCTAAACTATAACCACAGTGAGATTTGTCCATCAGGTTGTCCAGCACTTGTCTCACTGTCTGCCTCTCATCCACCATCATTGTTTTAGAACTATCGTCAGACATGTGGACTCTAATCACCAGCTATAATAGGAAAAAAGGAAATTAAATACAAACCAAAAAACAGGCATTCTAGAAATTTCTTCCAATATTGAGTAATGTTCTGAGTAATGTCCTTAGCTAAAATATAAATTAAAACACAAATAATGATTTATTATGCAAGAAAAATACTCTAAAATTAGGTATTAGATAACCTAACTAAATAAATTTAATGCATTTTTAAAAATTAAAATAACAGGTAAGATTATAATAAGACTATTTTGTTTTACCCTTTTAGAATTTAAAACCAGAAAGGTACTTCTTTTATAATGCATTTTATCCACAAAAAAATACATGTGAAAAATGTATTTGAAAGAAATACCCCTCTATAGCTTGCTATATCTTAGAGCTACGTTACATAAACAAGGCAATTCTTCATAAATCCGTAAAACAGATAAAAATCCCAAACCAAGAAAAAGCCCAAATATCACCTTTTTCACTTGTGCCTCTTTAATTTTCTCTAGGGCAACTCTGATCTTCTCAGCTTTCAATTTTGCTGCCTGTTCTTCCTGTGAACACAAAGCACTTCAGATAAACTAATGCTAAAATAATGAGAATTATTTGAGAAGTCTTTTTATCCTTAAGGATGCTGCTAAAATTAAATTTCAGTGAGAATATAACTTCACACACTTATATAGAACACAATTTAAAAATAACCGTGTTCACAAAGTGAGAGCAGACATATTATAAAGGAACATTTTTTAAGATGCAGACTTGAAGATCTCTTATAATAAGACTAGATTTTCATATTCTAGTGATGTAGTAATTTAATTTTAATTTAATCCAACAGTTTAATTCTCAACTGTCAATCTGAAGCAGATAAATTTCAGGTTTCAGGATAGGGAAAACATGAGGGTATCTGTGGGTCTGCCAGTGACTCTGAATTTATACCCCCTCCAAAGTACAGGCAATTTTTTGCACAGTAATGTTCTGTCCTGTTATACTGAAAACATATCATCATCACAAAAATAGCAAAAAACCAGTATCAATTTATCTCTTTGCAGCCATACAAAAATACTTAATAAAAAATGTAGGTATGTTCATATTAATATACAAATACAAATAGAGGAGGCTGCATTAAATTCTTAGGTTTTACTCTGCTTTGGAGCAATCACACAATATAATCAATGTCTCGCGTCTTTAAATGCAATTTTGTTTTTATTAATTCATGGATAAAAGTTCTTAAAATACTAATATAATTTTCCAAATATTTAACTTACAGTAATTTCTACTTTATAAAATTTAGATTACAAGTAGTAATAAAATAAAACTATACTTAAAACATTTGCCTATTTTCTCCTAGAACAACATATAGTACTGTAACACTGGTACTTACCTGTACTTTCCAGCAATAGGCCATAGTACACTGTAGCATTAATCTCCAATTGAAAAAGACTCATGTAAGTAAACCTTTGCTTATAATAAAGGATTCCTTTTTAATTCTAAGCTTTTGGTTGCTCTAGCAAATATCTAAAATACCTAAGAAAAACATAAAATGCCATATTATATATTTCTTTACTTAATATGACTTTAAAAAAAAAAGCGAGAAACCTATTTACATCAGCCAAACTTTATCTGCTCTGGATTGTGATTAAAAACCACAATCCATGTGTTATTCTTCGTTAAAAAGCTAAAGTTTCTAGGGCAAAAAACCAAAAACTCAATTCATTTAATAGATTCTTCCCTGTTCTCCTAAATTCTGTTGGCTTCCTTATTTTTTAACTGCTTCTCTTTCCATTTCACACTCTAGGCTGACTCCCCTCATTTCAAGCTTAGTATTTACTACTCTGTGGAACAGAGAAGAAAACAGTGGTTAGGAAGGACAGTGGGTTTGTTTGCCAGAAATCTGATCCATTTCAATGAAAGCAGTCAGTGAATTAACATAATAACTAAGGTCTGGAAATACTATCTGTAAACCCAATTAGACACAGAACAAAGAATTGCATTTTAACAATGGAGAGGAGTAAGATAAGACTTGATTCTTAGATATACTCCTCTGATTAAAAGATTAAATCATCCTACCTCCGCCTGTATGCAAATAAACAAATTACAGAATTATAAAATATGTTGACTGTATATTTTAACATAAGATACATTTTTTTTTCTTTTTAAAGCAGGCTATAAAATGAGAAAACTAGACTACTGTCATTAAAACTCTCATTAAAATGCGCAGGCTTCCCTGGTGGCGCAGTGGTTGAGAGTCTGCCTGCCGCATCATGCAGGGGACACGGGTTCGAGCCCTGGTCTGGGAAGATCCCACATGCCACGGAGCGGCTGGGCCCATAAGCCATGGCCACTGAGCCTGCGTGTCCGGAGCCTGTGCTCCGCAACAGGAGAGGCCACAACAGTGAGAGGCCCGCGTACTGCAAAAAAAAAAAAAACAACAAAACAAAAACCAAACAAACTCTCAGCCTCTAGAATTCTGTGTCTTAGAGAAACAAAATCATTATTAAATTACCAAACCCTATGTGTTTCTGATGAGTGGAGCACTATTCTATACAGGAATTCTAAGTACTAGCATTTTCCAGCGGTTTTTATTAAATCAGTTATTTCATCATATTTTGGAAGATAAAGAGGGAAGCAGAAGTTTTATGAGTGTTTTCTCAATGGGATAATGATTGTATGTTCTTCATGGCTCATTTGCCACATCCTTATATTGGTATAAATGGCTGCTATAAAGAAGAAAAATTTACCAAGGCATAATTTTGAATTTCACTTCATATTTCTGAAAAGCAAATTTAAATCTCAAAGTCTGAAGAGGAAAAACTGATAGTATCAATGCTTTGTGTATCTGGAACATAAACATGAGCTTCTAAAAGGCCAAATTCTTTTATGATATTATGATTGATCTGCATAAGTTAAAAAACGTTTAGAAGATTTCCTCAAAGCCAAATAACATTTTTAAGAAAAAGAGAATATTCAAGAGAATGAGAAGACAAGCCATAGACTAGGGGAAAATATTTATCAGACACATCTGATAAAGGACTATTATCCAAAATATACAAAGAATTTTAAAGCTCAACAAGAAAATGAACAACCCAATTTAAAAACTGGGCCAAAAACCTGAACAGAACTCACCAAAGCTTACACAGATGGCAAATAGCCTGTGAAAAGATGCTCATGTCATATGTCATTAGAGAACTGCCATCGTTGTTTTAATTTAAACAACGATATACCACTACACACATATTAGAATGGCCCAAATCCAAAACACTGAAAACATCAAATGCTGGTGAGGTTGTGGAGCAACAGGAACTCTCAGTCATTGCTGGTGGGAATGCAAAAGGGTACAGCCACTTTAGGAGATAGTTTGGTGGTTTCTTACAAAACTAAACATGCTCTTACAATATTCCAGTAATCAAGCTCCTTAATATCTACCGAAATGAGATGAAAACTTACCTCCACCCCAAAACCTGTGCACAGATGCTTATAGCAGCTTTCTTTATAACTGCCAAAACTTGGAAGCAACCAAGATATCCTTCAGTAGACAAATGGATAAACTGTACTACATCCAGACCATGGAATATTATTCAGTGCTAAAAAAAAGATGAGCTATCAAGCCATGAAAAGACATGGAGGAACCTTAAATGCACATGACTAAGTGAAAGAAGCCAACCTGAAAAGGCTACATATTGTATGATTCCAACTATATGACATTCTGAAAAAGTAAAACTATGGAGACAGTAAAAAGATTAATGGCTGTCAGAGGTTAGGGAGAGGGAGGGATGAATAGGTGGACTACAGAGGATTTTTGTGGGAGTGAAACTACTCTGTATGATACTATAATGATAGCTACACATCATTACGCATTTGTCCAAAGCCATAGAACGTACAACACCAAGACTGAACCCTAATGTAAACTATGGACTCTGGGTGATAATAATGGTCAACACTTGTTCATCAATTATAACAAACGTACCACTCTGGTGGGGGATGTTGATAATGGGGAAGCTATGTACGTGTGAGGGCAAGCGGTATACTGGAAACCTCTGTACCTCCTTCTCAATTTTATTGTGAACCTAACACTGCTCTTAAAAAATAGTCTATTCAAAAATGGAATATAAAAATTTAAATATAGCATTCTGATATTGGTTATAAACACCAAAACAGTATTTTCATACTCCCATTTTATTATTATATTATTTACCAAATACAATAGAATACAACCACTGCTATCTTTTGAAGCAGTGACAAAAAGTCATTCAATTGTAAGATTAATTTAAACTCCCAGATCAGTTTCTGCTCCACAGGCTAAAAAGTTGACACATAGGAAGAAAGGATTAAAGAAACAAGAGAAACAACCAATTAACATACATTAAACCAATCAGATTTCCTAGCCATCAATAAGAAACCATTTTTATGTAGAGCAGCCAGGTGGGCCTATTTTAACATCCAAACTCAGCTATTCTTCCATTTGCTCAAAATACTACTCTTAATAAATACATAAATTGGTCAAATTTGAATTTAAGAACTGTGTGCTTAATTTCAACCTAGGCAAATTTTAGTTTATTCTTCTCCAGTTTATTAGCAAGGATAATCAATCCCTGCTAGAAGCTGTTAGAAGAAACAATTGATCAAAATACCTCTAACTATTAGAGTCTGAATGTCACTGGAGCAAAACTGGAAATAAAAATATTTGTATCAAATTGCAAGATTCATAGTATTTTATACTTCCCATGGGTAATATGCTCTTCCTCAGAAAGTTGGCTTGTATTTACTATATTTAGGCTAGAATCGTACTTTTAACCATAACAACCATAGAAAGGAAGAAATTGTTTTAAGCTCAGAGTGCTGTGCAATACAGGAAAGGTCAATAAATCTTTGCTGATGTGTTTAGATTATATACTTAGAAGACATCTAATAGTTTACTTATTTAGGCAAGGTAAATCTCTGTTCAATGTCTGCAGGCCAAGTTTAATACAAAGAACAAAGCTTTATTCATCCCATCTTCTCTTCTGTTTGTTAAAGTTGACAAACTCAGGTAGGTCTTAAGTTTTCTGCCCCTTATCTTTGGGCTATCCCTTTGTTCACACTGTTTGTCTCACAACCATCCTTAACATAAGTAAAAGATACCTCACACATATAACAACTTAACTTTCTCTCCTACCCCTTCCCTTAAAAGGGCAAGAGACAACCTATTTTTCCACCTGAAAAACTCCTGTGTGGCTATCAATAACCATCAAATGCCAAGCCTCCTCAAATTTACATAAAGGACAAAAACTCCGTTAAGATCTTATGATTAAATGAAAGCCAATGCTGTGGTTACAAAGTGTTACAGCATTCTCTTCATGTTACAGCATTCTCTTCAGCGTAAAAATTAGAATACTTACAGAAAGAGTTACAGTTGCAAAGAACTGGCTAGTGAATTCCTTCAGCTAAGAAATTATTAAGGCTTTGTGGGTTCGGAACCAATAGGATTGAAATTAAGGAGCTGAAGAGTAGTTAGCAGTTTCTTTGAGGTCCAGTTTGTGTCACAGATTACAATAAAGTTGTGTAAATTAAAATGATTCAAAGAAAACTTGGAGTGATGAACAGTTTAATGCCCACAAAATGTTCTATTCTATAAAACTGCTTAGAGCCAAAATAATAATAGTAACAACTAGTCTACTTCCCCCTGAAGAAATCACGAAACAGATTCTCTCACTAAGAAGAGAACTAATATTAACTGAACACCTACTTGCCACACACTACAAGGCATGTATCTCATCTAATTCTCAATAATGCAGGGGCTAACATTATTATTATTATGTCCACTGAACTAATTAAGGCCCAGAAAGACTTATCTTTCAAAGATCATACAGGCAGTTACCAAGTGAATAACTACTTGCTCTTTCTACCATGTCACAGTCCCTTTTGTCCTTAAGGATTATAGCATACATACACTTTGGGGATAACAGTAAATAAAAACTGCTTATCAAAAACAAAAGACTTTCAGTAATATAAAAGCATTTTTACAACTTCTCTGAAGCAAAGAAAAGGGTGATTAACAGTACAGCAGTCCTTGAAACCTCGATGGTCACTAGAGGACCATTCTTTTACATGACAGATGTTTGTCGAGACTGTCCAGGCTTGGGCTTGAGTGCCGGGGATACAGAGCTCCTGCTCTCATGGAGCTTACATTTAACGAGAGACAAGAAAGAAACAGGTATGAGATAAGTCAGTTAGTGGTCAGTTCTATGAAAAAAAATAAAATAAAGCAGGTTAAAGGAGTAAAGAGTGAAAAAATGCATTATTTCAGGAGGTCAGGGAAGGCCTTTCAAATGGTACCCAGAGACTTAAGGGCATCAGATCAGCAATGTGTCTTTTGCCCACTGCTCCCATTTATGGCAAAATAGTCCTGTGCTGGCACTAATGCTGCTCCTAGAAGAAATAGGTTGGCATTGTTTTTGCAGAGGCTCCTGGCTCAGAACTGTATAATGGGGTAGTTATTTCATTAACAGTGATATAATGACAACTGGATTGGGGATGGAAACAAACAAACAAAGCATTCTTTTTGCATTCTTGGCCTAAGCAGTGTTACTGTGTTCATTTTACTGTGTTCTAACTACCCAGTGTTACAAAGTCCTAGTTTGGAAAAGTGCAGGTCAGAGGTGAGTCAGTAACTGGGACACCATGCTTTTGGGTAAGGGGAACCAGACTGCCACACAGGTGGTATGAAAGAGGTATAAACTCAACTTAGCTTCAAAACAGCCACATGCTCTGGTAGAGGGCACTGACATCGAGAGGTCCCTGTGGCTCTGGTTATCTAGGAGTTTCTGCCACCTCGTCCTTGACTCCATCCCCCACTCCACCCTAAACGTTTAGGTTCTATGCTACTGAGTCACCTTCCTGATCAAATGTCTTGTTGTATAAAAGCAGGGCAGTATATAGAGGTAGCTAGAGTCAGATGTTGGCCACATACACCAGTAATGCCAGCACTTGGATCTGAGTAGCGATGGCTCTGACGCTGCAGTGAGTATCAACATCTCTTGGGCAAAGGGAGATGAGAAGTTACTGCCTGCATTTTTTCCAAACTTGCAAACACCTTACTCTCCCTGTTATAGGAACTCTGTTCTGTTCACTGCCCTATCTCAAGGGTTGTAAACAGTGTCTGGCACATAATAGGTATTCAGTAAATATTTGTTGAATGAAGTTATTCTCTTCAATAGATTCTCACTGCATTTAGCGGGGGGCGGGGGGGGGGGAACTCCTCAGTGTGCCTTGAATGATCTGATTCCTGTCTACCTCTCCAAACCTAAATCAAGATACTCATATCTTCATTCAACTACTCAACTACTGTGGCTCCAGCAACATAGTGTTTCTTCAACTTCTCAAACATGCCAAGCTTTTTTCTCCCTGGACCTCTCTACTTGGAACATTTCCCTTCACCCTCAAGCTGGCTTCTTTTCATCCTTCAAGCTTTACATTAAATATCACCCCTTATAAGGGCCTTTGCTGATGTTACCATCTAAAGGAAATGTAGCCCTAATCCTCCCCCCAGTATTCTCTATTACTTACCTTGTTTCCTTCATAGCACTTAACATGATTTAGAGTTTGTTTACATGCTTGCTTGTAAACGTTTTTTATCTATATTCCTAAATAGACTGTGAGCTGCTGAGGGCAGGGACGATGTCCACTTCATACAAAATTATTGTATATCCCAGCACCTAACGCAGTACACGATTAAACAAATATTTGTTGAATAAATAGGCAATGGAAATGGTAGTATGTTATACTTCATCTGAGAGCAGTATACAAAATGCACTGGAGGAGGGACAGGCAAAAATAGAGACAAGAGTCGTGGCTCTAATAAAAAATACGAGGCTGCTTTAGGGTGGTGGCAATGGGAATGAAATGGATGGGTGGGTGAACTCAACCAATCCTACAGATTATGACAAGCTTATTAAAGCTCTGAGATAATAAGTGACAAGAAAGGCACCAGATGGCTCAAACCTGGGTAAGTGGGAGAGTGGCAGCATTGTGTACAGAAACAGAGGTGTCAAAAGAAGAAAACAGATATAAATTGTGAGGCCCCAGGGAGAGTGTGGTTAAGGAAGCTGAAGACCTGCAGAACTGGAGGTGCTGGTCATCTTCCAGGAAATGTCTGACAGCGACGTCTCAGGAAGAGAGACCTGATCTATTAACAGAGATCCTAGTTGAAGCTATGAGAGTGGATTCCAGAGAGAGAGTGAACAGAGAAGGAAGAGCTAAGAAAAAGGGAAGAATTTTGCTCTTTGCTCTGGTTATAACGTACACGGCTACCATATGCTTAAGATTTCTAAATTTCCCTCATCTTTAAGCTGCTTCTACCCTATTCCTAGATCTCCTTTAGGGAGAGAAACTCAAGCAAAAGAAGGGGTTTTATTGCTGATTCTTTTTTTTTTTTTTTTAACATCTTATTGGAGTATAATTGTTTTACAATGGTATGTTAGTTTCAGCTTCACAACAAAATGAATCAGTTATATATATACATATGTTCCCATATCTCTTCCCGCTTGCATCTCCCTCCCTCCCACCCTCCCTATCCCACCCCTCCAGGCGGTCACAAAGCACCGAGCTGATCTCCCTGTGCTATGCGGCTGCTTCCCACTAGCTATCTACCTTACGTTTGGTAGTGTATATATGTCCATGCCTCTCTCTCGCTTTGTCACAGCTTACCCTTCCCCTTTCCCATATCCTGAAGTCCATTCTCTAGTAGGTCTGCGTCTTTATTCCTGTTTCACCCCTAGGTTTTTCATGACATTTTTTTTTCTTAAATTCCATATATATGTGTTAGCATACAGCATTTGTCTCTCTCTTTCTGACTTACTTCACTCTGTATGACAGACTCTAGGTCTATCCACCTCATTACAAATAGCTCAATTTCGTTTCTTTTTATGGCTGAGTAATATTCCATTGTATATATGTGCCACATCTTCTTTATCCATTCATCCAATGATGGACACTTAGGTTGTTTCCATCTCTGGGCTATTGTAAATAGAGCTGCAATGAACATTTTGGTACACGACTCTTTTTGAATTATGGTTTTCTCAGGGTATATGCCCAGTAGTGGGATTGATGGGTCATATGGTAGTTCTATTTGTAGTTTTTTAAGGAAACTCCATACTGTTCTCCACAGTGGCTGTATCAAGTTACATTCCCACCAACAGTGTAAGAGGGTTCCCTTTTCTCCACACCCTCTCCAGCATTTATCCAGTTTCTAGATTTTTTGATGATGGCCATTCTGACTGGTGTGAGATGATATCTCATTGTAGTTTTGATTTTCATTTCTCTAATGATTAGTGATGTTGAGCATTCTTTCATGTGTTTGTTGGCACTCTGTATATCTTCTTTGGAGAAATGTCTGTTTAGGTCTTCTGCCCATTTTTGGATTGGGTTGTTTTTTTGTTATTAAGCTGCATGAGCTGCTTATAAATTTTGGAGATTAATCCTTTGTCAGTTGCTTCATTTGCAAATATTTTCTCCCATTCTGAGGGTTGTCTTTTGGTCTTGTTTATGGTTTCCTTTGCTGCGCAAAAGCTTTTAAGTTTCATTAGGTCCCATTTGTTTACTTTTGTTTTTATTTCCATTTCTCTAGGAGGTGGGTCAAAAAGGACCTTGCTGTGATTTATGTCATAGAGTGTCCTGCCTATGTTTTCCTCTAAGAGTTTGATAGTTTCTGGCCTTACATTTAGGTCTTTAATCCATTTTGAGCTTATTTTTGTGTATGGTGTTAGGGAGTGATCTAATCTCATACTTTTACATGTAGCTGTCCAGTTTTCCCAGCACCACTTATTGAAGAGGCTGTCCTTTCTCCACTGTACATTCCTGCCTCCTTTGTCAAAGATAAGGTGACCATATGTGCGTCGGTTTATCTCTGGGCTTTCTATCCTGTTCCATTGATCTATATTTCTGTTTTTGTGCCAGTACCATACTCTCTTGATTACTGTAGCTTTGTAGTACAGTCTGAAGTCAGGAAGCCTGATTCCTCCAGCTCCGTTTTTCATTCTCAAGATTGCTTTGGCTATTCGGAGCCTTTTTGTTTCCATACAAATTGTGAAATTTTTTGTTCTAGTTCTGTGAAAAATGCCAGTGGTAGTTTGATAGGGATTGCATTGAATCCGTAGATTGCTTTGGGTAGTAGAGTCATTTTCACAATGTTGATTCTTCCAATCCAAGAACGTGGTATATCTCTCCATCTATTTGTATCATCTTTAATTTCTTTCTTATAATTTTCTGCATACAGGTCTTTTGTCTCCTTAGGTAGGTTTATTCCTAGATATTTTATTCTTTTTGTTCCAATGGTAAATGGGAGTGTTTTCTTGATTTCACTTTCAGATTTTTCATCATTAGTGTATAGGAATGCCAGAGATTTCTGTGCATTAATTTTGTATCCTGCTACTTTACCAAATTCATTGATTAGCTCTAGTAGTTTTCTGGTAGCATCTTTAGGATTCTCTATGTATAGTATCATGTCATCTGCAAACAGTGACAGCTTTACTTCTTCTTTTCCGATTTGGATTCCTTTTATTTCCTTTTCTTCTCTGATTGCTGTGGCTAAAACTTCCAAAACTATGTTGAATAAGAGTGGTGAGAGTGGGCAACCTTGTCTTGTTCCTGATCTTAGTGGAAATGCTTTCAGTTTTTCGCCATTGAGGACGATGTTGGTTGTGGGTTTGTCATATATGGCCTTTATTGTGTTGAGGAAAGTTCCCTCTATGCCTACTTTCTGCAGGGTTTTTATCATAAATGGGTGTTGAATTTTGTCAAAAGCTTTCTCTGCATCTATTGAAATGATCATATGGTTTTTCTCCTTCAATTTGTTAATATGGTGTATCACCTTGATTGATTTGCGTATATTGAAGAATCCTTGCATTCCTGGAATAAACCCCACTTGATCATGGTGTATGATCCGTTTAATGTGCTGTTGGATTCTGTTTGCTAGTATTTTGTTGAGGATTTTTGCATCTATGTTCATCAGTGATATTGGCCTGTAGTTTTCTTTTTTTGTGACGTCCTTGTCTGGTTTTGGTATCAGGGTGATGGTGGCCTCGTAGAATGACTTGGGGAGTGTTCCTCCCTCTGCTATATTTTGGAAGTTTGAGAAGGATAGGTGATAGCTCTTCTCTAAATGTTTGATAGAATTTGCCTGTGAAGCCATCTGGTCCTGGGCTTTTGCTTGTTGGAAGATTTTTAATCACAGTTTCAATTTCAGTGCTTGTGACTGGTCTGTTCATATTTTCTATTTCTTCCTGATTCAGTCTTGGCAGGTTGTGCCTTTCTAAGAATTTGTCCATTTCTTCCAGGTTGTCCATTTTATTGGCATAGAGTTGCTTGTAGTAATCTCTCATGATCTTTTGTATTTCTGCAGTGTCAGTTGTTACTTCTCCTTTTTCATTTCTAATTCTATTGATTTGAGTCTTCTCCCTTTTTTTCTTGATGAGTCTGGCGAATGGTTTATCAATTTTGTTTATCCTTTCAAAGAACCAGCTTTTAGTTTTATTGATCTTTGCTATCGTTTCCTTCATTTCTTTTTCATTTATTTCTGATCTGATTTTTATGATTTCTTTCCTTCTGCTAACTTTGGGGTTTTTTTGTTCTTCTTTCTCTAATTGCTTTAGGTGCAAGGTTAGGTTGTTTATTTGAGATGTTTCCTGTTTCTTAAGGTAGGATTGTATTGCTATAAACTTCCCTCTGAGAACTGCTTTTGCTGCATTCCATAGATTTTGGGTCGTCGTGTCTTCATTGTCATTTGTTTCTAGATATTTTTTGATTTCCTCTTTGATTTCTTCAGTGATCACTTCGTTATTAAGTAGTGTATTGTTTAGCCTTCATGTGTTTGTATTTTTTACAGATCTTTTCCTGTAATTGATATCTAGTCTCATAGCGTTGTGGTCGGAAAAGATACTTGATACAATTTCAATTTTCTTAAATTTACCAAGGCTTGATTTGTGACCCAAGATATGATCTATCCTGGAGAATGTTCCATGAGCACTTGACAAAAATGTGTATTCTGTTGTTTTTGGATGGAATGTCCTATAAATATCAATTAAGTCCATCTCGTTTAATGTATCATTTAAAGCTTGTGTTTCCTTATTTATTTTCATTTTGGATGATCTGTCCATTGGTGAAAGTGGGGTGTTAAAGTCCCCTACTATGAATGTGTTACTGTCAATTTCCCCTTTTATGGCTGTATTTGCCTTATGTATTGAGGTGCTCCTATGTTGGGTGCATAAATATTTACAATTGTTATATCTTCTTCTTGGATCGATCCCTTGATCATTATGTAGTGTCCTTCTTTGTCTCTTCTAATAGTCTTTGTTTTAAAGTCTATTTTGTCTGATATGAGAATTGCTACTCCAGCTTTCTTTTGGTTTCCATTTGCATGAAATACCTTTTTCCATCCCCTTACTTTCAGTCTGTATGTGTCTCTATGTCTGAAGTGGGTCTCTTGTAGACAGCAAATATATGCGTCTTGTTTTTGTATCCATTCACCCAATCTGTGTCTTTTGGTGGGAGCATTTAGTCCATTTACATTTAAGGTAATTATCGATGTGTGTGTTCCCATTCCCATTTTCTTAATTGTTTTGGGTTCGTTATTGTAGGTCTTTTCCTTCTTTTGTGTTTCTTGCCTAGAGAAGTTCCTTTAGCAGTTGTTGTAGAGCTGGTTTGGTGGTGCTGAATTCTCTCAGCTTTTGCTTGTCTGTAAAGGTTTTAATTTCTCCATCAAATCTGAATGAGATCCTTGCTGGGTAGAGTAATCTTGGTTGCAGGTTTTTCTCCTTCAACACTTTCAATATGTCCTGCCACTCCCTTCTGGCTTGCAGAGTTTCTGCTGAAAGATCAGCTGTTAACCTTATGGGGATTCCCTTGTGTGTTATTTGTTGTTTTTCCCTTGCTGCTTTTAATATGTTTTCTTTGTATTTAATTTTTGACTGTTTGATTAATATGTGTCTTGGAGTATTTCTCCTTGGATTTATCCTGTACGGGACTCTCTGTGCTTCCTGGACTTGATTAACTATTTCCTTTCCCATATTAGGGAAGTTTTCAACTATAATCTCTTCAAATATTTTCTCAGTCCCTTTCTTTTTCTCTTCTTCTTCTGGAACCCCTATAATTCGAATGTTGGTGTGTTTAATGTTGTCCCAGAGGTCTCTGAGACTGTCCTCAGTTCTTTTCATTCTTTTTTCTTTATTCTGCTCTGCAGTAGTTATTTCCACTAGTTTATCTTCCAGGTCACTTATCCGTTCTTCTGCCTCAGTTATTCTGCTATTGATCCCATCTAGAGTATTTTTCATTTCATTTATTGTGTTGTTCATCATTGTTTGTTTCATCTTTAGTTCTTCTAGGTCCTTGTTAACTGATTCTTGCATTTTGTCTATTCTATTTCCAAGATTTTGGATCATCTTTACTATCATTATTCTGAATTCTTTTTCAGGTCGACTGCCTATTTCCTCTTCATTTGTTAGGTCTGGTGGGTTTTTATCTTGCTCCTTCATCTGCTGTGTTTTTCTGTCTTTTCATTTTGCTTATCTTACTGTGTTTGGGGTCTCCTTTTTGCAGGCTGAAGGTTCGTAGTTCCTGTTGTTTTTGTGTCTGTCCCCAGTGGCTAAGGTTGGTTCAGTGGGTTGTGTAGGCTTCCTGGTGGAGGGGACTAGTGCCTGTGTTCTGGTGGATGAGGCTGGATCTTGTCTTTCTGGTGGGCAGGTCCCCGTCTGGTGGTGTGTTTTGGGGTGTCTGTAGACTTATTATGATTTTGGGCAGCCTCTCTGCTAATGGGTGGGGTTGTGTTCCTGTCTTGCTAGTTGTTTGGCATAGGATATCCAGCACTGTAGCTTGCTGGTCGTTGAGTGAAGCTGGGTGCTGGCGTTGAGATGGAGATCTCTGGGAGATTTTCGCCGTTTGATATTATGTGCAGCTGGGAGGCCTCTTGTGGACCAGTGTCCTGAAGTTGGCTCTCCCACCTCAGAGGCACAGCACTAACTCCTGGCTGCAGCACCAAGAGTCTTTCATCCACACCGCTCCTTAATTTGGGATGATTCGTTGTCTATTCATGTATTCCACAGATGCAGGGTACATCAAGTTGATTGTGGAGCTTTAATCCGCTGCTTCTGAGGCTGCTGGGAGAGATTTCCCTTTCTCTTCTTTGTTCTCACAGCTCCCAGGGGCTCAGCTTTGGATTTGGCCCCGCCTGTGCGTGTAGGTTGCCAGAGGGCGTCTGTTCTTTGCTCAGACAGGACGGGGTTAAAGGAGCCGCTGATTCGGAGGCTCTGGCTCACTCAGGCCGGGGGCGGGGGGGGGGGGGGCACGGAGTGCGGGGCGGGCCTGCGGCGGCAGAGGCCAGCGTGACGTTGCTAGCCTGAGGCGCGCCGTGTGTTCTCCGGGGTGAGTTGTCCCTGGATCCCGGGACCCTGGCAGTGGCGGGCTGCACAGGCTCCCCGTAAGGGGGTGTGGATAGTGACCTGTGTTCACACACAGGCTTCTTGGTGGCGGCAGCAGTGACCTTAGCGTCTCATGTCTGTCTCTGGGCTCTGCACTTTTAGCCGCGGCTCACGCCCGTTTCTGGAGCTCTCTTAAGCAGCGTTCTTAATCCCCTCTCCTCGTGCACCAGGAAAGAAAGAGGGAAGAAAAAGTCTCTTGCCTCTTCGGCAGGTCCAGACTTTTCCCCGGACTCTCTCCCGGCTAGCCGCGGTGCACTAACGCCCTGCAGGCTGTGTTCACGCCGCCAAGCTCAGTCCTCTCCCGGCGCTCCGACAGAAGCCGGAGCCTCAGCTCCCAGCCCCGCCCGCCCCATCGGGCGAGCAGACAAGCCTCTCGGCTGGTGAGTGCCGGTCGGCCCCGATCCTCTGCGCTGGAATCTCTCTGCTTTGCCCTCCGCACCCCTGTTGCTGTGCTCTCTTCCGCGGCTCCGAACCTCCCCCACTCCGCCACCCGCAGTCTCCGCCCGCGAAGGGGCTTCCTAGTGTGTGGACACTTTTTCTCCTTCACAGCTCCTTCCCGCTGGTGCAGGTCCCGTCCCTATCCTTTTGTCTCTGTTTATTCTTTTTTCTTTTGCCCTAACCAGGTACGTGGGGGGGGTTCCTTGCCTTTTGGGAGGTCTGAGGTCTTCTGCCAGCGTTCAGTAGGTGCTCCGTAGGAGTTGTTCCACGCGTAGATGTGTTTCTGGTGTACCTGTGGGGAGGAAGGTGATCTCCGAGTCTTACTCTTCCGCCATCTTCCCGGAAGTCCTATTGCTGATTCTTGAGTCTTCTCTTTGAGCTGTTACTCATGGAGATTTTAATTTTAGCTTTACCATCATCTTTCACAAGTTTATAAAGTTAAGAAGAAATAATTTTTTAAAGTCCGGGAAGATCCCACATGCCGCGGAGCGGCTGGGCCCGTGAGCCATGGCCGCTGAGCCTGCGCGTCCGGAGCCTGTGCCCCGCAACGGGAGAGGCCACAACAGTGAGAGGCCCGCGTACCGCAAAAAAAAAAAAAAAAAAGAAAGAAACCCTCTGATACGATAATAAAAACTTAAGAGACATAAACCATAATTACTTTGTATATTCTTCAGAAACTATCTATAACCAAGTCTGACATGCTTGAATTTAACATTATTTAAATAAAATAACAAAATAAAAACATGACTTGTGAGGAGGTAGAAAGCTGTTCAGCTTCCCTATTCTGTTCTTCCTGAGTTAATGATGACAGTGGCTAAGTGATTTTAAATTGTTGTAAAATGCAAGCCCAATGAAAATCCAGCTGGACTGATTCAAACCATTCTGAGGGCAGAGAACTGAGAAATTTAAATTGCAGCCTTCTCTTCCAATTTGATTAAACTAATGTAAAGTAAGATTCTGTTTATATAAATAAATGTTTAATTAAATGAGGCATTGATAATATAAACAAAAATTAAAAAACAAAGTTTGCTAAAGTACCTCACAGCATGGATGACCATTAGAAGTAAGTTAAAATTAAACAATGATTTCAGACTTCAAAATTAAATACAGTGTTAAACTAGAAAAAGTGCCAACACACTTGGGCAGGCTGTCAGGTATTTACGAAAGTTAAAAACTAGTGAAAAATTACTGAAAATATTTTCTACTCTCAGTATTTTCTGATAGTTATTAAGATCAGTAAATAATTACCTTCAGTAAGAGAAAAAAATACCTCTATTAAGAACAAAGGTGCAAAAATAAGAAAGCACAACCTGAGAAATCTGAGAGCACAGTCAAAAACAGAAATTACATTCTACCTATAAGGCAATAAATATTTACATGCAGGTGGAAGAAGAAGTATCACCTTGGTCAGCAAATGAGAAGGTTTTCCTGCAATGTTTCTCAGAAGAAGGGAGGTTTCCCTGTCCAGATAGGAGTGCTTGTGCAGGAAAAGAGAGAGGAAAACAAACAAACAAAAAAGGCAAAAGAAGTCAGTGGAGGTTTTATGTGTTTAAAATATAACGTTGACAAAGCAAGAATGATTCTCTACCATTAATTTCATATTTTACCTAAACTCAATGAAATATGACCAAATTTAAAAAAAGAAAAAGAAAAGGAGGGGGAGGGAAAGATACCACCTTTGCCAGCAGGCATGCCCTAGCCCACTCCTGCTGACCCCTCAGCTCTGGGAAAATGGATCACACCCTGCAAAGATCACAGAGCAATTTGTCTTTTAGGGCTGTGCTTCTGAGTGCTGTGCACACAGCACAAATAAACAGGTGTCAAAGACGAATGACTATCCCTATTCCTTCCTCAGTTTTAAAACTTTTGCAAGTATTTCTGACCAAATCAATGATAGCCACACCAAGAGGAAAAATGTCCATAAATATTTTGCCTAATGTTATCACGTGTTTTCAGTAAAATTTTATTAATTCACTCATTATATCAGTATTAACAGTACTGTGTTGCCCAAGTAAAGGACTTGTATAGCAAATGAATGATATAAACAAAATATTATGAAGTGTTTTCCCTTAAGTTGGTTAAATGAATTCAATTAGTATATTTTCATAAAAATGATTTGTGAATAACATAGTCCCTAACTGTCCTCTTCCCCCTTAAAACCTTTTTAGTAAGGTTGTAAACATTGTAAGTTATGCTTTTGCAACTGTATTTATTAAACTCATATAGTATAAATTGCTGCTGTTTTGATATATGTGTAATTCAGACTTGCTTATCCCTAAATAATTCTAAGTTAGTATTTATTTTTTAATGTTATGTAGTTACTAACCACCATTTAAAACAATGCATGGCACAGCTGAGTAGAGTTATAGAAAGTATTCTATAATATTATATTTTATAAATCTAAGTATATATCAAGTTATTCTTGAGGAACAAATTTTTTGGAGAGAAATACTAGAACAGCACCTACTCTCATAAAGTTCATTGTCACAGATAACAAGATACACAACTTCAAAATTAAAACACTGTTACAGAAAGTAATATTAACTTAATCTTTGCTCATATCTGCACTATGTTGTGTTGGGTTTGCTATATTGTATGTCACTGCCTGTATTTTTTTTTTAGCTTTTAGTTCAAGATGAACCTTACAAGCATACCTGCCCCTTTCACCTACTCCTGGGGGGGAAAAAAACAAAAAACAAAACAAACAAACAAAAAAACCCTAAGGGCTTCCCTGGTGGTGCAGTGGTTGGGAGTCTGCCTGCCGATGCAGGGGACACGGGTTCGTGCCCCGGTCCGGGAAGATCCCACATGCCGCGGAGTGGCTGGGCCCGTGAGCCGTGGCCGCTGAGCCTGCGCGTCCGGAGCCTGTGCTCCGCAACGGGAGAGGCCCCAACAGTGAGAGGCCCGTGTACAGCAAAAACAAAAAAAAACAAAACAAACAAGAAAAAAAACACTAAAAAAAAAAAAACCCTAAGATTTAAAACAAAAACTGGACGTTTTCATCAATATTAGCACTAAAAGGTCAAACAATAATAAGAATGGAGAAAATTATCTCTAGGTCCTCATTTACCTAGATGGTATAATCCCCTGAAGGTAAAGATTAGTTGGCTCACCTATAAAAACGCCAGGTTAAGCAGAAGTTTCTGAAAATTGAATTTAATTTGAGGTTAGCAATCAGCTAAGACCAGGAAGAAAACTGAGGACAATTAAAAAGAGCAACTATAACTTTCATTGCTCTTATTCTCATTCATTTTTTGTTATTCATATATAATGGGAAAAACGTATTCTTACGTAATTATGTAGAACATATAGAAAATAATTTCTTGAAAACCTAGTCCTATCTGTCTTACTCATAAAAGTTACTTTCTCAGATAAAGATCCCCCAAATGAGTAGAATATCTATATTCAGATAATTATTTTTCAAATTAAAAAAAAATTCTGCTTGAGGCCATCGAAACAAACTATTCTTTGGTAAATATAATTCTAGACATTAAATTCAAGTTTAAACTTAAAAAAAAAGATCTTACAAAATTTAGTCAGTCTTCAAACTCAAATCACCTCAAGACTTCAAATCACTAAAAAAATCTATATCTGATCAGTAAGAAACAATATTATCTAACTGTATTTGTTTAAAGACCCAGAAGTAGAAGTTACTGATTTTAAAATACTGAAAGGTTTAAATACCTTAAAATAAAAAGAGGATAATCATTAATGGTTGTTGACCCCCAAAAACACCACATCTAAAAAAATGAGACTACAAGCAGTAGCTGAACAAGATCATAACCCCTTTGTGTTTGGGACAGTCACTCAGCCATGCACTGCTTCACCACTGGCCAGGGCTCCACGTTCCCTCTAAGCCACAAGTATTTGTAGCAGAAAAAAATGAAAATCTAGAAACCACAAGCAGCTAACACCTTCCTTCAATAAATGCCTTATCTTCCTTCCCCTACTGGCGCCCGTCACACAGTGCTCTAGAATTGCTCAGGAGGGAGGTGCTGGTGGCCGAGAACTGGTTACTGGAGAAAGATGCGAGAGGGATGAGGAGAGTGGAGTGCAGGTGGAGGACTGAGAAAAGCGAAAGACACAGTGTTCTGGGCACACTGTTAAGTCAGCCTCAGTCTTGGTACACGTGGCTCATAACAAAAATGCACATAGCTTCATTTAAATAGGGCCTTCTTATATTTTCTTTCATTTACCACTAACAACACAAAGTCAATAGCCTATTTTTAATCCATTTCACTGGTGTATTAGCCCATTTTCTCTCTCTCGTCTATTTCCCTCCTTTTTTCATTTATTCACTATTTATTCAGCGTTGAACCTGGAACCATGCCAGGCACTGGAGATGCAAAGGCACTCCCTGCTCTCACAGAGTTTAGAGTCTAATAGGGAGATAACTGACAACTGTAATACAGTATGTTAAGTGGTATAGGAGCAAGTAAGAGGTAGAGGCAGTGTCTAAACCCAAATTAGGGGCTCAGCAAAGTATTTCTGAAAAGGCCTAGAGTCCTGGAGGATGAGTAGGAGGCAGCTGTGGGTGGGGTGGAGGGTAGAGACAGAGCAAAGGGAGATATCAGTGGCTCTCAACTTGGGTGGTGCTTCCCTCAAGGAGGCATTTCATAAAAAGCTGGGGCTATTTTGGGCTGTCACAATGAGGAGGAGGGGGGCATTACTGGTATTTATGAGGAGGGAAGTCAGAAATGCTAGATGCCCTGCAAGCACGGAACAATGTCATATAATAACAAGTCCCACATCACACATGAATTTTTAATGTCCTTATTATAGATGGGAATTCCTGTTGATAACAATCTGAGTTTAGAACTCAGTAACTCCATTTTACACATAAGAACAAAGTATTTCTATATAATTTTGATATTCAGTGACTCTTCCAGGAATGCTATTTACCATGTAAAATAAATTGAGGGAAGCCTGCACTTAATTCCCGTTCAACATTTACCAAGAATTATTCATTATGTTGGAAAATCATCTCACCAATGGAAACCCAGCTTGAAGTAAGATTTGCCAATATGAGAACTGGTATTATCAGTGTGCACTCTGTCACATGCAAATAAATGACAGGAGAGAGCTGATATTCCTTTTAACAGAATTAAGAACCAGATACTGTTAAATTAATGAAAAGACATGAAAGGCAGGAATTTCACTGAGTTTCATTAACACAGATTATTTTAAAATATTTCAATTACTCTATCTTTCAGAATTATTTAAAATATAGCACAATGAGAAATCTGTAATGTAAAAAGTCAAATATAAAAATCATTTTATCACTACCTCATCCCACACTACAAGGCAGGGAATAATTTTGTCACTACAATTATAAATAAGCATCATCTTATTTGCAAGAATTTTGTACTTCACCATTTTCTTTTCTTTGGCAATCTATAAATTGTGTCAGCACATTATCCCTACTTCATTTAAGGTTATTTCCCTTTTTAAAATTACCATATACAGGAACGTTTTGTCTGCTATTATGTGCCATGACATGTTTTAATTCTGGGTCCACCCATATTTCTGCTTTGTTTTTCCTAGAAAAATGACTTCTGATCTCACTTTTCTTAAATCCAAAGTTATTAATTATAAATAAGTATAGGATTTGACTATTTCATTGTGTCTTTTAGTACAGTTTTTAAATGGCCAATAATTTAAAACCTGAAAGATACATTATAATATTATAAATTATTTTTGGCTATTTCTCCTTCATACTAGGTGTTAGCATTAAATTCACTAAAAAAACAAAAACAAAAACAGGTATGTAGGTAAGTTATATTATCTATGAATTTCATTCGGGATAGTAAAAGTATTGCTATAAATTATCTGTTATAAAATAGGGGTACTGGGACTGAAAGGACTGAGAACTGCTGCCTGGGCGGAAGAGACAAGTAGATGACAATGCAAATATTACAGTACGAGGGGCTGATGCTTAAGAATGTAGGGGAGGGGCCAAAGGTAAGCTTGGAGAAGTGTTTTTCACTAAGCAGGATATAACCCATTAGTGGGTTGTGGAATCAATTCACTGGGTTACTACCAGTATTTTTAAAGGACAGGAAGGAAGGGAGGGAGGGAGGAAGGGAAGGAGGGGAGAAGGGAAGGTCAGAGGGAATCTGATTCAACTGCGTGCGGGTCAGGGACTTTTTTTTTTTTTTTTTAATGCTTCATAGATGACTCTGAAGCAGCACTGTCTAATGGAAATATAATATGAACTACAAATGTAATTTAAAGTTTTCTAATAACCACTTTTTTAAAAAAGTAAAAAGAAAATGATGAAATAAACTAATATTAGCATCTTTTATTTTACATTCTTTTTTTCATACTAAGTCTTCAAAATCCAGTATGTGTTTTTATCTTTATAGCACATCTCAATTTGGATTAACATTTGAAGTGCTTAATAGCCTCTTGTGGCTAGTGGCTACCGTATGGAACAGCGCAGCTCTGAAGCATCCAGGTGTGTCAACCACTGACCAGAGGATACATTTTTGAAGAAATTAGGTTTTCTGTTAAGCATCAGTGCAGAAGAGTCATTACACTTGATATCCCCCTTCTGAAGAACAGCCAAATTTAGCAATATCTTGAGAAATTTACAGAAGCCCTTAGCTTAATAAAAAAGGTTCTGATATAAAATTTCTCTATACCAGATATACAACCACCAACATACTCTTACCATGAGTTTTAACATTCAATAATACTGTATCATACAGTTGCTCATTTGTTTCTGCTTATTTATTAAGCTTTGTTTGTGTTCAAAAAATTGAGATATATGACAAGGTTTCACCATCAGGAGTTGTAGAGAATGCATTCCTCTTTGCTAATAAAATTTGAGTAGTCCCAATGGACATGTTTACAGAACTTACAGGTGTCAGCTCAGCCTGTTCTTCTGTGAAGTCAATATGACGCTTGGCCTGCTTGCTGGGACATCTCAGAGAAATAGCATGCTGTGAAAATGCAGGAAGGAAGAAAATGATAGGTAAAGGAGGTGGAAAAGGGCAGTTCTCATTATCATGCAGAAAGAGAAAAAGATCACTGAAATGAATCATTGAAACAAAATAGTAATGAAAAGTTGCATGCACCTCATTATACTGTGCAAAAATAGAAAAGGTAAGAACCAGATGATCCTAACCCTTGGTAATTTAAGGATAACCTCACTCTCCTTCTGGACAGTAGAGCTCTATCGGAGAACTACACAGATAGAGTGTGTCCAGTACCAATTCATACTGAACCCCAACTGGGCCTTAACTGTTCTTTAGCAGTACTCTTAATCTTTTCTCCTCTCTCTAAGTCATTCCCTCTAAGCTTGTTCTTAGAGGGAACAAGTAGTTTCCAAGTTCTTCAACTTCCTGGTTTCATCCTTCAACCTCTCCCTATGACCTCACTTCCTTCCATTTCTAAGAAAATCGCATCTATCATGAGGATCTTCATCCCTAAAATGTATCCTACAACTACACCCATATTCTCATCCTTCTCTCCACTTCTATATGAGTAAATACCCTTTTTTCCCCTCCAAAGCTAACCATGTCCTAGATCCTACTCATTCCCCTTCTAATATCTCAGTCTCTGATACTCAACTGGTCTAGCTTACTGGGGCTGAGAAGGACAGAAAAACATTCAATTCTTCTGGGTACCCTCCTCTTGTTAAACTATTATTTTTTACTTTCATTATTTTTTACTTTTGAATTCAGCTACGGTGTACCTCTTGCACTTATCCCTTAATTCCCTGCAATCTAGCATCCACCTTTCTTCTCCAAAGTCTTCATCCTTTGAGTTGTAATGCATTCTGTTATTCATTCTCAAAGTCATCAATGACCTTTTAACCAAGGTTTCTGTCTTTCCTATCATAGTACTTTACTCACTGTACTAAAATTGCTTCTTTGGTTGTCTGTATTGACACCCCTTTCCTCAGACAATAAATTATAATCTCCTAAGGACGTTGTGTATTATGTTCATAGTTTTATCCCTTACAGCCCGTCACAGTGTCTAGGTGCTCCAATATTTATGGAATGTATGAATAACTATTACTTCTTGGCCTTCATGCCACTTGCTTGGCCAGATCAAGACTGTTTTTGCTTTCCCCTCTATACATTTTCTCAGTCAACATATCCTATAGCACTGTGTCAATCACTGCATCAATGGGAGGCCTATCAAATCTATAATGCCATTATCCTCATTTTTAGGAAATAAGGACTTAAGTATTAAGGGCTAAAAAGGCATGATAAATGCAACCAACTCTCAAATGGTTCAGGAAAAAAATGTATATACATAAAAAATAAAGTGTGGCAAAACGTTAAAAATTAGTGAACATGAGTAAAGAGTTTCGTGAGTTCTTTGTACTATTCTTTCAAATTTTTGTAAATTTGACATTATTTCAAAATAAAAAGTTTAAAAAATATATATTCTCTCTAGGCTCAATCTCACACAAGCTCCCATCATATTTCTAAACACTTATTGGTTAGTTAAAAAAAATCACAATCCAAGGTGTTCAACAAGAGATGGCTGCCTATATGCCATGTTAAACAGTATGATGGAACCATTATATTATTAAAATTCAACATATCCTTACCAAAAATGAATATACATATGGGAAGTAACAAAGACAATAGAAAACAGTACATATGCAAACAAAGATTAAATGTTGTTATCTTAATAAAGATGAAAAGGGATTATGCAATGATAGAAATCATTTCTTTAACGTTAAATAGGTTCCATTTCCATAAAATATTTAAATACTACAAAAAATACTACTACTATTTACATACTTTTTTTTGGTAGTATTTTTATCTTTTCTTCATCACTACTTTCATAAATCTAAAAGCTGTGCTCAAAACACATACAAGAAGTGAATGTGAAGGTCAATTCTGCACACAAACTTTGCTCCATACCTTCTCAGTTTCAAAATCTTTCATTTGTTATAAAGCTATCACGTTCTCTATCAATCTCTCAAAAACTCTCCACAAATCTCTGCAAAGCAAGTTATGGATCACTGCTTTCTTGAACTGAATCTGTAACGTGTTAAAAGTACCATTTACGAGCCAGAATTTTGTGGGGGGAGGATGTATAGAGAAGCACTGATCTGAACACAGGAGCCCACCCATAATCAAGAAATGACCTTCTACCAAAACCATGGTTACAAAATAAAACACTTCGTTTTGGTAGCGTACACCTTAGATAACAACTGGAGGAGAGTGGAGGTTTGTGAACACACATTAATGCTTCAATAAAACGTTCATCATCTCTTACTGATATGTGTATATGCTCTTCGCAAATCTTAAAAATAAATATAGCATGATGGTTAAGAATCCAGACCCTGCGGCCAGAGGGCCTGTTTCAAGCCCCAGCTCAGTCGTTTCCTGGCAATGTGACTCTGGGCTTATTATTTAACCTGTTTCCTCATGTGTAAAATGGTGTAATGACAGCATTTATCTCCAAAAGTTGCTATAAACATTAATGAGTAATAATTACATTACTATTATATCAAAAGTGGGAAACCACCAGCCATCATCTGAATTTTATTTAAGCCTCAATTCATTTAGATTAGAGCTAGCTTATAGCTGTTAAATTTTAACAATATATTCGGGAAT
Organism: Aethalodelphis obliquidens; assembly: GCF_003676395.1. Taxonomy (NCBI): domain Eukaryota; kingdom Metazoa; phylum Chordata; class Mammalia; order Artiodactyla; family Delphinidae; genus Aethalodelphis; species Aethalodelphis obliquidens. The sequence continues at coordinate 32,072,251 of NW_020837946.1, read as the reverse complement.
ATACTAAAACACCACAAGATGGGGATGTTGCTGCATAAATCTCTTTGCCTTTTTTCTACTGCCCATGTAGTTCTGTCTCTAGGTCTGGATCTGAGAAGCACTGGCCAGTCTAGCCTTGTCTTGATCCTCCTTCAATTCTGTGATGAAACAGCAAGGTATTGCTGACTGTCTGGGTTCAAACCCTTGGGAAAGTTATTTAGTCACTCTGCCTTAGTTCCTTTCATTGTAAAATAGAGGTAATGGTACCTATTCCACAAGGCACTGTACAGATTCAGTGTGTTAGGCATGTAAAGCACAATGCCCAACACAGAATAAGCACTCAATATAGTAGCTGATATTATTTTCTCTTTTCCTCCCTCTTCCGTTTATTCCTCTCCTAGATATGTAACTGGCCATTATATAGCCAGTATAAGGTCCTTTACCAGCTCTCCCAACACAAAGCAAAACAGAAAAGAAAAACAAAACAGACCTAAAACCAAATAAAGATGCGTTTTCACTTCCTCAAGGAAACACTGCATATATTTCTAAGAAACCCACCCAATAAGGATCAGGGCATATATGCCAGTGTTGACTGGGTGGTGTGTCTGAAAAGTGTCTATGAGTGATGACCAGGCTTTTCCCCTGGCTTTCACCAATCTTCAGTTCTTCTTTCATCTGATACCTATTCCTTTTATTAATCTCACTAGGCCAGTGAAATCTAGAATTGAACACCAAGTTGGTACACGTGAATAAATTTCAGTGAGATGTAGCAACATAGCCACTAGAATTTTAGGCGAAATGTAGCTGTAATAATTAATAACCCCAATCTTTTAGATATGTAGGCCTCTTAAAGTTTCAGAAAGCCCTGTGCTCCCACCTGGTTAATACTTCAGAGCAAAAGGCTGTTTTCTAAGAATAATTTGGGACTTCAATGCCAATGCTACCTGATAGTACAACACAATTGCTGTTTTCTTTCCAATACCTCAAAATTTCTGCACACATTAATTCCTGAAATAGTTCGGGAAAGTAAAAGAAGTAAAGGAATTGCCCTGAAGCTATGATATGCTGTGTTGCATATCACAAGTTATAATGGTGTATCCATGAAATATTTCATTTAAAAAACCCTATGTACATAAGGAAAAAATATATAACACTGAAAAGTTTTAGTAGCTCAGATATTTAGGGAATTTTTCCTATCAAAATATTTATAATACGATCATCAAATATTCTTAAAGATTCAGCAAAACTTTTTGAATCTACCATAAACTTCAGTAAAAGCTTCTAAAAGTATTTTCACTTTAAAAACACATTTATGTGTATAAAATGCCAAATTCAGAGGAATCATTCCCTTAAATCCCACCAGAAAATAAATATACAGGTATATTTTAGCACTAACCTTTTATCAGTAGACCCTACTTTATATAAAATTTATAACATGAAATTACTATTTAAATTTGAAAACTGCTGTCTTATTAAAAATTGTTTTATCAGTTAATGTGAATAAAAGTACCAGCAAGTCAGCTGCAACATTTATTTCACATTGCTTTAGATATAAACAGCCCTAATTTACTTCAACTACAATGAATTCTAATTTTAAAAACTTAGCAAATGAACATTACTGATGGATTTTATAAGAATACTAACTAAAATTATTCTGTAATTCATTTTTACGTTTATCCATGGAAAATATTTTTATGCTTAAAGCATTCTTTAACATTCAGGGAATAATCATTTTTGATAATCAGCTTCACTTTATTTTTAAGATACTGATAAAAGTTGGGAGGCAAATGTAGTTTTGGAATTCAAATATAGACTTCCCAGTTATTTGACCTACTTAATCTCTTCTTTGGAATAATGCCCGGGATAGCGGGAAGCTTAAATGAAATAAACATATGTGAAGTGCCTGGAAGCACAGTATTTCAACAAAAGTCAAGAAAGAGAAAGGAGGGGAAAAAGACATACTCTCCCTGATGTGAAATTATACTGTGCCTATCCCTGCTGGCTTCAGAGAGCAAGGAGGCAGAAAGATAAGCCACAGAATTATTTATTTTTGAATGGGCAGTTTGAATACCCACATCCTCAAGACGAAATAGTACCAATCTCAAATTGATTTTTCCAACTGGTATTTGTATCACCAAACTTCAGTGCAAGTAACTATTCTGTCCTAGGTTTCTTAAAACAGGTATAATTACTTCCTCTAAAGAACTTAGTGGGGTCTAAAAAAAAAGTTTCACTATCAGAATTTTCACATATTACTTCACTCATGGCACTCCGCCCACTATCTTGAAAGAAAATAATTGCTGATAATTTTAGAGTGCAAGACTTCTAGACAAAGATGGATTGAACATGTGCATATATTTAAATGCTCATTCAAATATCTGACTGCTTCTTACGAGCCAAATAATGTTCTAGGTGCTAAAGACACATCAGGAATCAAAGAAATTTTTCAAAAATTTCCTCTCCTCCTGGACCTCACATTCAAGTGGGAGAAGACAGATGAGCAAAATAAAAGAAGTAAAGGACTTCCCTGGTGGCACAGTAGTTAAGAATCCACCTGCCAATGCAGGGGGCACGTGTTCAAGCCCTGGTCTGGGAAGATCCCACATGCCGCGCAACAACTAAGCCCATGCGCCACAACTACTGAGCCTGTGCTCTAGAACCCGCGAGCCACAACTACTGAGCCTGCGTGCCACAACTACCGAAGTCCGTGGCCCTAGAGCACGTGCTCCACAACGAGAAGACACTGCAATGAGAAGCCTGCGCACCGCAATGAAGAGTAGCCCCTGCTCGCCGCAACTAGAGAAAGCCTGCATGCAGCAATGAAGACCCACCGCAGCCAAACATACATACATACACACATAAATAAATAAATTTATTTTTTAAAAAAGTAAAATATATAGTATTTTAAATGGTGATAAAATAAAGAGAAATATAAAGCAGAAAAGGGAGATAAAAAGTATCACAGGGCAGAGGAAGAGGAGTTCAATTTTAAAATAGGGTGATCACAGAAGGCCTCACTGGGAAAGTGACTTTTGAGCAAATCCCTAAAGGTAGTAAAGGGGTACTATCACAGGGAAGGGCATCCAGGCAGGGGGACAAACGAAAAGGCTCTGAGGCAAGCTCTGACTTCTGGCAACGAACAACTGGGAGGCAGTATGGCTGACAGAGTAAGGGAGGGAGGAAAGAAAGGAATACAGGAGCAGGCAACAGGAAAGCAGATCTGGTAAGGCCCTGCAGGCCACTGTAGGGATTTTGGTTTTATACTGCGTAAGATACAAAGCCTTTGGGTTTGAAAGGAGGAGGGGCAAGATCTGACTTACCTTTAATAGGACCATTCTGGCTGACATGTGGATAACAGACTGTTAAGGGAACAGTGAACACACAAGACTCATCGGGAGGCTACTGCAAAAATCTATATCAAGACAGGGTTGGCTTGGTGGCAGTGAAGGTGGTGAGAAGTGATCAAATTCTGGATATAATCTGAAGTTAAGGCAACAGAACTGGCTGCTGGATTGGAAGCAGGGTGGGGAAAAAAAAAAGAGAAGGAGATAAAGACTCCAAGGGTTTTGCTTGATGAACTGGAAGGACAGAATAGCCATTAACTGAGATGGAGAAGACTGCAGGAGGAATAAGTCTGGGAGAAAAAAATCAGGGCTTCAGTTTTAGAGCAGTTAAATCTGAGTTACCTATTAGATAACCAAATAGAGATACTGATTAGAAATAGGATGCATGAGCCTGGAGTTCAAGGGAGAGGCACTGGCTAAAGAAACCTGTATTCCCTTGAATCTAAGATGATTTAGTGCTGGTATTTCTTGATCTTTATCAGAAACTGTCAACAGACAGCTTCACACAACACAGTGTAATTGCCATCTTGCTGACAGTGAGTGACCGATGCCACCTGCTTTAGAACATGGCTCCTCAATCTTGGCACTATTTTGGGTCAGATACTTGTTTGCTGTGGAGGCTGTCCTGTGCATTGCAGGATTTTAGCAGCACCCCTGGCCCCTACCCACCAGATGCCAGGAGCACCCTTCTATCACTGACAGCCAAAAACGCCCTCTGGGGGACAAAATAGCTCCCAGTTGAGAACCATTGTTTTTAGAGGAACTAAGATGTAGGGGGGGAAATGTGCCTTAAATAAATGATAGGGTATTAAAATTTGGGAGTTGTCAGTGTGTAAGATCACAAAAGGAGTAGATACAGATAGAAAGGTAGTCTGAGGACTGCACCTTGGGGCACTCCAAGGTCAAGAGACAGTAGACATGAAAAGGAGACTGTGAATGGCCAATGAGGTAGTTCCAATCCCTCCCCAAATCTCACTAAAACATAGATAAAGGGTTTGGTTGTTGCTGCTGTTTTAAAGACAAACTCATAAGAAGACATGACAAAAATTTGGACGCCAGAAAGCATATGGCTGAGTGGTAAAAAAAACACTCAGCAGGCCCAAGGAAAGCTGAATGCTAAGCCAGCACTGGAGAAAAGCAGAGGAGCACCCCAGTTTACATTCTGTAGCCTCAAATGACTCCAGAATCAGCAGAAGTGAATGAACGTGGGACTAAAAGCAGGACTGGTTGAAAGCATATTTAAGAAAGCAGTTAATTCCCAGATTTCCTCCTTTCCTGCCACCAGCAGCAGTCTCAGGTTCAGACCGATATTCATTCATAGGACCCCAAAGACCACAGCTTGGCACCAGGTTTTAGTTCTGCAGAAAGACAAAGACAAAGACAGCATGCTAGCATGAGGCACGCTATCTTCAGAAGGGGTTTATACAGCCCACCAGGGGCCTTTTTTGGACCCTGTAAGAGAAAGAGATCATGTGAATAAGTACAGAAATCACCCTGGCTTAGGGAAACTCCATGCTCCACAGGAACCAGGAGCATATTTTAACAGCCAATGAGTGTAGGTTCCAGGGCCCCTGGAGGGATATGTTCATGCTCACCTACAAGAGTCACACATTGCACAACAGGAGTCAAGTTCAGTGTCTTTTCACAGGCTTCTATAGTTCACTCACAGTCTTCCTGATCCATATGCACTCACCAATCAGCATCAATTTACAATAAACAATATTACCTGGATACGTTATATATTCATTAATCAAGTTTCTAGTAAAGAATGCCAGGAGAAGGAAAATCCAAGGTCATTTCCCATGAAAAAAAGGGCTCAGACCTGCTATTATTAACCCTTTCTACTTACACAGTGATTCTCAAATGGGGGCGATTTTGCCTCACAGGGAACACACAGCAATGTCTCGAGACATTTCTAGTTGTCACAACTGGAGGGATGTATGTAGTACTGGCACCTAGTGGGTAGATGCCAGGGATGCTGCTAAACATCTTACAATGCACAGGATAGCTCCCACAACAAAGAATTATGTAGCCCAGATGTCGATAGCCTTGACTTGAAAGGATTAAATGGAAGGTTGTGTTAAGGACCATTCCACATCCCATGCCTTCTTTCCCAAATGAGTGCTAAAGCATTGGCAGCCAAGCATATGCCCTCCATGCAGGGGATTGGAAGAATCTTCTCTGGAGAAGCTTACCGACCTGAGAGAAAAGACCTAAGAATGATACTAGAATAAAGACTACAAAAGACAAAGAAGAACTTTAAGAAGATGAAATTAATAGAACACCAATTTTGTTCAAACCAAGTAAGAGATTTAATCAACTGGGAGAAAGTTTGGAGTAGAAATAGTGATAAACATACAAAAAGCTATTTTGAAATCTAAAGACAATTCTTAATTCCAGGAAAAGCAAAAGGTAATGTTCCCAAAAGGAAATGTAACAGAAGTATATACAGTTTAGCAGTAAATTGCATGTATACAGTCATGATAATATAAACACTGAATAGTTACCCAACCAAAATATATTCGAAGGATGGGGGAACGGGAGGGGAGAAAAGAGGGGAACTGTCTAAGGAGCACTATATCCTAATTTCCAAAGTGAGAAGACAGTAGGGAATACATACAACTGAAAAAAAATCAAGAAATAGCGATATACTTACAGATTTAATGATAGGTAAATACACTAAGAATCAGCTGAAAGAGTAGAAAGCACTTACCTCTGCAAGCAGAATACAGGGTGCATGAGTGTGTGTGTGCACGTGTAGCAAAGTTTTTTTGGTAACAAGTCTCTTTAGAACTATATGACTGTTTTTTAAATTAATTAATTTATTTTTTTTTTAATTTTTGGCTGCATTGGGTCTTCGTTGCTGCGTGCGGGCTTTAACTAGTTGAGGCGAGGGGGGCTACTCTTCGTTGCGGTGCACAGGTTTCTCATTGCGGTGGCTTCTCTTGTTGTGGAACACACCGCAGGCTTCAGTAGTTGTGGCTCACGGGCTCTAGAGCGCAGGCTCAGTAATTGTGGCGCACAGGCTTAGTTGCTCCGCGGCATGTGGGATCTTCCCAGACCAGGAATTGAACCCTGTCCCCTGCATTGGCAGGTGGATTCTTAACCGCTGTGCCAACAGGGAAGTCCCTAGAACTATATGACTCTTTAACTCCATGCATGCAAAACTAATTAAAGTATTTTTTTAAAAATTGTATTTGAGTCTGGTGGTAATTTGATACACTGGTTTGGGATCTAGCAAGCCTCCCTTAGTTTTCTTGGTTTGCGTTAGAACAGACTAGATCCAAAAAAAAAGTACATTGAAACAAGTTCCAGATTTGTTAAGTCACTTTTCTACCCACCTGGGCAAGGCAAAAGAACAGGCTGGACAGAGAAGACTTTTAACTCCTTTCCCTGCTTTTTGCTGGCTTACTCACAAAACCTTATACTAAAGTCTTATATTAAATATTATACCATTGAACACTGGTATCCTTGCCCATGGATACCACTAGATACTGTGTGAAGTGTTTGCTAGAAGACTTCACTTTTTACTTTGTTTGCTCTTCAATTGTTACTTATAATGAGTGTACTTTACAGAGTGAACTTTATAATGAGTGTATTTTACAGATGGAAACACACACATACACACCAAGATTCTTAATTAGTTCATAACCTGTCCTCATGCATTTTGACCCAACTCAAAATAATCTGATTGGAAAGAAGGAATATCAACACACAAAACACAGAATAACCAAACAAGCTCATCCCTAATAAAATATTGCTCATTTCCCAACAGGTAAGCCTAAAAGATATAAGTGATGCATGCTAAGTAGCTGGTGCTAAATATAACACCCAGGTATCACAAGGTAGAAATAAGTTTTCAAGTTCTCTATAGAATATATACCGCTTAGAAAAGTTTCATTTTAAATAAATGAAAGTTTACTCTTTGATGTAATTTGCTAACTTTCTTTACAAGCAATAAAACTTAAATTTATCTCCAAACTACCATGATTCATGCTTCTTTTGTGCTCCACAGTGCCTAGAACAAAGTACTAGTGGATACCAAGAGTTACTGATGGATGGAAATTAACCTAATGAATTAAATCAATGGTGGGAAAATCAATAATATTGAGTAACAGGTGTAAATTTTGAATTTCTCTGCAATTCCTTAAACAACGTTTTATAAGATTTTACCTTAGTATTGATTAATATAAATTATTTTACCCTGTATTAGAGAGCACTATATATATAAACTGAATGGAAGGCTGGCTTTATTCTGCCCCATAGGTTTTCTTCTTTCTTGCTGCTGCCTTATAACAAAATTGCCTTCTCCTTGATGGAAAAAACTCAATAAAGAATTCATCTTCATCAAGCTCAGCTTTTACTAAACTTATTTTATCACAGATCCATTCCTTACCCTCACCCCATCACATCCAGAAAAACTTCATCTTTTAAAATCTGTTCATGCATATTATATCACTTCTGATTCTCTGAACCACCGTATGAGGAAGGTAGACCATGTACTATTAGCTCCACTTTACTTATGAGAAATTGGAGTTCACAAAGATTGAATAACTCTTGTAGGTCTGATGGGTAGTGAAACACTTGGAACCAAGTTTTCCAATTCCAAGCCCAGTGGCTCTTTTCACTACATCACACCGACTCTTTGACAATAAAATGGAGTAAACCCTGAGAGCTAGAATCTATGAGAATTATAATGGGGATATGAGTCATTTTCTCAAATGGTTATTTTGTAATAAACATATATTAGAAAGCAATTATTTCAGCTTAATAGCTATCATAACTTTACAAAATATCATTAAATATATTTCAAGTTTTTTAATCATGTGATACAACTGACATTAATTTAAGGACTTCAAATAGTCACAAGAATAAAACTGAAGAAACTAAATCTCTTCTTAATCATCTTTATGATACTGCTATATCTGGTAATATATTCTGGTCTGATTTTAAAGCTTAGCTCAGAGGTATTCTTGACAAACTTTAAATGTAGAAAAAACAGGAAAGTTGATTAGAACTGCATTTTTAAAATATCGTTTCTTCCTTATTGTAATACTGAAATACCAGGGAAGAAAGTTCCATCCACTTACCTCAGTAATTGGCTGCCCCTGATGTGTCAAATCCAGTTCTTGAGGGCGTGTTACTTTATCAATATCCAAAGAGTCCATGCTAGAGGCTGCAGAAGTGATGCTTGAACGAGAGGAGTTACTAATAGAGCGTACTTCAGCATCACTCACTGTGCCCGCTGACGCTGTTCTCCTGTGCTGATTAGTTACTAAGGACTTAGTACCTTCTAGTACAGACTGCTGAGCAGCCTCATCCATGCTCAAGGAGGCCTGTTCTAACTGTGCAGTGATGTCATCCAGGGAGTAGTTGGCATGAGACGGTTTAGTTATCCTATTAGACGAAGAGGACAATCCTTTCAAGGTGCCATGTTTTGATGTATGTCGGCTAGCAGGTAACTTCTGAGTGGCTTTTGTTTCTGTGATTTGACGCTTACTATTGCCTGCACCAAAACTGCTGAGCTCCTGCTCTATTGAGCAAAGATCGGCCATTAGGGCATCCAGATCCACAGTCTCTCCCTGATTCAGAGCTTCTGCAATGAACAACATACACGATGTTTCCAGAACACAATGAATTAGAATTTATACATTCTATTATAAATCAGTTAATGAATGCCAGGGGAAAAGCAAACAAATTCATCCTATTGGGCCTAACGCCTATCAAATACAGGATTTCTAACAGTTTTTTGTTTTAAATTCCAAGAGAAAATTTTAGAAGCAAAGAGTCCATCTTTTAAGATTTGTAGTAATCAGAGGAGAATAAAATTATGAGTAGAAAGATAAAAATAATGGAAAAATTGTATACTGTTCCATGGTTTTAACCACATCCCCCATGCAATTTTTTACCAGAGGCTCTAAGTTGTTAATATGACCATTGCCCTGGTGGAGATGTTAATACCTAAAGATCTGAGGGCATAAAAAGAGAAATGTTAAGCCCTAAAAAAATTACAGATTGAAATGTCAGTTCCAAGAACTAAAAGCTGACTAGGTAGAGTTCATTAAATAAAGGCCAGAGGGGCTGGTTTTAAATTAATATCAAGTAATTTCACTTTCACTGGACTTTATTCCAGTGAAAATACAACAATGCAATTAAGTTTGCTGTAGGATTCTACCTGAGTATGTACTTTGTCAATTATTAATAACTCAACTAGAAAACTATTTTAGTTATGTTCCAGTTTGTTTTTTCTCTGATGATTTGAATTAGTAATAAAATGTACAAATCAAGAAATATAAGAACTCAGTCAAGTTATGCATACTTGGTTTTTATATTGAGCTATTTGTAATTGTTACTGTATTATTTCTACATTATATAACTTAATACATTGTTTTACATTTTATTTCCAATTACATCTTACCATTCAAGTTGTATATGGAGAAACGATAAGAAAAATTGGCCATGTTTGTTTCCTGGCGAAGAGGAGATCTTTTTATTGGTTCCGTGGGCTTGTCAGAATCCAAACTCTTTAAAAAACAAAGTTTAAGAAGTCATATTAAATTCAGGCTTCAATTATAATAAAAAGATGAATAAAGTTTTTTTCTTATGATTAAGTGAACTGTCATATAATAGTTAATACAACCAAAGTTCTTCTAAGTAATAGCATTAAGGAAAAGTATAATTGGTTTTCATATCATTTTGGTTATAGTTTCTTCAATTTTTAGATATATGCTTACTTAAGGCACTTGAGATAGTTACAGTTTGGAGTAAATATCTTTCCAAATATTGAATACATCAAGGATAGTGACTGAGCTCGTTTTACATAAATTCACTATAAAATAAGCTAGGTACATGAATATGGGCATGGTAAGATAAGAAATAATGCAGAGAATTCTGTTTTCTCTCTCCTCAAAGGAATTTGTTGTTGGTCCAACAGAGCCTCATTCTTGGAATGAATTACCCTGGAGATAAGGCACAATTCTGGACTCAAAATTATGAGACCCTAGATCTTAATGGCTACAACTTCAAACAATGATGGAATGTCCTTGTTCTTTGCAAGCTCTACTAAGGTGAGGGCAAACTGTAACCAGCTATACTGCCTGTGATTAAGTCTTCAATCACACTGAACTTCAGGGTAGGGTGTCTTGTAAGTTAACTCACCACCTTTTTATTTATTTTTAAGATTTTTAAATTATTTATTTATTTAATTTATTTATTTTTGGCTGCATCAGGTCTTAGCTGTGGCATGCGGGATCTTCGTTGAGGCATGCAGGATCTTTTGTTGCAGCATGCAGGCTTCTCCCTAGTTGTGGCGTGCGGGTTTTCTCTTCTCTAGTTGAGGCGCGTGAGCTCAGTAGTTGTGGCACGCAGGCTTAGTTACCCCGTGGCATGTGGGATCTTAGTTCCCTGACCAGGGATCAAACCCGCGTCCCCCGCATTGTTAAGGTGGATTCTTTACCACTGGACTACCAGGGAAGTCCCAACTCACCATCTTTTTAAATGACACTTTTTTTCTCTCCAACCTTTCTACAATAAGGAAGATAAGGCGTTTACAACAGAGAAATTCAGGGAAAGGGTCAATAGTTATTTAGTGTCTATTTAAATAAATTTGTAAATATTACGATTAGTCTTAAAATTTTAATTTCTCTTTATAATTATCAAATAGATTTCAAATGAAAAAGAATGCTGAATAGTCTATTTGTAGAATCATGGAATTAGATTAGAATGCTATCTTCTTTATTCATTTGTTTCAACTGAATCCATTTAGATAGTGTCCATCCAGTTTTTGTTTTTTTTTTAACATCTTTATTGGGGTTTAATTGCTTTACAATGGTGTGTTAGTTTCTGCTTTATAACAAAGTGAATCAGTTATATATATACATATGTTCCCATATCTCTTCCCTATCCCACCCCTCCAGCCAGTCACAAAGCACCGAGCTGATCTCCCTGTGCTATGCGGATGCTTCCCACTAGCTATCTACCTTACGTTTGGTAGTGTATATATGTCCATGCCTCTCTCTCGCTTTGTCACAGCTCACCCTTCCCCCCTCCCCATATCCTCAAGTCCGTTCTCTAGTAGGTCTGTGCCTTTATTCCTGTCTTACCCCTAGGTTCTTCATGACATTTTTTTTTCTTAAATTCCATATATATATATGTGTTAGCATACGGTATTTGTCTTTCTCTTTCTGACTTACTTCACTCTGTATGACAGACTCTAGGTCTATCCACCTCATTACAAATAGCTCAATTTCGTTTCTTTTTATGGCTGAGTAATATTCCATTGTATATATGTGCCACATCTTCTTTATCCATTCATCTGATGATGGGCACTTAGGTTGTTTCCATCTCCGGGCTACTGTAACATCTAGTTTTTAAAGCTATCATCTGAAGGAGATCCACAGCCATTCAGTGTCTTATTTCAAAGTTTCGGGAAACAGCTAGGAAATTCTCCTTCAACCTCAAACCAAAATCTTCTGCTGCAATTTACGGCCTAATCCTCCTTCTCTAAGTGGAAATGAAGAATAGTATGTAGGTAATGTTTTCAGTAAAACCTGAATATAATTGAAAACATATTAAAACTCAATCTATTCATCAGTTCAAATAAACAAATACTTATTATAATTATCTGCTGTGTCCATGGTGCTGGGGCAAAAAGGGAAATAATAAGAAATACTCCTTGATGCCAAGAAATGGGTAATCTAGTAGAGTGGTTTTTTAACATTTTTTTTTTGGCAGGGGGTGGAGGCAGGTTGGGAGTGGAGGTCATTGAGAATGTGATAAAAGCCATGAACCTTCTTCCAGAAAAATGCAAATACATATAAAATTTTGCAAACAATTTCAGATGATTCAACAATCACTTAAAACTGATTTAATATAAAGCTGAAAATCCATTAACATCGTTTGGGTAATACAGGTGCACAGATGACTCTAGTTAACTAAAATGAGGAAATAATTTAAGTTTCAGCCACCAACTTAGTAAGTAAAATATTTTTTGAAAATTTCTGAAGTGTTAAAAAGCAACTTGCTAGCAGCGAGCCATGTTATGCAATAGTTTTAACCTGTTTTCTCTCTAAAGACAGCTTCATACATAAAAAAAAAACTGTCACAGCATTAGTTTAGGAGCCAACTTTTTTGATGAATGGCTCTTCACATCTGTATGTCAGGGAATTTAAAATATAGGGAAGAATACAAGGTTTTATTGTATTCAGTAGAAATGCCATCTACAGTGGAGTAGCATGGAGTCTACTCCACCCAGAGTGGCTGGACTGATATTTACCTGTCTTTGCTCTTTTTTGGCCCCTCTCCAGGGATGGACAATAAAACCCACAGTCAAGGAAACCCCTGGGAGTTCCCTGGTGACCAAGTGGTTAGGATTCTGGGGATGGACAATAAAACCCACAGTCAAGGAAACCCCTGGGAGTTCCCTGGTGACCAAGTGGTTAGGATTCCGGGCTTTCACTGCTGTAGCCTGGGTTCAATCCCTGGTCAGGGAACTGAGATCCTACAAGCCACGCAGCATGGCCAAAAAAAAAAGGAAACCCCACATATAACAGCTGGCCCTCATATACTTTCCTTCAAGCATTATCATTTTCTACTTCCTCTTCTTCCCTTCCTCTTTCCTTTTTCTCCTCAGCATAGAACTGCATAGCCTAGTCATCATCTCCATGCCAAAATCACTTTTTTTAAAAAAAATTAAGAATTAAACTGAAATGGTTTGGTAACTACATAAAAGACCTTTATCACCACAAATACTGTTATTTCTTCTGATAGGAGATGAAGAGCATGATCCTTATGAAATCCTAGCAAGATTGAAAGCGTTCTTCTCAAAATTCATCATTAACAGGCTGTGGTCACAAACATGTCTGCTTTTCAAAATGATCTAGTAAGAATTACATGAAGAGTTTCTCAGTTTCAATCCCAGACTGCTATAGAAAGAGATACAGAAACAAACTAGTACTTTAAGTTTCCACCTTACCACCTACTTTTCTACTGGTTAACAAATCTCATACTTAGCAATTTACACAAAAATTCTTCCCGGAGATATTATTTAAGTATGAGTGAAAGTAAGTTTTGTTCTAATGTTCTTTCCCATTGTCATAAAGTTAACGTTGCTTTAATAAACATAACTATCTTCATATATATTGAATATAATGTATTAACTGGGGTTGTAATAGTATATGCTTTTATTCTGAAAAGTGACCTAGTTTGGAAGGTAAAGTCGTTCTTTTTTTTTAAAACCGAAGATCCAATAAAACAATGAAAAAGCTCTGCCACTGTTTTCAAATGCAGCCGGGGATGAAATTTTGTCAGTATTCTGGAATCATGTAATAGAAAATATCTGCATGTGAGGATATTATTTATATTGTAAAATGTGTTCATACTCACTAAGTTATAGAATAGGATTTGCTAAAATTTAGATTTTTACATTTTAGGCTTTAAAACTTTTTAGGCAGCAACTCAATTTATGAAACAGATTTTAAGAAATCCCTCTAGATGCACAGAACCTCTGTCAAAAGGATTTCTTTTTTTAACTCCTTAAAATAACCACAGAAGACAATATCTTATGTTCCAGAGTTACTATTCATTTACTTGTTAATGTTTTGGACATTTTCCCTTTATAGCAGTATTTTAAAACATAAACTATATTCATATCCTCATGTTTACACAGTAAAGTTTTGGCACATAGTGATGACTTAAAATCCTCAACCAGTTTTTCAAGCACAATTTCTAACCTGAGTGAGTTTGTCTAGCTCCCCCAGCCAGGCTCCAAACATTTTGTCCAGGTCCTGATCTTCCTTGTCACTGTCTTCTTCAGCACCATGGTCAATTTCTTCATCTGACAGCTGCTCCATCTGAAATACAGATATTTGTGTATAATGAATAACTATTGAACTTGAAAAATCATGCAGTGTATGTTCTGATACATGTCGCAACTCTCTGGAGTCAAACTTTAAAAACTAGAGATTATATTATAAAAGGAAACGAAATCATAAGTGGAGACAAGGTTAACAAGGGAGTAGAAATGAGCAATTAAGTCTCAAATTTTTAGGAAATTGTGAAAGAAGAACAAACTGTATCAGATTATAACCAGAATCATAAGTAATGATGATTTTTTAAAAAAAAAATTTTATTGGAGTATAGTTGCTTTACAAAAATGATTTTTTTTTTTTTTAATTTTTTTTGCAGTACGCGGGCCTCTCACTGTTGCGGCCTCTCCCGTTGCGGAGCACAGGCTCCGGACGCGCAGGCTCAGCGGCTGTGGCTCACGGGCCCAGCCGCTCTGTGGCACGTGGGATCTTCCCGGACCAGGGCACGAACCCGTGTCCCCTGCATCGGCAGGTGGACTCTCAACCACTGCGCCACCTGGGAAGCCCACAACAATGATTTTTAAATCACAGACCACTCCCATTAATCACAGGATATTAAAGTAGTACAGTTCTTTCCACTAATAGATCCTGCAACACCCCCAAACACCACAGAAAAAAAAATTTCAGAAGACTTTAATGAGCAAGTTATTATCTTATTTATTCTGTAAAAATTTGTTCAAATAAGTATGTATCATGAAAACCTTAGTCCAAAAAGCATTTCAGAGAAAAGACAAAGCAAAAATCTTTAATCTAGTTCAGTTTGTTGAATTAGTTCTTCCTTCTATCTTACTCTTACTTTCTACCCCATTTGTCCTTTACTAATTTCCCTATCAGTCCCTACAAAATTCAAGGAACTAGAATTCAAATAGAAAACAGGAATTGAAAACATGAAATTCATATACAAAATTTCCTACATGTGGTGACTTTTCACGTGTTAAGTCCTTTGAAAGAAGAGATATTTTCTTTCTTCCCACTAATAAAATAACGTGATATCTGACACGGAACTTGCATATTATTTTGTGAAAGGAGGAAAAGATTACACGAAACAAAGTAAGATCAATGACTGACCAGATACTTAAAATTCCTAAAGTAAGATTAATCTGATTAATATAAAATATTTCAATATTAAAGGCTCTGAGAAATCTTCAGTAAAGCTTAGCTTTGCTTAAACCAACATATTCCAAATTTACTTGACCACAGATCCTTTTCCTTCAACTTGGAGTAACACCCATTAACTTTCCCAGGGACACAATGAATATCTTCATTGTACATGCCAGACTCTTGACTCACGTTTGTGAAAACACAAATTTTGTTCTAGTGGATCTAGGCAATATTCAGAATACAACTTGTCAGTTAGCTTCAACAGTTCTTCAGAGATTAAAGATATCCTTAATCTAGAATAAGAATTTATATACATCTTATACCTCCAAAGCAGCAATCAACAAAATTATTTCTGCAGTCCTTAAATACAGTTATGAGATACATAAGGATTTTAGATATCTGATGAGGTGCCATGAAGTTAAATTTTAAACTTTATTTTACCATATAAAATTTTGTAGAAACGGTCAAATGATGTTGCAAAATCAAAACTGAATTTAGTTCTAATAATGTTGAAAATCAGATCATATCCCATTTAACCACTTAAGAGATTCTCATTTCTTAATTTCACTACTATAAGCATGTATAAATCAGGGCATTCTACCTTGACAAATGGAAAATGGATCAACTAATTTTCCAATGCATAAATTTGGCTCTTAAAGACATTTGGTTTTCATAGTTCACTTGTATTAATACTATTTCTAAGATTTTCATTCATTATTGAATTATTTAGAGAGTAGCCCCCACTCACCACAACTAGAGAAAGCCCGCGTGCAGCAGCAAAGACCCAACGCAGCCAAAAATAAATAAATAATTTTTAAAAAAACATTATCAACCCATTAAAAACAAAAAGTTAGTGCAAAGAAAAACCTCATCTCACCAGGTGACTTAATTATTTGAATAACAGTTGCTAGTTTGAGAACATCTAAGAGTAGTAATACTCAGTCTTCATAATGAGGGCCAACAAGCAACATAACTGGGAACGTTAACAGTCAACTTCCTGTTCCTCCCTAATCTTCAAAACTAAACACTGCAATAACCCAGAAGCAAAAATATTCTAGGAAGAATTCTGCTTTTAGATAATGACACTTACGCCTACGCTTCCCTTCTGAGCACACATTGCAAATGTCCATAAGGAAGATGCTACACTGGAAAAAAAATGAAACAACAGGAACATAATTTTACAGCGCAAACACTAAACGGTTCAAAATGAATATGAATATTTTAAATTGTCATGGATCCAAATAGAACTACAGACTCCTCACCAAAGTCTGGTGTGTTCTGTGAGTTTTTTTCCTATTATTCAAACCCAATGATTATTTGGATTTTAAAAAGTCTCTCAAATATTTTAAGAATTTTGTTTTATCTAGACTACTGTTGACTCACGTAAAGGAACATATGCTAAGGAACAATGACAGAGTCATAAAATAAATCAAAAATTTAAAGTAACTATTAGACTTTTACTATTTATGTAACTTTTGCCAATTTTGTCCTTTCTTGAATTTCTGTCACCCCATGGGTTATTTTACAAAAATGAACTTTAGACATTTTATTCAGAGACTTTTCCAATAAAAATTTAGGTCCTACAACATTTCTTAAAGGGTCTATACTCTAAAACAGCACTCTCCATTCTCTAGAAGCTGATGTTAATCCTTATTCTCCTACCCCCAATACGGCATTGTTTCTGTTTACTACACACACCAAATGAGGAGCCCCAAGAAAGTTTATAGGCTCTGCACCGTCTAAAAGTCAGCAAATCTGGGAAGGCAATTCATTCCTTATTATATATCAATCCTGTCTCCAATTAAATCACAATTCTAAACCTGAATTTTCCCAACATAATGCCCCTGCTGGAAATGATGACAGCAGAAAATGCAAATTAAATTATACACTAGTCAGTCAACTGTCTCTCCAAACAAAAAGGGGAAATTTTTTTTAAGAAGAAAAGAGAACTTACAAATTTTGTTTTAAAAATAATTAGATATAAAGCAGAAACTAACACACCATTGTAAAGAAATTATACTCCAATAAAGATGTTTAAAAAATTTTTAAAAAAAGGATTTAAATGGATAGCTTCTAATGTGATGTTTTTCCTTAATGATGTAGAAATAGGCCCAAGGAAACTATAATACATACTAGAACAAATACTATTAAATTACTCTATTAAATTAGGAGGTACTTTAGGAGGACATACTAAGGTTTCACTCAAATTCCCTGCTCCATTATATCCGAGGGAAACTATTTCCTTAAAGAACAAATGTACCCTGCCACAAATGAAAAGGTTTACGCTTCCAAAGTGCAGACTTACTTAATACAGAACAAAGCCCAAAGTCGCTGGCAGGTCGAGAAGGCCCTGAGTGATCCTGGCCTTCAGGGACCTCTCTGACCTCTATTCCCACTCTCCCCACTCTCCCCTCCAGGCACACAGTCCTGCCCACTGCTGTTCCTTGGAGCAGGTTGCAGAGGAAGGAAGAATGTGGATTCTGTTTTGAAGACAGATTGAGAGATGCCTAGCAAACATCCAACTGGAAAAAAACGAGGAAGTTAGGACTCAGGTAATGAGAAAGTTTAGTCAGCCTGAATATTATTTCAAACTCATGTTTATTACAGAAAAAATAATAGATTACAGCTAATAATAACTAACATTTTAAACTAGTTGACATTTATTTTATTAATGAAGTGAAAACAGAAGTAATGGGGGAATGATCCATAGTTGCTTTTATGCTGGTTGGTTTCATTTCACAAATAACAGTGAATAATTGTGCTTCAATTACTACAGGTGAAAAACGTATAATATACATAGTAAGCTCCACTACACATAACAAAACTATCCATTTAGTATGCCTTAGTATGAAACAATATTATTCCCACTAAATTTTCCATGAAGTTAAAACATGCAAGCATATTTTCCCTATTAACCTTCCCCTTGGAAGATATTTTGGCTCACTATTCAATTTCCTCACTGCAAGATGGAATGGTGATCTTCATCAAGAAGGTGGGGCTTAGAGTAGGACGTAAGGATTTGAATAAATATATTCCAGGTAGGGCTAATTATAAAGAGCAAAGAAGAAGGTCTGTTTTTGTGAGGCTGTCTAATTAAAACAAGAAGGAAGAGTGAGATTTAAAGATCAAGGACTAGGAAAGGACCCGGTCATACAGGACCTTGAAAGCCAAACCTATTTTTTTCCTCCAGAAGGCAACTGGGAAGAACTAAACACAGAAATGAAGGAGGTCGGGGGAGAAATGGTATTTTAGTCAGAGGACATGGTACCTGTATAAGAGTTATTAGAAAAGGGAAAGACCATTAGAAGGCCACCATGGGTATTAGTTAGAGAGAATTACAGATACAGAAATTAAAGTCTTGAGAGGAAGTACAACTTATACAAGTCACATACTCACAAGTGGCAAGAAAAATACACGGTATATAGCAAAGGTACCTTATTTATTACCGAACTCTTTTTGTCCCTTTAATTCAAAAATTCAAAAATAATTCAAAATACTTGCTTTTTGTAAAAGTACTTAAAGAATAATTGCTTTTTGTAAAAAATAAGTGCTCTATACTTAAAAACACGTGAAAACTCTCAGAATACAGGAGTGCAGAGCTGCTACTACAGCATTTCTTTAGATCTAGCATGCTTAATGTTCCAAAGAGGCAAGAGAAGCTTTGATATTATTTAGTACTTACTCTACGTCTACCATGTGCCAGACACTGGGGGAAGAGAGATCAACGTGACAGACTCCATCCTTAAGTACATATAATCTAGTAGGGAACAGACCAGGAAACCAACAATGATGAAACACTATGTTAAGTGCTATAATAGAGTATGTTATGTCAGTGTGGTTTAATTCCGTTTGAGAAGAAGAGAGGAAAGGTGTGATGCTTCAGTAGAGACCTGAAGAATGAATATGCAAGGCAGAGATGGGGAAGAGGGTTATAAGCAGAGGGACCAGCATGTGCCAAGGTATATAAAGGTGTGAGAAGGTTAAGACATGTTGAGAACTCTAGGTGGCTTAACATTCCTGAAGCATAGGATGTGTGGCATAGACTCATGGAAAATGGGGCTGGAGAGGGAGGTAGGGGCAACATTATAAGCCATATCAAAGAGTTTGGACTTGATGCCATATGGCAACATTTTTCCAACTGTGGTCTACTGATGACCTACATCAAAATTACCGGGGGTGCTTCTTCTTAAAGTCAGTTTTAAAATGGCGTGCCCAAGATCTGAATACTAATTTCCAGGAGGGGGACATTTTTAACAAGTCCCCCCAGGGAATTGCTTACGCCCACAAAAGTCTGAGAACTGCAATAGTGTGTTATAATTACTGGGAGGACTTCCAAGACAAAAGTAATGCAGTTTTGCACGACCACAATTTGGTTAAAGGCAGAACAACCTAGAATAAGTACTCCCGAAGACCATAAAAAAACTAAGCAGCATCAGGATCTCCTAATTAACATACCATAATTACTCCTCCTCCATGGAAGAAGCGAAAGTTCCATGCTTCTTCTCAGAGTTATTTAGAAATAAATTTCAGTTCTTTATGTCCAGTTATGTTTCAGTAGCTCTATCACAAAAACAGTTTTGAAAAACACCTCCAGGCTTCCCTGGTGGTGCAGTGGTTGAGAGTCCGCCTGCCAATGCAGGGGACATGGGTTTGAGCCCTGGTCTGGGAAGATCCCAAATGCCGCGGAACAACTAGGCCCGTGAGCCACAACTACTGAGCCTGCGCGTCTGGAGCCTGTGCTCCGCAACAA
This sequence comes from Aethalodelphis obliquidens, assembly GCF_003676395.1. Classification (NCBI taxonomy): domain Eukaryota; kingdom Metazoa; phylum Chordata; class Mammalia; order Artiodactyla; family Delphinidae; genus Aethalodelphis; species Aethalodelphis obliquidens. The sequence continues at coordinate 32,052,212 of NW_020837946.1, read as the reverse complement.
GAGATGCCGCGACAGTGAGAGGCCCGCGCACCGCGATGAAGAGTGGCCCCCACTTGCCACAACTAGAGAAAGCCCTCGTACAGAAACGAAGACCCAAAACAGCCAAAAGTAAAATAAATAAATAAATAAATAAAAGAAATGCATTTCCAAAGAAAAACACCTCCTATGCTGCTCTAATCTGATAAATAATTCTAAAGAAAAACAGACGCCAGAGAAGGGGGGCTGTGAAGACTTCCAGGTTCAAGGAGTGCCCCCAAATGCGCAAGATACAACTCTTGCAAAATAAAAGCAAGAGGAAGGAAACCTAAATCAGGCAAAAGAAACAATAAGGAAAAAAACTGTTAAATTTAGTAAGGCGAGAAAAGAGGAAGAGAACCCATCAAAAGGAGGGAGGAAGTCAGAGCTAAGAAGGCAAAGGAGAGAAACAGGACACAACAAAATGTAAAATGAAGTGAGAACTGTGGGGGATAGAGGGCTATTAAGTACTCATCTAAATAGGGCACCAAGAGGTATGTTTCTCTCTGGACCTACAACTCTTAACTCAGTTCTGTTGTGAACTAAATGGTAGCAAGTGTAAACGGCCCAAATGGAAGCTGGGAATTTAATAAACCAATTGAAACAGTATAAAGGCAAGGTTGATAGAAAAGAAGAAGAGGAGAAAATAAAATAAAATAAACCAATTGAATTTACATGAGCACTTTACAGAATTAAGATATTAAACATGTTGTGTGTATAGCAACATTTTCCTCAGGTTTTACCTTTTAACTTCGTTGGACTTTTTTTTTTTTAAGACACCGCTGAACATTTTTTTTTTTAAGTTACCAAATGTACAAATAGTGAAAAACATTCTTACACTGTTTTGTTCAGTAAATTCTTCTCTGCCCAGAAATCAGATAAATGGTTATATAAATTTTTAGTTTTATTATTCATTCTTTTATGTAATTATTGCATTTTACATAAGTAACTTAGTTTTGCAAAAAATGTGAAAGTGAGAACCTAAACTGATTTTTCCCCAAATTCTGAATTTCCCAGGCTTGATATGTTTCTTTTATTTATATATATCTATGTTCTATGAACACACTAGGTTCTGTTTTTGAGGATCCTTTTCCAGTGTGAGCCTTTTCTTAAACATCATTTTATAGCTTGTTATTAATTTATAAATCAGGTGAGTTTTAAAAAAGAAATAAAAAGTTCTGTATAACCAATCACTTAAGTTTTTTCCGGAGGTTAGTGGCCCTCAACAGAAAAGGCCCCAGTTCTACTTGGGGTCCAACACTTCAAAACACCTTGCCTACAAATAGCATTATGCAAGATACAAAGAAAGCAAAAAATATCTTCCATGACTTCAGAGAACATTAATCCTAACTATGGGGAAAGGTGGTAAACATAGAGGTATCTTGATTAACAAATTCTCTAAGAACAAAGTTCCTTTTGTAGGCCTGTGCATAAAGGAAGCTACCATCTCCTAAGTGTTGAAAGAGACAAGAAGCAAAGTACCATATCATCCAAAGGCTTTGCAGGAGCATGCCCAGTAAACTCACTGGCCATGAGCAAACTTGCATGGCCTGGTCCTCTGGGAATGAGCTGACACCTGGAACTAAGTTTTGTGAAGTTTCCACATGGAACTGAACCTCCCTAATAAATACAGAGGTGTACTATTCTTGGGCCAGCCACTGTGAACCCCTCCTTACTCAGAGGAAAGAGAAATACTAGGGGAGGTGATTCACACCCTTATACCTACTTCTCTATTTATGTCTCTGTTTTTTGACAACCCAGGATGTAACTAACACATCCTCTTCACTATCATGTACATTAACTGTGAGGTAACTAAAGATCATATAAAGAAGCATAAAAACAAGCAAGAGCTCTTGTAACAGTTGACAGAGTATTATAATGCCTAAGAGCTAAAAGTCAAATCAAAGGCAATTTTGTTAATTTAATGTTTTATTTATCAAGCACTTAAACACAGCCCCTAGTAAAGGAATTCTTTGAACAGGATGAACCATATTCATTCTTTTATTTACACTGGATTTTCATAATACTAGATATTCTTAATCTACTAAACCCCAAACAGGAACTCCTTATCTAAGTGGAAAAAACAATCTTAGTTCAATGTACTACAAAGAAACTCCTACCATTCCCAGAAATAAGATGTTCTAATGATCAATTTTGTAATTACTTATTACACAGTATACCACAAACCATAATCTGAAATCACAGGGCAACTAAAAAATAAACAATAAAAACTGAAAAACAAAACCAAAAAATAATAAGTGTAAAGTTCTTTCATTTATATTCCAGCTTTTCAAGTTTATTTCAGAAACTGTGAGAAAATTATTTCTGTTGTTTTTTAAGCCACCCAGTGTGCGGCGATTTGTTACAGCAGCCCTAGGAAACTAATACAGTATATATACATATGTGGGTGTGTGTGTAGGTGTGGGTGTGTGTGTAGGTGTGGGTGTGTAGGTGTGGCTTCCACAACTGCTTCCAGGGATATTCATCTTGCTCCACACTTGGGACCTTTCCTGCTATACTACATAAGTATGTAGTTATCTTTGGAGATGGCTAATACTGTTCATGCACTCTCAGGTTCAACTGAAAGTAGAGGCTACAACTTTACTACCCTATTGGGTAGGAGAAACTGTCTTGAAATTACTGAAAGCTTCATTAGGGTGGTGGTCGACTACTGTTTTTCTCCACGTTTGCCCTATTCTCCTGTAAGACAGGCAAATGCACGGCAGGAAATGCAGCCCCTCAAGGCAGCCCATACTTTGGGGGATAAGGGAGACTGCCAGACAGCCGTAGCCTGCAGCAGAGAAACCATTTGGATTGGATTTTGAATCATCAGTATGAACTCAAGGTTTTAAACAGATAGAGATAAAGGGAGGGGTAGAAATAAAGTTAGATATTATGTGTATGTGTGTTTATAGGTATGTCCACTGAAAGAGCCTCGTAGCAGTAACACCCCAGTAGCAATTAGAATACCTAGTTCCCAGTTCTTGGTTTCTAAATACATATTCTACCCAAAAAGTCACCAGAGATCCTTGGAGTAATGATTCCAGGGCTGGGGCAGAGAAAATAACAAGATGAGCCCCTAGAACATCTAGTGCCAAAAACTGCTCAATAAAGATGGGGACATGTCATAAGGACACAGGAGCAAGCCTGGGGGGAAGGGGGGGCGGGTGTCCCAGGAGCCTATTCTGGGACAATTTAAGCATCAAAATAAATTATGACAGAAAAAAAGTATAACACTGACTAAAACAAGAATCCATAAATCTATACTGATATAAATAAACATAAAAGGGGAGAAAGTTCATCCTTACAGTAGAATGCCAACTAATTAACATAGAAGAAATGACAGAAGATCACCACTGCAACCACTGCAATAACAACTGATTCAGGCAAGAACCATCAATAGATGTTAAAACTAGTGGGTGAATATTTGATGCGACATTTACATATTCTCAAAGTATCGCCCCACAGATTATTGGAGGGACACTGCCTTAACCAAGTTATCAAACTTAACAACATCAATATTGGGGCAAACCTTATGCTTCCTGTAATAATGCACTGAGAAGACACATTATCATTTTGTAGTATTCCTGACAAAAATTCATTACTAAATCAATCATAAGAGCCATTTCATAAAATAACTGGCCTGTAGTTTTCAAAAATGTAATGGCCAAGAGCACAAAGAAAGGCTGAAGATATGTTCCAGATTAAAGGAAACCTTTAAAGGAGACAGGACGACTAAATGCAGTGTTTGATACTGGGACGGGATCCTGGACCCAGAGAAAAAATGTTAAGTGTATAAACAAAGCTATAAAGGACAATATTGGGACAACTGACAAAATTTGACTATGGATTATAGATTAGATCATAGTACTGTATCAATGAAACGTTTCCTGATTTTGATTAATTGTACTGCTGTTATATAAAAGAATATCTTTATTCTTAGGAAACATACGCTAAAGAATTTAGCCATAAAGGGGCATAATGTCTGCAACTTATCCTTAACTGGCTCAGAAAAAAATGTGTGAGTGTGTGTGTGTGTGTAAATATGTATATAGGGGGAGAGTAATGATAATTAGGCAAAACGTAAACAATAGGTGAATCTAGGTAAAAGGAATATGGGGGTTGTTTGTAACTCTTCTTACAACTTTTTTGTAAGTCTAAAATTATATCAAAATAAATTAAGGAAGAGAGAGAAGGGAGACAGGGGAGATAAAGAAAAGAAAGAACAGTCTCTACCCTCAGGAAGTTGTAGTTTAGTTAGGAAAACAGAGTGTGAATTTTTAAAAATTCAAAAATAAAGAAAAAAACGTAGGTTGAAAATATTTTTACCAAATAAAATAATGCAGTTTACCCTAACAACCCTAAAAAACACTTGCATATTTCTCCAACATATGGTTTTCATTATGTATGCATGTGTTACCATTTCTAAATTGCATTTGCCTGGTTTACTCAGTTAACTTTTTTTTTTTTTTTTTTTTTTTTTTTTGTTTGTTTGGCTTTTTCTTTTTTTTGCCTTTCCCTTTTTGGAGTACAGGTTCCGGAAGCGCAGGCTCAGCGGCCATGGCTCATGGGCCCAGCCGCTCTGCGGCATGTAGGATCTTCCCGGACCGGGGCACGAACCCGTGTCCCCTGCATTGGCAGGTGGACTCTCAACCACTGCGCCACCAGGGAAGCCCTCAGTTAACTTTTTAAGGTTAGTTTGGTCATCATAAAATTAGTTTTACTTAATGGAAATAAAAGCTTAACATCTTAGAAAAATAATTACTCATCAGATAATTCTTTCAGAGGCAAAAGACAATCATTTCCAAACTTCAGATGTAAAAATAAAGCAACTAAGTGAAAAAAAAAAAAAGTTGGTTAAAATCACAAGTAGGTCAGGAAGAAATCAGAATTCAGTTCTAAATCAAAGACTACTATTTAATCAAATAATAAGGCTAAAGCTAAATATAGACTTTAAGATGGGATTTTTAAAAGATGTTTTGATTTTTAAAATTTTGTTACATTTAGTGAGAACAAAGGGAGTTAAACAGTGAAACACTTGTACCACCCTGCATTATTCATTAACGTATTCCCTGACCTCTTGCCAACATCCAGGGATATGAAGCGCCAGAGTTGACCAAATATCCCCAACTCAACAAAGCTGAGATGTCTGCTTTCTGTTTCATCTCTCTCATAAATGTAAAAATTCTACGAAAGACATTTATAACACATTACTGACAGAAGATATTCAATACAGTTCCCCATACAATCAACCAATCCATCTAAAACAAAAAGTCACATTGCTGAACTGTAATTATTACAGAGAAATTTATCAGTGTCAGCACCAGGAGGCTCAAATATTTTTCTAACTCCTTGCCCTCCTTTTCACTTTGTTGACCACTATCTTGGTTCAGATTCACAATGAATCATCCTCAGATTATTCTAGTAACTTCCTAACTGACCTCTCTTCTTTATTACATCACTGTCAGACCAATCTTCCTTAAAAACTCTTTTCAAGTCATGATTCTGCTCGAACACCCCACAAGGGTTCCCCAGGACATTCTGAATTAAGTACAAACTCTTCATGATTTCAGACCCTCTCTGACATGGCCTCAACCTAAATTCTCAACCTTATTTTCTACCCTTCAATCAACCTAAACTACTTAGTATTGTCAAAAAAACAAGCCATGCTTTCCTAACTTGGCTGTTGTTCATGTTTTCGACCTGACTAAAACATCTCAATCTGTCAAAAGACAGACAGAATACATTTCATTCCATTGAAATGACAGTAAACAATTACAAAAGGGAATTAACTCATAAAGGCAGTGAGAGCTGGAGCCGGCAAAGGCATCAAAGGACCTGAGATTTTTGGCAAATTTCTGTAAGACAGAAATGGAATCATACTGGCAGATGAACCAGTGCAAGAGCCACAGTTCAAAGCAACCATTTATTCAACAAATAAACGTATTAAGCACATGCTATGTGCCAAACACTGCTCTAGAAGCTCAGGATGCAGTTATACATGTGACAAACAAGGGACCCACTAACACTGAACTTACATTTTAGTGGAGAGAAAATTATTAACAACAGCAACAAAATCAGACCCATGACAACGGTGGTGATAAATAAATTAGAGTTGTGTGGAAAGTGAGCAAGTAGCCGCTTTAGATTCAATGACCAGGGAAGACCTTTCTGAGTAGTGATATTTAAAATGAGATATGAATGACAAAACAGAATCAGACATGCAAAGATCAGAAAGAAAAGCATTCCAGGCAGAGGGTACAAGTTTGCTAGGTCATGGAACAGAAAGATTAGTCTGATGAGAAGAAAAAGCCAGATCATGTAAGGATTTGTAAGCCAAGAAAAGCAGTTTGGATTTTATTCCAAGGAAGCCCTTTCGAAGGCAACAGAAGTCGTCCCTCTCAAAAGGCTGCAGCAGAGGTGGGGACCATTCTTGGAGGAGTCAGAGGGTAGAGTGGGAAAAGGGATAGAGGTGGGGAAAAGGATGCTCAGCAAGACAGCAGCCAGTATTCCCCACACCTGCAACCCCAGGGTAAGGCGGGCATTTGCTTCCAAGGTAAAGGAAACTAGAAAAACAACTCCTCAAGCCTGGAGGCAAACTTAAATGCCTTCAGGAATCAGGTGGCCAATATAAAGACCAGAGGCAGCCAGATGTAGACCAGTAGGGAGTGGTGGAGCCTAAGAACTAGAGGGCATATCATAGCTAAAAATATTTGAATTTTTAAACAAGTTTATGCTGGAATTAGATAGTGGTGAAGTTGCACAACCTGTGAATATTAAAACCCACTGAAACTTACACTTTAAAAATGTGAATGTTAGGGCTTCCCTGGTGGCGCAGTGGTTGAGAGTCCGTCTGCCGATGCAGGGGACGCGGGTTCGTGCCCCGGTCCAGGAGGATCCCACATGCCACGGAGCGGCTGGGCCCGTGAGCCATGGCCGCTGAGCCTGCGCTTCCGGAGCCTGTGCTCCGCAGCGGGAGAGGCCACAACAGTGAGAGGCCCAAGTACCGCAAAAAAAAAAGAAAAAAGTGAATGTTATGTATGTATATCTTAATTTAAAGAAAACTAAAAAAAAAGTTTAAACACTGCTAAACAAAAGAAGAATTAGGTACTACTTCCTCTGAGACGCCCATGAACTTTGTACCTCTCTATGGCATTTATCACTAATCAGCTTTGTATTGTGTGGTGGTTATTTGTACACTTGCCTTATGACCCTCCACACCCAACTAGGTTGTAGGCTTCTAGAAAGAGACCATATGGTTCTCATTTTTCACCCCAGAGCAACTACCAAAGAATCAATTCTTCATCTGAATTTCAACTTTTTTTTGTTAAATATTTCTAATTTTAGATGACTTAAAATTTAAGATGACATCTAATTTAAGATGACTCAAAGCTAAAGGTGCATTTCTTAAAAAAAAGGGGGGGGGGGCTAATTTATCCGGCTCTCAAAAATACTAACTTAAAGGAACCAACACATTTAAAATTAATTTCTCTATAATAGAGGAATGGTTTAGAAAAAAAAATTCTACAATGCATTTTAGTTTCAGCAGAATAGTTTTATATTATATGATCTGATTCAACAGCTGTGTTATATGACTCTCTTATAAAAATTAACAAATGAGGGACTTCCCTGGTGGTGCAGTGGTTAAGAATCCGCCTGCCAGTGTAGGGGACACGGGTTCGAGCCCTGGTCCGGGAAGATCCCATGTGCAGCAGAGCAACTAAGCCCACGTGCCACAACTACCAAGCCTGCACCCTAGAGCCCTCGAGCCACAACTACTGAAGCCCACGTGCTCTAGGGCCCCTGTGCCGCAACTACTGACACCCGCGCACCTAGAGCCCATGCTCCTCAACAAGAGAAGCCACTGCAATGAGAAGCTCACACACGGCAAGGAAGAGCAGCCCCCACTCGCCACAACTAGAGAACAGCCCGCGCGCAGCAACGAAGACCCAACACAGCCAAAAATAAATTAAAAAAAAAAATTAAATGAGTATTAGTAAGGGTTTCTGCACGTGACAGAAACCTAACTCAAACTAGTCTTAAGCAAATAATTTATTCAATTCAAAGTATTAGGAAGTTTATCAATATTTATCACAATGCATCTCTTCTCTCAACCTCCTTTATATCCCTTTCTCTCCTTTCCAAGGTTTCATTCTAAAATGCTGTAATCCTATTCTGCAACCTGCTTTACACACCACGCTTTAGATTCTCCCCATTCTGTTCCATCATTTCCCTCTCTCAGTATCCTTCAAAGGAGCTAATCCAAATTCCTGCATATGAAAATCCAAAATTTATACAGTTGCTAAAACAAATGTTTAGAATTAACCAGAATTCTGAATAGAAGCTCAAGGTTGGGGAGAATCACTTTACTAGTAAATCCCACATAAAGTAGTTCTGCCTCCATCTTTGCATATCTTAGTATTTTATTGTGGCAGGAGTCAGAAAACCAACCAGAGATGGCTCATTATTCCTGACATTAACCAGCCAAAAATGGAAATAAATAAGACTGATGGTCAAGATTTCTTTTGGGTAAAGAGGAGAGAGTCTATAGTTAACTGAAATTTTCAGAACGAGTTTGTGGAATGTTTAAACAATAGATGTTAAATAAACATCCTCTAACATTTTAACACAAATTCTGGCTAACAAGAAAACTCAAGTAAGTAAATCTTTCATTTTTATGCCCTAAATATGAATTAGTAAGAGCAGAAACCTTTATTATCTAATAACACTGAAAAGCTGGTCCGTTTAAGGAAAGTCTGCAAGATGTTCCTAGCCTAAGCCAGCTGGGATAAGGAGTCAGGAAACTGGAAATTCTTATTCTGCCACTAACTAGCAGAAACTATGGGCTAAATCATTTAAATCCTTAGACCTCATTTTTTTAGTCTGGGGAAAAAAAAAAAGGACTAGTTAAATCCAAAGGCCTCTCCCCACCCTTCTCAACCTATTCTTGACTGAAGTTCTATTATTTCATTACTGACTTCACTCTAAATCCCTTCAAATTTATCAGTCTTCTCTCTCCAGTCTGAATTCCAGAGGAAAAGCACCTCTTTTCCAGTTACTCTTTAGGCATACTGCTTAAGGGGAGGGAGGGGCTTGAGGCAGCTCGCTTTTCCACCTTCTCTGCAACCCGAACTCCCAACACAAATGAAGTCTCAGCAGGAGTCTAGAACTTGTTCAGGGTGCTTGACTTCTAATAATTTACTACTGTTAGGGTTTTTATGGGTTTCGGTTTTACCTCCCACAATCTATTCATTTGTCTGAACAGTAGAAATGGTCATGATTACAAGAAAGAATTAAATTTGACTTACTGCACAACAAAATATGGATTCCAAGAAGTATGAAAAGTGGCTGCCAGTGACAGAATGAGCAATATCCCTGGAGTGGGCTTGCTGTACACCTAAAATTTATTTTGAATTCAACTATCTTATCTTAAAATTTCATATTAATTTTACATTCTGCTCTATAAGTTAAAATAGAAAAAGTGTTTAAAACTGCCTATCAAATAAATTTAGAACTCCAAGATAATGGTGACATTTATTCTATGGTTCTGCATTCCCAATCCCTCTGAATCCCTAACCCTGTGTGCACTTGCACAGACACACCTAGGGGAGTCTAGGAGTACACGGCTCTAGTTCGAAAAAGCAGGAAAGCAGGTGGTATCACTTCCATCTTATTATAATGAGGAAACTGAAGTTCAAAGAAAGTCTCAGAGAGAGGAAAGATTAAAAACATTTACCCAGGACTTCCCTGGTGGCACAGTGGTTAAGAATCCGCCTGCCAATGCAGGGACATGGGTTCGAGCCCTGGTCCGGGAAGATCCCACATGTCGCGGAGTAACTAAGCCTGTGCGACACAACTACTGAGCCTGCACTCTAGAGCCCGCCAGCCACAACTACTGAGCCCGTGTGCCACAACTACTGAAGCCCACACGCCTAGAGCCTGTGCTCTGCAACAAGACACCACAATGAGAAGCCCACGTACCGCAACGAAGAGTAGCCCCCGCTCGCCACAACTAGAGAAAGCCCACGCGCAGCAACAAAGACCCAATGCAGCCAAAAATAAAATAATTATTTTAAAAAGTAAATAAAATAAAAAACATTTACCTGTTCTTTATTAACCTCTCAACAAAATTTAAACAAAAAATTAAAATTTTGTTAAAATTAAATTAAAAAAAAATAAAACCCAATAACTTTACTAATCTTCCTACAACCTTAAAGAAACCAGTAACAATGCCTAACCATTATAAGTTTTGGCTAAACAGCATGTGGGGTTAAAAAAGAAAAGGGGGGGTAGGTTTCAAAATATCAGTGATTCTCATCTCACCACATTGGCCAAATCTAATAATGGTCAGGTAGTGTTAAGTTTGTTGCACTGTTTTTGATCATAGCTAAAAGGTTCACATGACTGGAGCCATATCTACAATATACAAAAAAGAAGACATTCTTGGTTACAATTTGTCATTCCACAGATGGCTAAGTGGTGTCCTTTCTTCCATCACTGTTTCATAGGCATTCCCAGATGAAGAAAATGAACTTGATTTGGTCAAGAGCTGGGGCTCTCCAGTTATTAGATTACCTGATTTGAATACTGAATAGCTGCATGAACTTGTATTAGTCCTTTTACATCTTCCTAAACCTGTGTCCTCATTTGTAAAATCATCCCACATCCTTATGGTGAAGCATACATGAAATAATCTACATTAAAGACTTCAGAGTCTGGCGTATAGGTAACATCTACTGAGGGCTTCCTATTTTCACTGTGGCCCAGCTTCTATCAATGATGTTTTCTTTACTTCTCTATTTAAGAAGGTGGTTGATGAAAACATTTAAAAGGGTTTAAACACCATTGGCAGATTTACTTAAAATCAGATTTAATAATTTGGGCATAAAAAAATGATAAACTGCTACAGTAGTCTTTCAGAGGCTGTCACAGGGAAGAATGCCTTTGACTTTGTTAAACCATGTCTGAAACAGATAAGCAAAATAGAAATATCTACTGTAACAAAAAGAGATAGATCCCTTGCATTTAATCTTCACATTTGAGAGCAAAATGATCCATTTGACCATCTCCAAGATATCTGTTTAAATGATTAAAGATAATGTTCATATCAATTATACTTCAGTAAAAAAATAATGTTCACAACCAATTGAGTAGAAGAGTTTCCCATCAATACAAAACATATCTAAGCTCCATCTATTTTTCAAGATCCAATTTAAGTTCACTCTTATGAAACTGCCCTGATGACTACAGCTTGTATGTTCGTTTAAATTTCAGTTTTTTACTTACAGTCTTATCACACTATTTAGCACTCTAGTACAGACTACCACTGTTTTCTGTTGATATCATATACTTTGAATATAAAGAGAGGAGGGAAGTTTCAAAATGTTAGCGAGTCCACAGGAAGGTGGTGTGGCACTGGTAAATATATGGGGAGTACAGGCAGAAGGCTTGAATCCTCTCTAATAGGTTGCCATGAAGCTTTTAAATATATGCCTTTGGTCCGTCCAGTACATTCTAATTATTGGGAGACTGGGATGGAGTCCACACATTTGTACATTTGAAATGCTCCAACGAACAGAGACAGCAGGATTAAAGATTACTTTTTAACCTTCATTCTTAAAGGCAGTGGCATTTGAACGTATCTGTAACTTCCTCATCATCTGTAATGAAATTTTTTCAGATAAAAGAAGGTGGATAAAATTTTGTTCATCAGAATTTCAGCTGGGGATCAGTGAACCTACCTGATATAGTAAGACAGATGATAGTTTCCAAATGACTGCAACAATATCCCCAGTCTCATTTGCTCTTCTCACAACAATCTGCCTTAACACTCTTTTTATTGAGAGGTAAAGTCTATGTTCCTTTCCCTGGACTCTGGGGAGGACCTATGAACTATGGAGGAAGTGATGCTGAGTGACTTCGGGGACTAGATCATCAAAAGTGCTAACAGCTTCCACCTGCTGTTTCTCTTGGAAAGCTGCTGCTGGAATCCAACATTATGCTGTGAGGAAGCCCAGGCCACAGAAGAAGGCTAAGTGTAGAAACTAGCCCACAGACGCAGCTGAGGTCCCAGCTTCAACCACCAGACAGGTAAGTGAGGAATCCTTTGAGAGGACTCCAGCTCCAGTTGCCCCTGACTTCAACTGCATGAGACATTCCCAGTGGGAACCATCTAAGCCTGGGTAACCCCCAGAACCATTTGAAATAATAATAAAACGACTGCTGCTGTCTTCAGCCACTAAGTTCTGGGGTGATCCATTGCACAGCAATAGACAACACAACACAGTGCTACTCCTTGTGAAAACTACATTGAGAGTGGGGGACTAAAGTTCTGAGAAAGCTCTACAGGATAAAAAAATGGTGGCAGGTCTGAAGAGCTGGCTGGGGAAAGTAGCCACAGATGGGGTGCAGAGGCTGTAAGATGGTAAAAGGCTACATACACATCATGTGAGTTCTCCCTTGTAAACCTCCAAATGGTCAATAAAGTCACTAAATTTATGAGACCCTTGGCTCGTAAAGGAAAGCGCTTTGTGCCCACAAGGACTAGGGGCAAAGATACAGGAGCAGAGAGATGAGACAATAAGGAAGTCAAGTCAGAAGTCATGGAGAGAGAACTGGACGTTCACAGGCTAAAATACACCTAAATCATGCAGAGGGACTCCAAGTGAATTCTTAGGCTAAAAAGTTAGTTTTCTTTTTCAGTTAAAAATAGATCCAGAGTTGGGCTTCCCTGGTGGCGCAGTGGTTGAGAGTCTGCCGGCTGATGCAGGGGACACGGGTTCGTGCCTGGGTCCAGGAAGATCCCACATGCCATGGAGCTGCTGGGCCCGTGAGCCGTGGCCACTGAGCCTGCGGTCCGGAGCCTGTGCTCCGCAACGGGAGAGGCCACAACAGTGAGAGACCCGCGTACCGCAAAAAAAAAAAAAAAAAAAAAGATCCAGAGTTGAGTTTCTTTATAATAAAAACTACCACTTTTTTGCCTTTACTTGCTTGCTTCTCACTCAGAAGACCAAAAAAACCAAAGCTTAAATATTACCATTTAAGAATAAATACTGACAGAATTCTAGGTTCACACAGAATTAAGTCTGTGTTTATCTGTACTAAAAAAGTAGTTATTTTTCACTTAAGATTACTACTTAGCAAGAAATAATATCGTTCATCCAACAAATACTTAGTGAAATACTACTATGAGTCAGGCACTGTACAGAAAAACACAGAGAATATAGCTATTTAAAGGGTAGACATGGTCCCTGCCTTCAGGCAGTTTTATTACAATCTCCAACAGAGAACAGAACTTTTACATCTTTTATATTCTTTACTTTTAAAATTAATGTGCCTACATGTTACAATATTTTAAACTGGAAATGTGTATTATTATACACATACACACACAGTAGGGAAAAGGGTGAGGGAAGACAACTTTTGTAGGAATAATACATTCAGAATTTCCACAGTAAATCATTTCTACTCTTGTGTCATAAGCAATTGTCAGTTGTTGAAATGAAAAAAATTACAACTGGGTATTACATTTTTACTTGACTGTACATGATTTAAAAAATTAAATGTTTCCCCAAAAAGCTCACAAGAAGTAAAATCAGTCAAGGTTCTGTTAGCCAAATAATCATCTAAATTATCTACACAGATGTCACAACATAAGAGTTAATGCATTTTAGGCAATTCTCCAATATCAGTCTTATAGCCAGGACAGATAATACTTCTTTAGACAAAACAATTATACCCCACTGTGAATAAACATAAACAACAATGCTTTTATTCAAAACTCTTTAAAAGTTTTAATGTGTGATTAGAAAACATTTCTTAATGGATATCTGAAAGAATACAATTTCCAAGCATAAAAAGTTTCACTGAATACGCTACAGAACCTTGTGCTCCCATCCTAATAACAATATCTCTAAAAACATACTAAAGAAAAAAATATTATCCATTTCGTACTCATCAAGTTGGCAAAAAAACAGTAAGTCTGATAAAACCAGGGGGCGGGGAGGATGTGGAGCAATGAGAACATTGCCGGTCAGGACATGTACTCCCCACCGCTTTGGAGAGCCTTCTGGAGATTATGCACCTTATGATCCTGCAATACCACTTCTAAGTGCCCAAATATGTAAGATACAAGCACCAGGAGAAATGTAAAAGGATGTTCACTGTGGCATCCTATCTATCTAACTAACCCCCCTCAAAAGAGGAATGGAAAAACTGGCTTATTCTGATAAAAAGAATGAACTGGATCTACAAGAACCAGTACTAATAATTTCAAACCACACAGTTGAGTAAAATATGCAAATTTTAGAAGAAGATATAATTTATTGTTTCTATAAAATTCAAAAGCACAGACAGTAATAAGTAAAATTTTATGGACACACATTTGTTAAATGCGCTAAAATATGCACCAGAATAACACAAATTGTTATCTGGGGAGGATTTTTGTTTTATCTGTTATTTCTCCTTCAACAAATTATTTGAAGCAAAATATAAACAATTGATTACTCCTGGTGATGAGTATGTAGATGTCTATCATATCTTACACTTCAGTTTAAAACTTTTCTGACTTTAAAACAATGTTAGAAAGACATTAAAAATACGGACAAAGATTGTGAACAAGTATGCTCATTAAAGCCAAATATTAAACACACACACACACACACACACACACACACACACACGGGGAGGGGGAAAGGCAACTAAATATCCCACAAAAAAAGAAAAACTGAGTAAATTCAAGTGTGTTTTATTGTCCATCCTGGATTATAATGCAGATGTTGTAAATTATTCATAAAGCATTTACTGCATGGGAAAATGCTAGTGATATAAGCATTTAAATGAAAGAAGAACTAAATTATGCATACAATAATGAGCTGTATAAACAGGCATGTGCACGCACACACACACACACACGAGAAAATATACCAAAAATTTTAACTGTAATCAGTTCTGGGTGGTAGGATTATGTTTTATTTTCTTCTTTATACATTTCTGAGAGTTGCATATTTCCATTAGTATTATTAATGAAAGGGGGAAGAAAAGGCAAACTACAAAATGCAAACTCAAAATGCAAACTCCTCTGGTAAGAACTAATGCTCTAATTAAACTGATAAGATTCTGTTTTACTTCTGATTCTAAAAATACTAGGCTATGCTAATAAAGATAAGTCTCTTTAAATATTAATATCCACAATCATACAAGTCAAAAGAATTATGCCAATAACTATAAAGCTGTAAGCTTCTGCTTTAATGTTTCTAAAGATATGTTTCAGTCTCCTCTATTTGTAGCACTGTCACATCAGAACAGGTGGTCCCTTCATCTATGCATTAGATAAAGGTTATCAAATGGAAAATCTCCATACCAAACCTTTACTTATAAAAATAAGCTTGTGTAAAGTATGATTTGGCCATTAAAAAAAAAAAGATACAAATAGGACAGCAAGCAGTGCTTATTCTATGCCAAGTGAAAAATGTAAAATACTGCTGAGAGAAATTAGAGATCTAAATAAATGGACAGATATACCATGTTAATGGATTGGAAGATACTATATTATTATAAGCCAATTCTCCCCATATTGACTAGGTTTCCAATTTAATGATAACACTCCTGGTGTATATCCCAATATCTAATTCTAAAATTTATATGGAAAGGCAAGTGACCTAAAATAGTCAAAACAATCTGCGAAAAGAACTTGGGGGATATCCTCTACCTTGACTTCTTACTCACTATAAGGCTAAGTAATCAAGACAATGTAATTCTAGCAAAAGAAGAGAGAATTACATCATTGTAACAGAATGGAGAGTACAGAAATAGACCCACGCTTATTGTCAAATATTTTCAACGAAGATTTCAAAGGAGGAAAGGAAAGGGGGCCTTCCTCAGCTTTACTGAGATATAATTGACAAAAATGGAAAGCACTTTTTTTTTTTTTAAATAAATGATGCTGGAACAAATGGATATTGTATAAACATGGGATGGGGGGTGGGGTTCGACCTCTACATCACACCATAAACAAAATGAATCACAGACTGAAATGTGAAAACTATAATCATAATGCTCCTAGGAAAAAACATAGGGAGATATCTTTGCAACTTTAGTGTGGGCCAAGATTTATTAGGACAAAGAAATCACTAACCATAAAAGGAAATATTGATCATTTTCATGAAGTGCAATATCAAAACTTCTGCTATCTGAAATACATCACTAAAAAATAAACAGGGAAGCCACAGACTAAGAAAAAACATTCACAGGGCTTCCCTGGTGGCGCAGTGGTTGAGAGTCCGCCTGCCGGTGCAGGGGACACGGGTTTGTGCCCTGGTCCGGGAAGATCCCACATGCCGCGGAGCGGCTGGGCCCGTGAGCCATGGCCGCTGAGCCTGCGCGTCCAGAGCCTGTGCTCCGCAATGGGAGAGGCCACAACAGTGAGAGGCCCGCATACCACAAAAAAAAAAAAAATTCACAAATATATCTGATAAAGGACTTGTACCTAGAATATATAAAGAACTGCTACAACTAAATTAAAAAAGATAAAACAACCCAATTTTTTAAATGGGCAAAAGACTTGCACAGTCACTTCCCAAATGGCTAATAAGAACATGAAAATTCGCTCAACATTATTAGTAATCAGGGAGATGCAAATTAAAAGCACAATGAGATACCACTATGTATCCATTCCAGTGGCTAGAATGAAAACGACTGACGATACCAAGTGCTAGGATGTAGAGTAATTAAAATTGTCATATAATGCGGTTGGATACATAATATGATACAGGTTTGGAAAAGTTTGCCAGTTCCTTAAAAAATTAAAAATACATGTACCCTATATAACTCAGCATGTCCTCATAGTATTTATCCAAGAGAAATAAAAACATATTCATGAAGATATATGTGTACATATATCTGTCTCCATTTGTACAAAATGTCACAGCGGCTTTATTAGTAAAAGGCTAGAAATGAAAGCAGCCCAAATAGCTATCAACAGGTGAATGGATAAACAAAATGTGGTATATACACATAATGTAATACCATTCAGTAATAAAAAGGAACTAATCCAAACAATATGGATCGATCTAAAAATTATTATTCTATTATATCAATCTATAATCATTATTCTGAATCATTATTCAGAGCCCAGCTGTGGGGAAGGTGGCCACTTGGTCCTGACTCAACCCGTTGAAAAGCTGTGCAATAATCTGCCAAGTCCCTGTGTGCATGTAACTTATCGGATGGTTCAGTCTGGTAAAGCTGTGAGAAAGAACATGTGATTCTTTCTTTTTAATGTTAAAATAAAGACTTTTGTATAGACTTGTTAAAAAAATCATTATTCTGCATAAAAATAAACCAGACTAGAGAGAGAGAACGACTGAAAGAGAACACTGTATGATTCCATACATCAAATTCTAGAAAATTCAAACTAATCTACAGTGACAGGTTGCATGGAGACAGAGGTGGAGGGGAGCATGACTGGCAAAGGGATGTGAAGAAACTGGGGGATGATGAATATGTTCCCTACCTTGTTTGCAGTGATAGCTTAACAGGTGTATGAAAACTTATCAAACAGTATCCTTTAATGCGTGCAGTTTATTATGTGGAAATTATACCTCAATAAATTAGAAAAAAAATTTAAAGAAACAAGCAAACCAAAAGACTTTACAGCAAAATTAGAGTAAGGAGTCAAGGCAGTGGCTACCCATGACAGGGCAGTCGTATAGAAAAGCAAATATGAGGAGGGTTTCTGGCACACTGGTAATTTTCTTTTTCATCTATGTTCTGGTTACACAGGAGTATTCAGGTTGTAGAAGTGTACGTTTATGATACATGTGTATATTGTTCTTCAAATACAAGTCTTTAAAAAGAGGAACATCTACGTATGACCTAGCAATTCCACTCCTTTATCCAAGAGAAATGAAACATTTGTCCACAAAAACACTTGTACAAAAATATTCATGGCAGTTTTCTTCACAGTAGTCCCAAATTGGAAACAGTCCAGGTGCCCACCAAAAGGAAACTGGATAAACAAATCTATGGTACATTCAATATTCGTACAATTGCATATATTACTCCACAATAAAAAGAAACAAACTACTGATACAAGCAATAACATGGATGGATCTAAAAACATCATGCTGAGGGCAAGAAGTCAGAGACAAAGGAACACATACATATGATTCAACTAATACAAAATTCTAGAACAGGCAAAATGTATCTGTGATGAAGCAACTGTGGCTGCAGTTGCAGAAGTAGAGAAGAAAGGGAAAGATAAAGGGTAGAGTCATGGAAACGTTTTCTATCTTGCTAGAGATTCAAGGAAAAAAATGCTCACTATGGGCATGGAAAAATTATGTCTATCAACACTACTGAATTACTAAATTAAATTTTAAATGGGTACTTTTAATTCACCCTAATTCCTGAAAGCATAATGTAAAATCCAAACTGAAGATTCTAAAATAAGCTAATAACTTCAATTGTGGTAAAGAATAAATTTTATTGGGCTTCCCGATGGCGCAGTGGTTAAGAATCCGCCTGCCAATGCAGGGGACACGAGTTAGAGCCCTGGTCCGGGAAGATCCCACATGAGGCGGAGCAACTAAGCCCCTGCGCCACAACTACTGAGCCTGCATTCTAGAGCCCACGTGCCACAACTACTGAAGCCTGCGTGCCTGCTCGCCTAGAGCCCGTGCTCCACAACATGAGAAGCCACCGCAATGAGAAGCCCGCGCACGGCAACGAAGAGTAGCCCCCGCTCGCCGCAACTAGAGAAAGCCCGTGCACAGCAGTGAAGACCCAACACAGCCATAAATAAATAAATAAATAAATAAATAAAATTTTTTTTAAAGAATAAATTTTATTAAGGTCTCACTTTGTTGAAATTTATCTATTTTTCTTCCACAAACATTTCTTTCTAATTAGTAAGAAAATCAGAATGTCCTGTCCCAAGTGCTTTATTTTTAAGATGGCTTCATACAAGTATATTATACACTATGAAATGGAACTTGATATAAAAGGTTCATTATTATCAACATACTTCAATAAGCTTGTATAGCGATTTCCAAAATGGAGGTGATTATAACCCAGGAAGTATGAGTGATGATCCATTAGGGTATAAGAACAACATATTAGGAGTTCTATTTAATCTTTATCTTAATACACATATGTATTTTAAGTACCATATAATGTAATACAATATAATACATGTGTATCCTTATCATAGAAAACGACACTGGCCTCTTCATTATGGCCACCTGTCAGACAGTCACACATCATATATATAAAGTAGTCTAAGTATTCTGGTACTAAATGATTCTAAATATTTGGAGGGAAGAGTGATAGTATTTGCTGGAATCTTTTTCAAAAATGAAATAAAGGGGCTTCCCTGGTGGCACAGTGGTTGAGAGTCCGCCTGCCGATGCAGGGGACACAGGTTCGTGTCCCGGTCCGGGAAGATCCCACATGCCGCGGAGCGGCTGGGCCCGTGAGCCATGGCCGCTGAGCCTGTGCGTCCGGAGCCTGCGCTGCGCAACGGGAGAGGCCACAACAGTGAGAGGCCCGCGTACCGCAAAAAAAAAAAAAAAAAAAAAAAAAAAAATGAAATAAAGAACGCA
This sequence comes from Aethalodelphis obliquidens, assembly GCF_003676395.1. NCBI lineage: Eukaryota > Metazoa > Chordata > Mammalia > Artiodactyla > Delphinidae > Aethalodelphis > Aethalodelphis obliquidens. The sequence goes on along the minus strand of NW_020837946.1, from coordinate 32,032,596 downwards.
CCTTTTTGCAAATTGCTACAAGAGACTGGTGTTCCAGGGAAGACATATTCTTACAGTAAATGATTTCCTTTATAGAAACAATATTTTGTGGAAAAACTGTATTATCTAATCCTTCATGAAGCAGCTGCTTTGACCTCAACAAAAGAAAGTTGGGGCAGGGGAAGTAAGGTTTAACCTCAAATGCAACTACTGCCGCAAAAGACAAGCTGAAGCAGAAACAGCACCAAGTGTTACAGAATGTTGCTGATGTAGTTGAGGAGTGACCAGTTAAATATTTTATACCAAACAGGTTTACTGGTTGTCTCATGGCAAAGTATTTTAAAAGAGTTGTCAAATTTAAAGATGAGTTAAGCATTTATTTTTCACACATACACACACAAAGTCTAAATTTGCTGACTTTCTGTGATCAGTGACAGCAGTACGCTACCTAGCAGTTGTTTTTAAAAACAAAAACATAGTTAATCTACGTGTACCTTAAAGGTAAATGAAGCATTTTTTTAGTAAGAAAATAACTGTATTTCAAAAGAAGTCAATGTGTGTCATCTTGAATACTCATACCTGCACACTCTAAACACAGAGAAACCATTTTCTAATTCTTTAAATGCCTTCCATACGTAGTTTCTCTGGATTTTGAATACATTTATTAAAAACATATAAATGGAAATCCTCACATTGGTTTGTATAGAAAGGGCAAACTCTGCTAGCCAATTCTGCATAATTGATGGACAGAAATTCAACAATGAGTATCTCCATTTAGAAAGTATAGCCAAAGAGGCAGTTATTCTTTTGGGGTACGTGTCCCTGCATGAGCTGCCTTTTAGCTAAGACAAGCATTAAAACCAAGTACCAAAATAAACAAATTTAAGATCCAGACTTTGGAATTTCTGTATTACTAAGCAGTACAACCAAGATTTTTCAAACATAATGCACTGTATTCATTACGCTTGCTTTAAAAAACAAATATTTATTTAAAAAACTTAGGGTAAACAAAAAGGTTTTTGAGCCATTACTAACATTTATAAAGAACTCTATTCACAGATAAAGAGGATCACTGATTCCCTTCACAAGTCTCTAAAGTCATTTGTTACATTATAAAATAAACCAAATAAGGCGAGAAAGAATTGTTCTTTATAAATAAAATAAACATTATTAGATTTTTATGGATTCTTTCAGGAGATGTAACACCAACCATAAAGAATTCTTCAAATGATGGCTTTCATTAAAACCTTTATTTATTTATTTATTTAGGGCTGTGTTGGGGCTTCGTTGCTGCATGCGGGCTTTCTCTAGTTGCAGCGAGCGAGGGCTACTCTTTGTTGCGGTGTGCAGGCTTCTCATTGTGGTGGCTTCTCTTGTTGCGGAGCGTGGGCTCTAGGCACACGGGCTTTTCAGTAGTTGTGGCACGCGGGCTCAGTAGTTGTGGCTCCTGGGCTCCAGAGCGCAGGCTCAGTAGTTGTGGCACACGGGCTTAGTTGCTCCGCGGCACGTGGGATCTTCCCGGACCAGGGCTTGAACCTGTGTCCCGTGCATTGGCAGGCGGATTCTTAACCACTGCGCCACCACGGAAGTCCTCGTTAAAACCGTTTTTATTGCACTTCTATTATATTTAAGGGACTGAGAGACTTCAGATGAGTAAAACTAGATCCAATACTCCAGAATCGGGGATTTAAGACAGTATACAATTATTTACAATATAGGGAAAATCAAGTAAGGTCTAGAGGAATGAAGAGGAAGGCAATGAATTCTACTTAGTATCAAACAGCTTCACAAAGGTGTGTGGCAATGGAACTGGGACTCAAAGGATGAGTAGAATTTTGACTAGAAAAATTAGGGAAAATAAACTATGCTTGGAACCATGGATAGAGGCACGTACAGTCTGGGATACATAAAGAATATATTGTATTTTCAAGTCACACTGCTAGTTATTTTGCTGTACTGACTTAGCTAACACTCTTCTTCAAACATATCAAACTTAGTAAGATCATTCTAAAAGTGATTTCCAAAAAAGCATTCAATTTTCAAGTACAATTTAAAAACTGTACTTACTATTGTAATTCTACAATATTTGGGCCTATTCAATATGTTCACAGTTCTAATTTTCTCCAGATTTCACCATTCTTCACCAGGGGGCTTACATTTTTAGAGCTACACAAATGACAAGACATCAATTATGGGCCACGCAATCTTGCTTTTCTTCTCATGTAAAGGGATGACTTGTCCCTTCTTTTCCAAGTCTAACAAACACCAGTCTCTTCTGTTTCTTTTTACACTCTGCTCCCTTAAATTACATTCTCTACTGATTCCTTGTATCCTGCACTTAAACTAGTATCCTCTCTATTTTGGAGGGGAGATATACCTATTTCTTTGATTTCTCCATTATGCGTAGCTCTGCCTAAAGCAGAGTAACAATATATATTTTATGAATAGCAGAACATATGCTTTTTAAAAGGTCAATTTATAAGTTATGAGTGATGTTTTTGTTTTGATTTGTTTTTTTGCGGTACGCGGGCCTCTCACTGTTGCGGAGCGCAGGCTCCGGACGCGCAGGCTCCGGACGCGCAGGCTCCGGACGCGCAGGCTCAGCGGCCATGGCTCACGGGCCCAGCCACTCTGCGGCATGTGGGATCTTCCCAGACAGGGGCACAAACCCGTGTCCCCTGCATCGGCAGGCGGACTCTCAACCACTGCGCCACCAGGGAAGCCCTGAGTGATGTATTTTAAGACATCTGCCCCAAAGTGTGGTAAATACTATATCTTAAAATGACAGTGATTAAGAGCACAGGATGAAGTGTAGACATCATATAATCTGAGGGGTTTCTAATATTTCACAACAAAACTTTTCCAGAAGAAATCTTACGCAGCATGGCAAATATATATAACTGCAAAAGCACTGCTAATACCATTTTATGTTCAAATATAATTTATTAAAAACTCAAAGAGACAAATGAGGGTTAGAGATGTTAGTCTTGACACCTAAACAACCCATTTATTTCTGTAAAGTTTTGTTTTTATTTCACTTAGATAAGTAGTTGCAAGTAGGTAGCAGCACTTGCTTTGTTTTCTTAGTAGCTTTTAATGGTTTCTTTTGCAGTCTCAGGATATGTTTCAATTAAATTGATTTGAGAAATTTTTTAAATAAGAATTTTCTTTTCAAAATGAGTTAGTAACAATATCTAAAAACTGCTTACAAGGCAAACAAGAAAAACCTAAAACTTGCAATGAGCTATAAAACATCTATACTGTAACATGATATCAGGACTTAGTGTTACATGTTCATTTGTTACTAAACAAATTGACTTACACAGGATGAGTATACCCCCAAAGGAATGGGCTTGAGTCTTGCCTGTCATTTAACCAAATGCAGTTTATATGCCATAGTAAGGTACTGTTTAGACAATTCTATATGAATAGACATGCACAGGACTGAATTTTTAAAAAACTTACTGCAAACTACAACTTTCCTTACCCATTTAAAATTCACAAATAATCAGAGATAGTAAAAGAAGCTTCATTCTAAGGAATGCTTCCCCCCCCCAATTAAGCAAGTGTAACCAATGCAGCACTACTGTTTTCAATGTGAGAAAATTTTATATATATGTACAAGAGGGTGCCAAGACCATTCAATGTGGAAAGGACAGTTCTTTCAAAAATGGTGCTGGAAAAACTGGATATCCACAACCAAAAGGATGAAGTTGTACCCTTACCTAAAACCATATGCAAGTATTAACTCAAAATGGATCAAAGAGCTAAATATAATAGCGAAAACTATAAAGCTCTTCGAAGAAAATACAGGGGAAAAGCTTCATGACGTTGGATTTGGCAATGATTTCCTGGACACCAAAAGCACAGGCAACAAAAGAAAAAATAGATCAAGTGGACATCATTAAAATGAAAAACTTTTATACATCAAAGGACACTATCAACAGAGTAAAAAGGCAACCCACAGAATAAGAGAAAATATTTGTAAATCATGGATCTGAGATTAATATCTAGAGTATATAAAGAATTGCCACAACTCAACAACAGCAAAACAACCCGATCTTTTAAATTGGCAAAGGACTTGGATAGACATTTCTACAAAGAAGATACACAAATGGCCAACAAGTACATGAAAAGATGCTCCACATCCCTAATCATTAGAAAAATACAAATCAAAACCACAATGAGATACCACTTCACACTCATTAGGATGGCTATTATCAAAAACACAGAAAATGACAAGTGTTGAGGTGAGGATGTGGAGAAACTGAAACCCTTGTGCTGGCTGCAGCTGCAAATGTGTAAAATGCTGCAGCTGCTGTAGAAAACGGTGTGGCAGTTCCTCAAAAATCCAACACAGAATTACCATATGATCCAGCAATTCCACTTCTGGGTATATACCCAAATGAAGTGAAAGCAGGGACCTGAGTAGATATGTGTACATCAATGTTCAGAGCAGTATTACAACAGCTAAGAGGTGGAAACAACCAAATGTCCATCTACAGATGAATAAACAAAATGTGGTATATACACATACAATGAAATATTACTCAGCCTTAAAAAGTAATGAAACTCTGATTCATGCTGCAACATGGATGAATCTTAAAGATACTGTGCTACAGGGAGATCAGCTCAGTGCTTTGTGACCACCTAGAGGGGTGGGATAGGGAGAGTGGGAGGGAGATGCAAGAGGGAGGGGATATGGGGATATATGTATATGTATAACTGATTCACTTTGTTATAAAGCAGAAACTAACACACCATTGTAAAGCAATTATACGCCAATAAAGATGTTAAGAAAAATAATAAAATAAAAGGTTTAATTATGCCCCCCCAAAATAAAAATAAATTTGATATTCAAAAGAAAGATACTGTGCTAAGTGAAATAAGCCAGATAAAAAGCAAAAACAAATATTGCATGATCCCATTTATATGAAGTATCTAGAGTAGTCAAAATCACAGAGACAAAGTAGAAAAGTGGTTACCAGGGGCCAGAGGGAAAGGGGGTGGGAAGTTAATGTTTAATGGGTAGTTTCAGTTTGAGAGGATGAAAAAGTTCTAGAGATGGATAGTGATGATGGCTGCACAACTATGTGAATGTACTTAATACCACTGAACTGTACAATTAAAAATGGTTAAAATGGTAAATTTTATGTTGTATATTTTACCACAATAAAAAAAAATTGCGTGTTATTTATTATGGTGGCCAATATAGGAATGTAGTTAAGAACACAAGCTTAAGAGTTATGCTGCCTGCTTTCAAACCCAGCTCTGCCACTTTATAGCTCTGTAGTCTGTGCCTGTTTTTTCACATATTAACAGAACCTACATCACAGGATTATAGCAAGGATGAAATAAGTCAATACATGTAAAGCACTTAAAATAGTGCATCTCAAAAAGTAGTTGCTTTTTATTATTCTGGGTTTAAAACACAATTTTAATGCAATTAAACTCAAAACACCTGGAGAACCTCTGAAAGTCCTCTTCAGAGTTCTAGAGTTCAGTAAAACACAGATTGAAAACCAGTGATTTAACCCAAATTTCTCACTTTATAGGTAAAGGAATTGAGAGTCCAAGAAAAGTGATTTGCTTGAGGTCATATATCTTGTTTTGCTAATATTAATTTTCCTAAAATAAGTGTTTGAGATCAACAATACTAATGTTGACATTCAACTACTTCAGAACCAAGGCAAAGTCATGAGATTTTATAATGTGTGTCCAAGTATCTGTGAATGATATTGTGATAGCCATCCACCATGCTCATCTAATAAATAATTATGCATGGGATGGGAACCAAAAGGTAGCAAAACCAAAAGAAAAGCCATTTTAATTCTTTTCAAAGACAAGACAATGGTTAAAAACACCTCTTCTGAAAATTAAGTGTTAAAATATTTGTGAAAACAAACAATACTGATCAAGAGTTTGAGACACACCCAATATGTGCCCACTACTCCATATCTTTCAGCCAGTTACTCACTATATAATCTTAGTAAGACCTCTGACTGACAATATCAGCGGCTTTTTCTGCCAAATAGAACTATTATTCATCACAAGGAACTAGCTACAAATAATTCTTTATTAAATTCAAACAGGAGAGAGAAGCAGTCCAAATACCACAAAATGTCTTATCCAAAAAATCATGTATTGAGCTTTGTAGACATTTCTGTACTTACTTGAATATACTAAATCTGGTTTCTGGTAAATTCACAACACAGAAAGCAAAATAACAGAGACAATCTTTGAAGGTCAGACTCAACAAGAGCTAAAAAGCCTTTGAGTGTCTCTAATTTTGCCCTTCCCCCATTGCTGTTCCTCAATTCCTCCACCTCTACTAGGAATGTCCTCATCCTGCCCATCTACATCAGCTGAAATCCTACCCATCCTTAAAGGTTCCACTTAAATGCCACAGCTTCCATGAATTTTCCCCCAGTGCTCCCAATTTAGAATTATTCCCTCGCCTCTTCACTTCCCCATTTTGCACCTCTCCTTCAACATTTTATTATATAATGCATTGCATTACAATTACCTACATTCACTTCTCCCACCTTCCCCCAAGAAAATCTCATGAGCAGTAGGCTAGAGAGAAAAGGAATTAACATTTGTTAAAAACGCCGTGGTGCCCTGCAAGGTGCTAGGCATTTTGCATACATTATCTCATTTAATCCTTTGACAGCCATCTCGGGAGGTAAGCAGGTGGTCTTAGTTATTCCCATTTTACTGACAGAGAACCGTACTGTTGAGAGTTCAACAGCTTATCCAACGTCACACTACCAGCCAATTCCAGTGCTTACAGCGCCCCTGGTTTCCCTGGCTTCAAAGAGCTCTTTCCACCGCTATACGCTGCATTCTTGTTCACTTTATATCCCCCACCCTGCCTAACAGATAGTAGGTATTCCATAAATACTTGCTGAATTTAATATTCCTACGGACTCACTACTACCATTTTAATAACCCCATCACGCCCCATCCCTAGCCGGTTGGTTACCTTTACTGTTCCTTTACCGCGGACTTCACACACAGAGGCAGTTCTCCACATCACCAAGACAAATGCTGCCGACAACACCAACCCTTATCTGGAGGCTAAGTGAACCGTTCAGTTCGCTCAGATTTCCCCAATTGCCCTTCCCACAGAATATATGAGATACACACAAACAAGTCACATTTGATGTAACGCTTACACCCTTCCCCAAAGCTCTTATTTCATACTAAGCCACGTCTTCATGCTTACAAGCAATGACTTACGCGGTTTCCAGCTCACACCGCGGGGGCACCCTAAGACTCCGCCTGAATTATTAACCACATCTTTCAAACCGTCTTAAAACGAAGGCATCCTAATGCTATTACACTGCCTTCCTTCTCCCCCCCTCCCCCCCCGCATGAACTGCAGTTTGGATTTCCGGCGGGAATGCAAACAGACGCAGAAGAGATGGGCTCAAAAGCAATGGAGCAATTACTCAGCCTGCTTAATTAGAAAGAAGACACAGAAGGTGCCCCGCCTTCCTAAATCTCTGCACTGAACTCATTTACGAAAGATGGGGAGCACTGAAACCCGAGGAACCCCAGACACCGAATCACTGGTTTCTGTGGCTAGTCGGGGGAACAGTCCTTTCCTTCCCGCGGTCCCGGGCCACCAGTCCCCGGTGCCGGGTCGGAGAAGCCCAACCGCACCCTCCCCAGGCGGCCCTGCATCTCATTGTCTCCCTCTGTCGCGGCCCCCAGGGGCGCAGGGTACAGCCCAGGCCCCGCAGACCCCCAAACACCGGCCGGCCGCCTGACGGGCAAGGTCCGACCAGCCCCGGCCCCGGCCTCGGCCGCGGCCGCGACCCCGCCCCAGGCTCGGCCGTCCGCAACGCGCCCGGATGGCGGGGCCGGGCGCCGGGAAAATGGAGGCGGGAGCGACGGCAGCGCTTCCCAACCCTGCGCCCGGCCGGGCCCGAGAGCGAGGCTGAGCACTCACCGTGGCAACGGCTCGGTCCTCCGGCGGGCCCGGCTCCGGGGCGGCCCCGGGCTGGGCAGCCGCCGCTCGCGCTCGTCCAGCCGCCGCCGCCGCCTCCTCCCCAGGCGCGGCGCTCCTTCTCCGGAGACGCCGCGAAGGTCCGCAGCTCCCGCGCCGCGCGCTCCGTGACTGACTGACTGACCGACCGCCCTGGCAGCGGCGGCGGGGGCTGGGCGGAGCGCGCGGCGGGCGGGGCGGCCGCAGCGCCCAGCGGCTGCGGATCCGATTGAAGCCGCGTCCGGCCGAGACGCAGAAGGCGGGGCTGAAGGCAGGGCGGCCGCCGGGCTGACCGACTGGAGTCCGACCGCTCGCTCCCCCCACTCCCGCCCGCCACCCGCCACCCGCCACCCGCCACTCACTTCCGGCGCAGGCAGCCGAGCCCGCCCCTCCCGGGCGCCCGCGGTCCGCGCCCCCTGGCCCGCCAGGCTCACCCCCAGCCCCAGGCGCCCGACCGCACCCAGCGGGGGCCGCCCGCGCTCCGCCTTTCCTCAGCGCGTCCCTGGGAACCGCCTCCAGGAACCAGTGAATCGGAGAATGAATGAGTGAGGGAGGAAAATTACGGTGCTGTTCCACCCCTGCTCGCTTTTCCTTGGAAGCAGGTCCAGCGGCCTCTCTCCGAGGGCCCTGGGACACAGTGAAGCCTTGAGCACGTCTGTCAAGGACTTGTATGCGTGCACCTTCCTGCTGGAGTATTCCAGGACTCCAGCAACCCTCAGATGGGGCCTTAGGCCCTTAAACTGACCGTTGTTGCAGTGTGAGGCCTTTTTTAGGAAATCACATTCTGGCCAATGACTCTCTCTGCAGTTTCATGCACTATTTTAGGAAGCTTTTAGAAATTGGACATTTCAATTATCTTCGATTATTTTTTAGCTTTGCAATTTGCTTATCTTGCGTTCTTAATTTCTGTCACACACACACACCCCTTATTGAAATGGTTTAGGAGTAAGGTGATAGCACCTTTATTCTTTATCACCAAGCTCTAAGTTACTCAGATGCTGCTTAATTTGATGTAGGCTTGACTTGGACTTAAATTTTAATTTATATCTTTATTTTGACCTTCTAAAGTTGATCAAAGGAAGAAAAAGCTAGAATTAAATCATTTTTGCCTGGCTACATGCAAAGCAAATTTGTTGACAGCATTGAAACAATTAACAAATCCGGAGTGTGACCTGAAATTTGTTGCAGTGAATATTCCTTTTCCATGTCTTCCCATCTGCTTGCTAAGTAAGAGTATCTGTATCTGGAATTTTCACAAAAAATTTACTGTACATTTTTGAGATCCTGGCTCCCTTTCTAAGAACCAGAGTGTTCATTTCTCTGTCCTGGGGCCAAATCCTGGATTGGTTAATTACATTCCTTCTTTCAGATATTCTTGAGGACTTTGAAGTGGTTTGGTCTCTCTTGCACAATCTGTTCCAAACTGGTACATAATCTGTTTCAAACTGGTATTTAGAACGATACAATACAGTTACTAGTTGCATTTCACACTTGAGATATCTGTACTTTAGAAACATAACTGCAGTTTTGTATTTTAAGTCTAGAAAGCGCTTCAATATTGTTGTGTAGAATAATGTTATCTCATATAAATGAAGATGCTGCTGCTGACCAATTCCTATAGCCTTCTGTTCCTTTCTTGTGGAATTCATCATTCATTACCTCTAATTATAATTATTTCAATAAATTATAATCTTTTCTAATGAATGTAATACAATAGTTTATTCATCCTTATATCTGCCATAATGTCTAGCATAGTACCTTGCACAATAAATTAACAAAAGCTTTAAACATTTTAAGTGATAATTCATACAAATGTTTCTATAGCTTCTCACCCTGTATCCCTCATGACCAGGTTTGTTGGAATTATACATACCTGAGTGCAAAACATAGTAACTCTGTATTCTCATCAAATTCTATATAACAAGGCTGTGTGATAACTGCACAGGGAAGATATTCACTTCATCGAAACCTTTAAAAAATAGACCATTGAGTGTTTTTATTTATTTATTTATTTTAATTTATTTTATTTATTTATTTTTTGGCTGTGTTGGGTCTTCATTGCTACCCATGTGCTGTCTCTAGTTGCGGTGATAGGGGGCTACTCTTCCTTGCGGTGCGCGGACTTCTCATTGCGTTGCCTTCCCTTGCTGTGGAGCACGGGCTCTAGGCACGCAGGCTTCAGTAGTTGTGGCACACGGGCTCACTAGTTGTGGCTTGTGGGCTCTAGAACACAGGCCCAGTAATTGTGGTGCACGGCCTTAGTTGCTCCATGGCATGTGGGATCTTCTTGGACCAGGGCTCAAACCCGTGTCCCCTGCATTGGCAGGCGGATTCTTAACCACTGCACCACCAGGGAAGCTAACTCTCTCTCCTCTCAGTGCTCAGGTTGGTCAAGGCTAATTAGAAAACAGTCACTTTCAGCCACTGAGAAAAGTGAGCGGGTTCTCATCAGTTCCTTTAAACCATAAAATCATTCATTTATTTAACAAGGGTTTATTGAGCTTCAACTAAGGCCTAGGAATGCAAAGACAAGAAACACAAGACAAGATGGCTCCTGCCCTCAAAAAGTGCACCGTCTAGTGAGTAAAGGTGGCAAAGAAATCACAATTGGAATATGGAGTCCATTTCCCAGGTCGGAAAGCCTCCCTCGGGGGAGGGGATTCTTGAACTGAATGTTCAGGGACAGAGAGGAGCTAGCCAGGTGAAGAAGGAGAAAACAGGCATTCCAGACAAGGGCAGGTACACAGGCACCAAAGAGCACCATGCCTTGGAGGCTCTGCATGTAGTTCCATTTTGTAAGGATGCGTACAGAGAAGGGTCAAAGTGGTGGGCGGAAAAGGTAGAAGGATCTCATCAACAAAGGGGCTCATGTGCTAAACTAAGGAGTTTGAACTTGATACTTTGGGAAATAATAAATAATACAAAAAATCTTTGGAGTATTTTAATTAATAATTAATAAATAAAAATAAAATCTTTGCAGTATTTTAAGCCCCACCTGGGTTTGTGTTTTGGAGACCAGGGAAACCAGACTGGGGGCAAGAGTAAACTAGGAGGTGATGGCAACAGCCCAGAAGAGATATGTCGCCAGTCTCCATAAAAGCAGAGGCAGTGAAATGGGGAGGAGGGACTAGATGGGAGAAATAATAAGGAGGTGGAATCTACAGGATTTGATATATGATTGGATACGAGGGAGTGAATAAGAAGGAGACACTTGGGATGACCCTCAGGATTCTGGTTTGGGAGACAGACTGGATGGCAGTGGTGGCTTTCGCTGAAATGAAGACCCCAGAAGGAAGAGCAGGTTTCAGGGGACTGGCTGAATACCTGTATGAGAAAGAGTAGTAATACACATCCAGGCATCTCAAAGGATCTTAATCCATCATTTACCAAAGCGTGTTCTTTGGAACTGTAGTTTCACAGGATTTTAGTAGGTGTGATTCCAAAAAAGTAACAATTCCCTTTAATCAAATAAATGAGAAATGTTAAAGTTCGACAGGTTTCTAAACGAGAAGGGTTTTCAGTAGTTTTACTATGTTAATATGAACTGTGAATTTCTAAGAGGTAACTGTCAGCTTAGAAATTCGCAGCGTTTCCCAAATGCATTCGACCATGAAACGCTCTTTTCAATGGAATATCTCATAGGACATGTGTTCCATAGAACACACCATGGGGAATGCTGACCTAAGCCAGATTTTTGGTTTATAGTAGAGAAGACTATGGACCCTCGAGCTGAAGTGACTTGCCTAAAGTTAAATAGGCATTGCTGGAAGATATTGGGTTAGAATCCATATCTTCTGACCCCACTCACATGTTCTTTGCACTGCATAATGCTTTATAAGCTACAAACACATTCCAGTACCTTCAACCAAGCCTGGAGAGAAAGATACTGTAAAAGAATTATAAGATATATCCATTTAAATGAAGTTTCAAATCAGTAATTTTTAAAGCTATGCTAATTTGAATGATTACTACTCTACGTAAGATGAAAAGATTTGTACATTGGAAAAAGTGGAGCCAATTATTACCTTAGTATGATCTTTCTGATAATTCAGCAGGAGCCTTGTAGAATGAAATCACCTAACAATAAATAGGACATCCATCTATCTGCACTAGCCCTGAGGTAGCTTTAAATAAAACGAACTTTCACAAATGGATAGAAATATTAAAACTCTCCCCAGAAATTTTAGTGTTGATTTCCCCCGCTTCATACTGAAGGAAAGGACAGGTTCTAAAATATGCTGAGACTATGAAAATCTACACGAGGTTTTGACTTCCTCTCTGGCACAATTTCCCTGATTCTTAAAACTCTAATAGCTGATGGATGGGAAGGTTTTTATATCCTAATTTCACAGTCCTATTTCCCAGAGAAGAAGTTTTAGTACTTCCTATTCTTAGAAAAATGAGATGAATTGTTTGTTCCCAAGAGACTTCTTAGAACGATAGGACAGCTTTCATTTTAAGAGTAGTTTCTATAGACATTACCTTTGAAACTAGTTATCACTAATTTATGATTCAGTAATTCATAAAGTATTTGTTTCATTTCTAAATGCTGTATTAATTTATAGTAGGCAGACCAAGGACCATCAAAATCATAATGAATAATTTTTTACTTAAATCAGTAGTTATAAGTAGTGGGAAGAACACTATTTATTAATTAATGTATCAGAACTCTTTCCTTAGTGTCCACTGTGTCCCCAGCTCTGTTGAATCACTTTAAGGAGTACTAGAGAAATATAAGAAATAGTCTCTGATTTTCTAAAATGACCCCACCCATTGTTGGCGAGGATGCAAAGAAACATACTCTCATATCCTGCAGGTGGGAATATAAACTGTTACAACCTTTTTCTGGAGGGTAGTCTAACACTAGATAAAATACTTTAAAATGTGCATCTCTTTGATCAAACAGTTTCTCTTCTATGAGTTTATTCCAAGGAGTAAGAACAAAACATCAGTTAGGATATTATGGGATGATAGCAAATAATTTGAAATCCCCTAAATATCCAGCAATGAGTTTATGAAAATGATGATTTCTAAAAGAATCATTTTTGATATGAAAATGTGTTCACAATATGTTAAACAATAAAAAATTACAAACACTATATACAATATGAACTCATGAAAAAATATATAGGAAAAATCTAGAAGGAAATACAACAGGAAGACAAAAATGTTTATTGCAGAGTGGTATGATTATGGTACTTTCTTTTATTTATCTTTTAATGATGAATGTGTTTTCTTTAATTGGCAATTAAAATGAATGAACTAAATCAATATTTATGAAGATAAATCTCTAAAACAAAATGTTGAAGATAACACACAAAGTGTTTTTTTTTTTTTTTTTTTTTTTTTTTGGTTTGGGGGCCTCTTTCTTTTTTTTGCCCTCTCCCGTTGCGGAGCACAGGCTCCGGATGCACAGGCTCAGTGGCCATGGCTCACAGGCCCAGCCGCTCCGTGGCATGTGGGATCTTCCTGGACCGGGGCTCGAACCCATGTGTGGGGTTTCCCTGGTGGCGCAGTGGTTGAGAGTCCGCCTGCCGATGCAGGGGACATGGGTTCGAGCCCCAGTCCGGGAAGATCCCACATGCCGCAGAGCAACTAAGCCCGTGCACCACAACTACTGAGCCTGTGCTCTAGAACCATGAGCCACAACTGCTGAGCCCACGTGCCGCAACTACTGAAGCCCGTACGCCTAGAGCCCGTGCTCCACAAGAGAAGCCACCACGATGAGAAGCCCACGCACCGCAATGAAGAGTGGCCCCCACTCGCTGCAACTAGAGAAAGCCCGCGCACAGCAACGAAGACCCAGCGCAGCCAAAAATAAATAAATGAAATTGATTTTAAAAAAGTTAATTTTAATTTTAAAAAGGATTTCTGCATTCAAGAAACTGTTGATGAGACAAGGCAAGAACACATGAAATAACCAGCAAACAACGAAAAACTCAGCTCAGATACAGATACAGTACAATAGGAGTTATGAGAAGAGAGAAATGACTGGGGTTGGAGCAGGTTAAGATGACTTCACGGAAGAAGTGAGACTTAGCTGATACTCGGAATCTGAAAGCCAAGGGGAGATTATAGGGTGAGGCAAGAGCCTCGCATGGCCCATCCTAGGTACATCTCACCCGTACCAGTCAAACATTAACAACTGCAGAACACTTGATCTTTGCCTATAAAGGTGTTTCTGCTTCTTTCATACATGTAGGATTTACATGCCCTATATAATATAAATATATAGTAAATAGAGTATTACATATACTTTGTAATATATATTTTTGAAGTTACAGTAGATATTTTTAAAGAGTAGTTCATTTGGGGGACATTTTATCTATAAAATCTGTAGAACTGGACATGCCCAGATATTTGCCTAGAACAAACACCAACTATTATGCAAGAACAGTTATCATAACCTGCTCCCTTGTGAGTGTTCTGACGTCCACAATCAGACCACAAATAAATTCAACCAACTGGAGCTCAGAAATTCTCTGATTACACACATGTTACAGAGTGCTAAGCCAGCTTTCGAGCTCAATAACTAAACTACCACTACAGTGTTAGCTACACATACTAATTGAAAGCAAATGACTTGTCTTTAGTGCCTAATAATAAACTAAAGTTATGCCCATCTCAAAAATGTCTGCAATGGGAAAGGACAGGGCAGACCGTGAACTTCCATCAAGTATTCCTTTAGTGTGGGGTATTGCCAGGTCTAGAGTTGCACTGTAAAGAGGCAAAAGCATTCCAGGTGTGTGGGTGGTGTAACAAATACATCAAGCAGAAAGAAGCAGGTTATTTTTAGTAAACAATGGGGAAAATGGTTTTATTAGAGCTGAAGAGGTCTATCTAGGAAGAATGAGATGAAAGAAAGATGGATTATGAAGGCCCTTGGTGACCAAGCAGTAGATTTGGGAAACCGTCCAGTAGAGGAAGTAATCAAGTCTGTTCTTGAATATGCCAGCCATGTCCCCAACTCTGAGCCTTTGTCATTATGAATTTTCTCTGTCTGGAATGTCCTGTCCCCTTTCTCTGTCTGTCCTGCTCCTGTTCATTACGGTTCTAATGTCTCCTCCTTTATCCCCAGTTCCTCTGGAAAAATGTTATTTGCTGCAACTATGTGCTTCCCCAAACTTTGCACATTGGTACTGGAAGTTTTGCACATGTGTCTGACTCCTCCAAAAGACCATGAGTTCATCAAAGGGCAGAGACTATGTCTTATTCACATGTGTGTTTTCTCCAGCGCCTTGCATAGCATCTTGTTTGTAGAAAAGTTCAGCAATGTTTGTCAAATTAAAGGATGAGAGGGATGAATGAGAAACATCTGGCAACATTTTGAAAAATAGGTTGGAGTAAGAGAAACAATTGGAGAGCTGGTTGTGTTAATCCACATGTGAAGTGACGAGGAATGAGAAAGGAGGGAAACTAAAATACACTTGGAGAAACTGACAAGCCTAGGTAACAGAGTGGACAAAGGTGTGAAGGAGAGGAAGAGTGCAAGATGTCTCCAGGATTTCTAGGCTGGAAGAATGCTGAAAGTAGAGGACTGATATCATTGCTACAGCAACAGATAGATACTGAGTGCCTCTCAGGTTCGAGGCACTGTGCTGAGGGAGGCCACAGGGAAGAGCTAGAACCCTTCTGTACTCTAGAAAGTAAAGCCTGTTCCCTACAAGGGAAGCCACAGTTTTGGACAAGTGGCATCTGAAGTACATAATGGTGAGACATTCAAGTGGATCTGGTGTTTAGGTTGCTGGAGATCAAGAACTAGATTGTCCTCCAGGCTAACAACTGTGTCTTTTCTATTGGTGCATATCTAGTCTCTGTCTTTTGTCACAGTGTCTAACTCATAGTAGATTGCTGTATTAGTTCCTAGGGCTACCATTATAAAGTGCCACAGACTGGGTGGCTTAAGCAGCAGATATTTATTTTCTCACAGGTCTGGAGGCTAGAGGTCCAGGAGGCTGAGATCAAGGTGTCGGCAGGCTTGGTTTCTTCTGAGGCCTCTCCTCGTTTGGCAGACAGCTCCTTTCTTGCTGTGCTTTCAAATGGTCATCTCTCTCTGTCTATGTCCTAGTTTCCTCTTTTTACAAGGACACCAGGAATATTGGATTAAGGTACATTCTAAAGATCCTATTTTAACTTCATTACCTCTATAAAGACCCTGTCTCCAAAAATGATTGCAATGACAAAGAACAGGACAGACTGTGAACTTCCATCAAGTATGTCTTTAGTGTGGGGTATTGCCAGGTCTAGAGTCGCCACCATAAAGAGGGGAAAGCATTCCAGATGAGGGGATGATTAGGGCTTCAACATATGAATTTGGGCAGGAGGGTGACACAATTCAGTACATAGCAGCTACCCAATAAATATTGGTTGAATTGAAGGGACTGCATCGAAGATGAGAAATCAAGGCTGAAGAGGTAAATACATATACACCTAGTGGCCATAAAGACTGGAAACAGCAAATAAAGACTGGAAACACACACACATACATATATATTGATATTATACATATAATAAATGGTTTATTGATATTATAATACATGATGTGTTCAGTGGCATTCCATGATATGTTTAATGTGTTGTTCCTCGTTAGCTATGTATAATTCAGTGCACTATGAAAAATTGCAATGATCGTGGTATATTAATGTGGTCTTTCCATTAACCCCTGCACATCCATCTGTGGTTCTTTGCTTCAGATGATTTGCATCTCAGAAGTAATCAGGGGTGTTCAATCCGTAAAAAAATAAAACATTATCTAGGTTTTTAGACTTTGTGGTCAAAATGTATATATGCACTGCATAGGCAAAATGTGCTTTTTGGGGAACAATTAGAAGTATCAGAGTCCTGTTATTTTACCAAAAACAACTTAGATTCTCCTACTATTATATATTTATCATTTAACACTTTTTTTCTTTGATAATTCATCTAGGGAATTGATGAGTGAGTTAAGAAATGACTCTCTCCCTTTGCTGCCTCAATGTCATATTTGTATGATTCTTTGAACCACTTGGGAAAAGTCATTTGAAAAATATGTCATGGAAAAACAAACAAAGCAAACAGATGAATAGCTGATCACTAGAACATTTGTTCAGTTATGTGCCTTGAGGCAAGTCTATGCCAAAGAACATGACATCACCGAAGTGCTGTCACTGATTTTCATCAGTCATGCTTTTCAAATGTCTCTAATTGTCCCTTCACTGTTCTTTTTGCTACCATCCCTCTCAAGATTTTCATCGTCTCAAACTAGGGTTTTGCAAAAGTCTGCAGGTTATCTCCCACTGGCTTCTCTCTTCTCCCTTTGAAACACCCTGCATAATATTCTGACCCAATCTCTAGTACTACCAGGACCCTTTTCACTGTAACATTTTTCTGTTAAAAACAGCCCCCCCAATTACAATATTTTTATTTTGAAAAACACAAATCACAAAACATCAAGTACTGTATGATCCTGATTTGGTTGAAAACAGAAAACCCCAACCGACAGACATACATGTATACATTTACATCCACTGTATTACATACATATCCATTGTATTGGTTTCCTATTGCTGCTGTAACAAATTACCATAAACTCAGTTACTTTAAACAACACAAAGTTATTAACTTAAAGTGTTGGAGATCAGAAGTCCAAAATCAGTCTCAGCCGGCTAAAATCAAGGTGCGGACAGAGCTGCATCCCTTCTGGATGCTCTGGGGAGAATCTATTTTTATTTAGCCTTTTCTAGCTTCTATAGGCTGCCTGCATTCCTTAGCTCATGGACCCATCCTCCATCTTCAAAGCCAGCAGAATAGCATCTTTCTAATCTCTCTCTCTTTCTGATACTAACCCTCCTGCCTCCCTTTTATAAGCACCATTATGATTACATTGAGCCCATCTAGATAATTCAGAAACATTTTTCCATCTCAATATCCTTAATTTCATGACATCTGCACATCTTTTTTGCCATGTAAAGTAACATATTCACAAGTTCTGGGAATTAGGACGTGGATATCTTTTTTGAGGGGTGGCATTATTCTGTCTAACCCAGATGTTAACAGGTTGATTATCTCTACATTAAGAACTTCAAGTGATTTTAATTTGTACTTCATTGTGCTTGATCAATATATTCCCAGTTTTCAAAAGAATCTTGCATTACTTTTTTATTCATAGAGAGTGATGACAGAAACAGTAAATGTCACTATACAGGACACTTGCTATTTCCTGCCCTGTCCTCTTTTCTTCTTCTGGAGATACGATCTTTCTTTGGGAACTACTCCTCCCAACACAGCCTCCAGCTCAACTGTGCAGCTCTAAAGATTGCTGCCAACCATGGTACCTCTTTACCTGGGTTACAGGTGAGAGCGTGTGATCCTACTGGGATAACCAGAGGCAGTTCCAGCATTTTTTTTTTTTGTTCTTCTTTTCTTTTACCTAGAATTAGGAGAAAAAGTCAGTTCTCTGATGGGAAAGGCAAACAAGAAAATTTTGTTGACTATGATTCTAATATCATAGAAACATGAGAGCAAAGCAGAGATGAGGAAAACAGAGAGGGTAAATCCTAATTTACCATCCTAAATGGTATTTGCATCCTTGGTTGGAGGTGTCTGAGGACCAGAGAGCTGTATTCGTCTCCTTACCTAGGTTTGGATCTATAAATCACTAGATTTCTCCTTCTGCCAAAACTGGCTGTTTCTACCATTTGTAACAAGAGTTGGGTTAAAATAGTTAGGAATGTTTTTAAGCCTGCAACAATTCCCTGTTGCCTGTTACTGTCTCAAATTAGCTCCTCTGACTGACTTCAAAGCTGTTCACCAGCCCCCACTGTCTCTGCCCCACTTCTCAACATTGCTTCGCTCTGGCTGGCCTTCTCATTTTTCCTTACTCACTTTATGATGTTCGCTTTTGTGGCTTTGCACTTGTTGTTCTCCTTGTCTGCACTGTTTTCACCTCCCGTCCCTTTCCATCCAAATTCTGTCCAACCTTCCCAGCTACTTCTAGGAAACTCCATGAAATACCCCCCAATTAGCCAGGGAAGCCTTCCTTCTCTGAATGTTTATAACATGCAAGGTCTGCATTCAACACCTATGTCCACTTTTTATGGTTCAGGATGACTCCAGATAAATGATAAACCCCATGAGGACTAGAGCCATCTATGTTTTACAAGTAGAGCTAGCTGTTCATGTTGGTTGATTAAATTACACGTTAAGCAAAAGCTCAGCAATATTAAGGTGCAGTCCTTTTTGGAAGAAATCACAGTGGACACAGAGAATATTTATGTTAGAAATGGTCTGGTACATTGGAGGACAGTTTCAGGACACTAAGTTGTCATCTTTATGTTGCGTGTTTTCTCATCATTTCCATGAAGATAATTTAAGAATGGGAAGTAAGACCTGATGGGAAAAGGTGAAGAAGCCAGAATCATTTAGCCATGAGAAAAAAAAAATGCAAGGAAACCTAACAACAATCGTGACATTTGTGAAAATTTGCTATACAGAAGGTAGGGTTCTCCCTCTCTGGGAGTTAAGACTGAGGCAGGGAATAAGCATCTAATCACAAAATGAAATTTAGGTGTGCCTGGATAGGTTTTTCACCATAAGGATGTCAAACAATGAAATGAATTCTGAACTTTGTAGAATGTATTTCTAAAGGCAAGGAGTTGAGTAAGATGACCACAAAAAATTCTTAATAACTGTAAGGGTCTATTTTATGAGACTAATCTTAGAGGAGAAAAAAAATTTTATGACATTTAAATATTATAGCTATGTATGCAGATGCTTTTACTGTTTTCTCCATGGAAGGAGAATGTCTTGCTCCAAATACATACAGGGATAAGTTAAAAACTTTGCCTGATTTATTCATCTGCCTTCTTCCAAGGGAAAACTTAACTATGTTCAGATGTAACTCTTTTTCTGCCTTTTTTTTTTTTTGCCTCAAGTGGAAGTGTAAATTTAAAGTCCAAATCAGGTATTAAAACCTCTAGACAATATTCTCTACCTGGGCAATGACACCCTTCTCCCAATAATTCTAACATGAACACAAAACAGAGCCCAGTTCTGTATAGAACTGTCCATCAGGAACAGAAAAGCACCAACGATATACCCATCGCCAGGCTAAAAAGTGATTCCAGGGGGAGGGAGGAGTGAGTAGGAACACAGGGCATTTTTAGGGAGGTATAACTATTCTGTATGATACTATAATGGTGGATACATGTCACTATACATTTGTCAAAACCCATACGATGTATAATACAAAGAGTAAACCCTAACGTAAACTATGGACCTTAGTTAACTATAATGTGTCAAGGGACTTCCCTAGTGGTCCAGTGGTGAAGACTCTGTTCTCAATGCAGGGAGCCCGGGTTCACTAGATCCCGCATACCTCAACCAAAGATCCCAAACGCTGCAACTAAGATCCGGCGCAGCCAAATTATAAATATTTTAAAAAACCCAATAATGCATCAATATGGATTGTAACAAAAGTACCACACTAACACAAGATGTTAATAATAAGGCAATGGGCAGTGGGGAGTTGGTAAAGGGGAATGTATGGGAATTCTGTACCTTACAATTAAACTTTTTGTAAACCTAAAACTGCTCTTAAAAATAGCCTCATTAAAAACAAAAGATTCCAAACAGAAAAATCCTCTAAGGATCATAGTCTCATTGAAAATAAATTAAATTTGAAGCCATGAACATTGTTTTGTGGCTTTATTTACTCACTATAAACCAATATTAGGGAGAATACCTAACTGTCCTCCATAAGTAACTGAAAGTACTTGGAACAAATTTCCCCTTTCCTTTTCTATATCAGCAATCCATTTCGGCCTTAATTTTGAAGAAACAAACAAACAAAAAAGCCATACTGGCATCAATGCTTCCCTTCATGGATGAAAGTAGTTAGTATTTTTATTCACTCTTCTCATCATTACACTGTATTTTAGAAGTTGAACAAACAATGGGGATGCCAGTCTTCCAGAAAGTATAATTCCTTTCCAAACCCTTTCTCTTATGGCCTTTCCAGCCTAGTGCAGAAGTTGGGTACTGAGTATTATTAAAGGCAAGTAAAAGGGTACGTGGGAACACATAACAGGGAATGTGCTCAGGGAACAAATGCTGTCTGAGCTCAGGGAACAAATGAGTAAGAGGAAGGAAATACTTATTTGAATGAATGGGGAAGATTTGAGCAATGATATAGGATTGTACATTTAAATGCACATTGGTACACCACATGCTTCATATGTATTTTTCAAGGTCACATTCTCAAATGAACACAGCTAGTTCTTATGTATGGTTCACCACAGTAAGCACAACTGGGTTTTTTCTAAAGAATATCAGCTGTTGGTGGAAGGGATCACTACCCTTTTTCAGTAGGAGGAGGCGGTATATCTTCCTTTCTGTGCTTTTTAGCAGCCATATTCAATTGTTCTGGCTATAAATCTTAGTCCTCAAACTAATGTGCAAAAATATCACATTTCTTGGCTTTCTTGAATTAATTTTGACTTGGAGTCTCCCTTTCCACAATGTAAGAAATTCAACCTCATTCATTCCTGGGGCTCCCCTCCCCCGTGATTCCCTACCCCCTGCCAAGGAAGTACAGAGGACTCACATAGCCTCCAAGCCCTGGGGAGGTCCCTTCCGTGATCCGCCCCTGCTGGGTTCTGTGGACTCGCCCACTGCCTTAGTTCGGAGTCCTTCAGATTCAGGACTTTGTTGCTTTCATTCAACCCTTGGGTACTTGAGTCTTTGATGAGCTGGAAATGTGTGGTCACATCCTCAGGCTACTCAAAGGGAAAAGAGGGCAGAGTGCACAGACATTTCTCATTTTCCTCAAGGAAAATGCCTTTTCCCCTCAGAGGCAAACCCACTTCTCTTTTTCCTTCAGGAGATCCAGCAGAGACTTCTGGAGGGGTTAGGCACTTGCAAATACCAACAAGGGAAGTATCTTGCAGGCAACTTCTGCTTTCCTCCTTTGGACATGTGAATACTCCCTCGAGGCAAAGAAGCACGGGGCCTTACTACCTTTCTGAATTTAGGATAGGTTGTGAAAAGAGGAAAATACTCGAGGAGGCCATAAACAAATATCTTGAAAGCCTCATCTTCCCACAGCGTCAGATTGCCCAGGCTTGCTTAGCTGACTGAGAATTTTTTGCCTGAAGCCTTAGTGTAAAAGCACTTGGTATCAGTCAGACATTCTGACTGAGAAGGAAAAGTCCAAGATCAGAGACATGAGGAAAAGAAATGCATGGAATACATTCCATTGTTCACATTTACTAATACATTTTTCCTACTGGTTTACTAATACCAGTAGGAAAAATGTTAGAAGTATGAGCACCAGTAATATAGGCCGGTTGATAAACTTAGGAAATTTCAGTAGTAATTTTGTCCTTGGAGAGCTTGATTCTCCCTTAAAAAATGTTGATGACAATGTAATTTAGATAGTTACAATTGCATTGTAAGAAGAATCACTGTGTGATTTGTAGGAAGTCTCCTCTCATTTACGTTTAACTCATTCATTGATTTTTTTTTCTCTAAAATAATTTGGTAAAGAGCAAAAGGCAAGTCACTACCCGTAGTTTCTTCACTGATGTATTTGCAACCTCTGTGATAACTTTTACTGTATAATTACTGTTTGTTTGTTTGTTTTTTTCCCCAGAAACGCACGAGTTGACAAAGGGAAACATAGGTTTCCATTTTGTCTGGAGATTTCATATTCTCTGTTCCTCTGCTCCAGTTTTGGGTACATTTATGCCTGTGATGACAATGCTAAGTAAAAGTTCTAATTAGAATATCATGGTAATGTAGAATGAGTAGTATGTGTGTGTGTGTATATATATGTATATATGTATACACTCCAGAGATTCTTTGCTGTTACCACAACAAATAATGGGAAACCACAAGGGCCTCTCATGCATTTTTGTATTTGAAGGGCTATCCATGTAGAATATTTGTCAAAACTCTAAGTGAAAGATCTTTTTCCTCAATATTTTTTACCGTCTTTCCTATTTATATTTTATGCTTTTATTTGTGTAACAAAAACGTTCTTTCCTTTAAGTATCGTCCAAACGGATCTTTAATTAAATATCAGTCCTGGTTTAGAATGTTCCTTAGCTAGATCATATTTCTTTACACTTATTCTAGAGGAAGAAACGTGCACCTGCCACTGATAATCTCTATATCATGGTTCATAGAATCAGGGACATTAAAACTGCATGCATGGAAGGCCAACCAAAAAGTTATTAGCTCTCAGGGTAATGTGAGGATGTGTGCCTGTTTCTTTCCTTGAGGCTCCAGGAAGGGGGAGAAAAACCTTTTTCCTCCAGCATTCTCTAAGCCGTAGAGCAACTGAAGAACAAATCATCTGCACGCCGATTTTTATCACATAGAAATGTCTACTCCTAGAGTGTCATACAGAACAAAGAATTATCATAGATGATTCCCTTTGGATTTTTGGCTTTACCTGAACTTCTCTCACTCTAATCCAGGTCTACCTAGACCTGGATATTCATTCAGAAAAAAAAAAGCTTTTATTGAGGGCTTACCGTGTGTTGGGTATATTCCTAGAAACATAAAAGCAAAGGCAGTCTAGGACAGAAATGCTGAATTGTCCCTGTGGCTGGGTCAGGATGGGAGCTCAGCTCTACCACCTAGCTGGGCTTGAGGGGTGAACATGGGGGGCTCAGAGTTTCAGGCCAAGCATCTGGCATGAGTGGGTGCTTGGAGAATGAGGCCAGCTAAGGAGATGATGGGAAGCTATTCAGCCAGATAGTCTCCTGAGAGTGACAGCCATGAGTCATGTCAGAGTGATGAGCAGAACCCCAGGGACGTAGTCAGCAGAAGGGAGGCCTGGAAATAGATTTCACTGACACGGTTATGGGTCTAGGTTTTGAGGCGCTATTCTAGTTCTAAGGAAGACAAGAGCAAGATGGATCCCAGGCCTAGAATAACCAGAGTAGGAACTACAAAATATACGGCTGCTTGCCACCACAAAGCATCCCCAGCTTCCCTCCCTGGCAGTCAGGGGTGGCCATGTGATCCAATTCCAAAGCAAGACATATTATGGGATGTCTGCTGGGACTAAGGGGCAGGCTTTTGGGAAATATTTTGCTTTTCTGATAATTAGGGCTAAGCACTACTGACAAGAACCTTTTCTTTCTTTTGTTTTCCAGCCTAGAATAGAAGCATGCGGCACGCTGCATCAGTATATAATGATCAAAGGCAACATGCTAAGGACGGTAGAACAAGAAGGGAGAAACAGGCTGGGTCTTTGATACTGTGCAGCTACTGTCCCAGCCCTAAATGTCCTGCATCCAGATTGCTTGTAATTGAAACAAATAAACAAAAACAGATAAACAAAACACACTTGTTTGATTAAACCACCGTTGGGATTTCTGTTGCTTACATATTTTGAACTATATGAAATACACATAGTCAAACACATGCTGAACTGAAATAGAAACCAAGGTGGACACTTCATGGAAAATAAGTGGTGGAGGTGAGGATTTAGCTATTGAAGTGACGGTAAGAGATGGGAGATGGCGTACAGGGAATGAGGTCAAAACTCAGTGATTAGAACAAGGGAATGTGTTCAGACAGCATCACTGGCTGAAGGCTGGTTTTTAGGCTTCTTGAATTCCCCACAGCCAGAAGCAGGATTGGACTCAGAACCTAGGACAGGGACAAGGGGGTTAGATTAGGGCATGGAAAGTTTTGGGGAGCAAGGAGACAGAAAGTATCAAAGTCTATGTCCTTCATTGTCAAATTCTTCTTAAAATGTCATCCCTTTATTTAAGAGCTCCAAGACAATGTCTCATATCATATAAACCAAAAAAGTAAACACTATTTTGCCAGAGTTATTCTTAGAAAATCACAAAGTTTATTCCCTCATTGATAAGTTGGTTAAAATGTCTATTAACGTGATTGATCTAAATTACAAAAATGAGAGTCCAGAGATCTTATAGGACTATTACCTATGAAGTCTATCTTACAAGGCGAACACCTATGAAGACTTTATTTCAGTATAAAAAGTATAACAATAATATAAATGTAGTATTTTTTGGAATTTTTGCATTAAATGTAGTATTATATTAGCAAGTGAAATGACTCACATTTAAAGATGGTTAAAACACGTATTATTAAAAAGTAGAAATAGAGAAGGTGTAAGTTGTAGGGAAACTAGACTTGTTGCCTGAATATATAATTAATTTCTAACTGGAATTAGAGAAAACATTCTGGGAATCCAAGATCTACAGCTGGGAGTCTTGGGGAAAAAGAAGGGAAGGGGTAAGTGTAGGATTGAAAGGTGAGAACATAGCTGTTCTAGAGGGAGCAGGGAGTTATGCTCTAGGAGACAGAGGGACCCTGAGGACAGACTGGGCTCCCTCCTGGACATTAGTGGTGAAAATGAGACTCTTGCTCCTTTGACCCTGTTATCTTCTGGGAATAGAATTCCGGGAGCTAGACTCTAACATCATTCCCCAAGAGAGCAAAAAGACATTCCGGGGGGAGAAAGTAATCATAGCTGACATCTCCCTATTCTCTGACTGGCAGGAAGGTGGCTAGGAAATAGTGCCAGGCACAGTTTTACAGGTAGGAGCAGAGCAGTAGCATCTTAGGTGAGTTCAGGTGTGGGGTAAGGCAGCAGGAGGCATAAAGATTACCTGAAGTCAGGTCAGGTATATGTTGAATATAGCGGTGGTTTTAGAGTTTAACTGTGGGTTGGGGCAGATGTCTGCTCGCCTGACTTTGGATATTCCTGATGTCAGATTTCCAGGCTTACCGAACAAAAGCACTGGTCCACTGGATTACATAGCACAACATCTGGAAAGAGTTTGATCCACTGGATAGAGCCTGGGGTGTGAATTGCCTTTAACAAAGTGTAAGGTCCAACTGAGATCCCATTCTTAGGAAGCCTGAACTCATTGTCAACTTTGCACTGATGCAGAGTCATTTTGCTGTTCAAAAGACCCTACTCTATGATTTCAGACTTGGTTCCTAAGGCTGTTTCCCTAAGAAATTTCAGCCAATGGACCAAATGGCTGATTCCTTCTAAGAAATCTGATCAGGGGACTTCCCTTGTTGCTCAGTGGTTAAGAATCCGCCTGCCAACGCAGGGGACACGGGTTCGAGCCCTGGTCTGGGAAGATCTCACATGCTGCAGAGCAACTAAGCCCGTGTGCCACAACTACTTAGCCTGCGCTCTAGAGCCTGCGCACCACAACTACTGAAGCCCACGTGCCACAACTATGGAGCCCATGTGCCACAACTACTGAAGCCTGCGCGCCTAGGGCCCATGCTCCACAACAAGAGAAGCCACAGCAATAAGAAGCTCACGCACTGCAGCAAACCCCCGCTCAACGCAATTAGAGAAAGCCTGTGCGTAGCAACAAAGACCAAATGCAGTCATAAATAAATAACTAAATAAATTTATAAAAAATAAGAAAGAAAGAAATCTGATCAGGAGCAAGAATAATGAGGGAGGCCTCAGTTTCTGGCCTGGCTTGGGGCTACATCGAAGTGATCCCCTTTCTCAGGGAAACAGAGTAATTTTGTTGAGGAGGTCTGTCCTCCACTTACTAGGGGAAATCCCAACAGGGGCTCTGCCACACTGAACATACATATGGGAAAATAACTAATCCTTCACTTAGGGTGGGCATAAGTGATTCTAGAGTCTCCCTGACCCCACAGAGATCTCTTTACCTGCTTGATTATGCCTGAAATTTCTTTTCTTGACAAGTCCTTTCCTGGACAATTAGAGATAAGAGACAAATGCCTAGTTGAAGAGATACACTGACTGAAACTCGTTCATACCAGGGTAATAGGCAATTAATCGACAAGACTAAGTGACTGATTTGAGGGAAGCTACTGGGTCCTTGGAGTGGGTGATGAGGTGGAGAGGGGCCTGCACGGAGCAGGACGACTTAGATGAGTCTTTTTTAAGAGGGGAAGGTGGGGAATTTTAAAGGCAAATGTCAATTATTCCACTGAAGAATACTGCTTTTCAATTGAACAATGCACACTTCTCATTATGGAGAAAGATGAGTGTGAATGTTTGTGTGTTTCCAACTTCACTATAAAGCAGTTTCATTCTAGACAGAATAGTTTCCACAGGAAGCTATTATTTAACATCTTAGTTACTATTTCTATGAATTAGAATACAATGATGACAACACAAATGTACATATGAGCAGAGGTTACTTGTGATAGAAACACACAAAATGCTCGAATCCAGGTGATTCACCCAAACTGTTGGTGGATTCTCTTTCTCAAATAGGAAGAGGATGAAATTCTATCGTCCCTCCTCATATTTGTGATACCTTGTCTCCATTTACTTTTACTTCTTAGGAGTTCCCTCACCTCTAAAGCCAACTCAGGAGTTTTTATTTTCCATTTTAATCTCTGAGTAAATGATTTTTAAAATATTGCCTTAAGTATTTATTTTACCAGAAAATTATTGCATTATGAATCTGCATTATGAATTTAATGTGCAAAAGTTTGAGTGTTCTGTATGAATTGAGTTGGAATTTGGCTGATATTATTTTCCCTACTGTACATTCAACATATGCTGTGGGTATGTTAAAAACATAAAAATACGTTTTTATAGCTAGAAAAAACTGTTAGAGGCCATTTTTTGTCAACATCGAATGTTTGTTTTTAGAGTCTAGAAAAGAAATCTGTGATCCTTGAATCATTTAAAGTCACATTTAACCACTTTCACCAATGGACAGGTCATCCAAAATGAAAATAAATAAGGAAACACAAACTTTAAATGACACATTAAACAAGATGGACTTAATTGATACTTATAGGACATTCCATCCAAAAACAACAGAATACACTTTCTTCTCAAGTGCTCATGGAACATTCTCCAGGATAGATCATACCTTGGGTCACAAATCAAGCCTTGGTAAATTTAAGAAAATTGAGATCGTATCAAGTATCTTTTCTAACCACAATGCTGTGAGACTACATAACAATCACAGGAAAAAAACCTGTAAAAAATACAAACACATGGAGGCTAAACAATATGCTACTAAATAACCAAGAAATCATTGAAGAAATCAAAGAGGAGATCAAAAAATACCTAAAACAAATGACAAGGAAAACACAATGACCCAAGACCTATGGGATTCAGCAAAAGCAGTTCTAAGAGGGAAGTTTATAGCAATACAATCCTACCTCAAGAAACAAGAAACATCTCAAATAAACAACCTAACCTTACACCTAAAGCAATTAGAGAAAGAAGAACAAGAAAACTCCAAAACTAGCAGAGAGAAAGAAATCATAAAGATCAGATCAGATCAGAAATAAATGAAAATGAAATGAAGGAAACAATAGCAAAGATCAATAAAACTAAAAGCTGATTCTTTGAGAAGGTAAACAAAATTGATAAACTATTAGCCAGACTCATCAAAAAAAAAAGGGAGAAGACTCAAATCAATAGAATTAGAAATGAAAAAGGAGAAGTAACAACTGACACTGCAGAAATCCAAAGATCATGAGAGATTACTACAAGCAACTCTATGCCAATAAAATGGACAACCTGGAAGAAATGGACAAATTCTTAGAAAAGCACAACCTTTCGAAACTGAACCAGGAAGAAATAGAAAATATAAACAGACCAATCACAAGCACTGAAATTGAAACTGTGATTAAAAATCTTCCAGCAAACAAAAGCCCAGGACCAGATGGCTTCAAAGGCGAATTCTATCAAACATTTAGAGAAGAGCTAAAACCTATCCTTCTCAAACTCTTCCAAAATATAGCAGAGGGAGAAACACTCCCAAACTCATTCTATGAGGCCACCATCACCCTGATACCAAAGCTAGACAAAGATTTCACAAAGAAAGAAAACTACAGGCCAATATCACTGATGAACATAGATGCAAAAATCCTCAACAAAACACTACCAAACAGAATCCAACAGCACATTAAAAAGGTCATACACCACGATCAAGTAGGGTTTATCCCAGGAATGCAAGGATTCTTCAATATATGGAAATCAATCAATGTGATAAACCATATTAACAAATAGAAGGAGAAAAACCAAATGATAATCTCAATAGATGCAGAAAAAACTTTGGACAAAATTCAACACCTATTTATGATAAAAACTTTCCAGAAAGTAGGCAAAAATGAAACCTATCTCAACATAATAAAGGCCGTATATGACAAACCCACAGCCAACATCATTCTCAATGGTCAAAAACTGAAACTTTTTCCTCTATGATCAGGAACAAGACAAGGTTTCCCACTCTCACCACTATTACTCAACATAGTTTTGGAAGTTTTAGCCACAGCAGTCAGAGAAGAAAAAGAAATAAAAGGAATCCAAATTGGAAAAGAAGAAGTAAAGCTGTCACTGTTTGCAGATGACATGATACTATACATAGAGAATCCTAAAGATGCTACCAGAAAACTACTAGAGCTAAACAATGAACTTGGTAGAGTAGAAGCATACAAAATTAATGCACAGAAATCTCTTGCATTCTTATACACTAATGATGAAAAATCTGAAAGAGAAATTAAGGAAACACTCCCATTTACCACTGCAACAAAAAGAATAAAATATCTAGGAATAAACCTACCTAAGGAGACAAAAGAGCTGTATGCAGAAAACTATAAGACACTGATGAAAGAAATTAAAGATGATACAAACAGATGGAGAGATATACCATGTTCTTGGACTGGAAGAATCAACATTGTGAAAATGACTATACTACCCAAAGTAACCTACAGATTCAATGCAAACTACCTATCAAACTACCACTGGCATTTTTCACAGAACTAGAACAAAAAATTTCACAATTTGTATGGAAACACAAAAGACCTCAAATAGCCAAAGCAATCTGAGAAAGAAAAGCAGAGCTGGAGGAATCAGGTTCCCTGACTTCAGGCTATATTACAAAGCTACTGTAATCAAGACTGTATGGTATTAGCACAAAGACAGAAATAGAGATCAATGGAATAGGAGAGAAAGCCGAGAGATAAACCCACACACATATGGTCACCTTATCTTTGATAAGGAGGCAAGAATATACAATGGAGAAAAGACAGCCTCTTCAATAAGTGGTGCTGCGAAAACTGGACAGCTACCTGTAAAAGAATGAAATTGAAATTTCCTAACAAAATACCCAAAAATAAACTCAAAATGGATTAAATACTTAAATGCAAGGCTGGACACTATAAAACTCTTAGAGGAAAACATAGGCAGAACACTCTGATATAAATCACAGCGAGATCCTTTTTGACCAACCTCCTAGAGAAATGGAAATAAAAACAAACAAATGAGACCTAATGAAACTTAAAAATTTTTGCATGCCAAAGGAAATAATAAACATGACGAAAAGACAACTGTCAGAATGGGAGAAAATATTTGCAAACGAAGCAACTGACAAAGCACTAATCTCAAAATATATAAGCAAGCAGCTCATGCAGCTCAATATCAAAAAAAGAAACAACCCAATCCAATAAGGGGCAGAAGACCTAAATAGACATTTCTCCAAAGAAGATATACAGATTGCCAAGAAACACGTGAAAGAATGCTCAACTTCATTAATCATTAGAGAAATACAAATCAAAACTACAATGAGGTATCACCTCACACCAGTAAGAATGGCCATCATCAAAAAATCTAGAAACAATAAATGCTGGTGAAGGTGTGGAGAAAAGGGAACCCTCTTGCAGTATTGGTGGGAATGTAAATTGATACAGCCTCTATGGAGAACAGTATGGAAGTTCCTTCAAAAACTAAAATTAGAACTACTATATGACCCAGCAATCCCACTACTGGGCATATACCCTGAGAAAACCACAATTCAAAAAGACACATGCATCCCAATGTTCACTGCAGCACTATTTACAATAGCCAGGACGTGGAAGCAACCTAAATGTCCATTGACAGATGAATGGGTAAAGAAGATGTGGCACATATATACAATGGAATTTTACTCAGCCAGAAAAAGAAACGAAATTGAGTTATTTGTGGTGAGGTGGATGGACCTAGAATCTGTCATACAGAGTGAAGTAAGTCAGAAAGGGAAAAATAAATACTGTATACTAACCCGTATAAATGGAATCTTAAAAAAAAAAAAAAAAAAAGTGGTTCTGATGAACCTAGGGGCAGGACAGGTATAAAGATGCAGACCTAGAGAATGGACTTGAGGACCTGGGGAGAGGGAAGGGTAAGCTGGGACGAAGTGAGAGAGTGGCATGGACTTATATATGCTACCAAATGTAAAATAGCTAGCTAGTGGGAAGCAGCTGCATAGCACAGGGAGATCAGCTCGGTGCTTTGTGTCCCCCTAGATGGGTGGGATAGGGAGGGTGGGAGGGAGATGCAAGAGGGAGAGGATATGGGGATATATGTGTGCATATAGCTGATTCACTTTGTTATACAGCAGAAAGTAACACAACATTGTAAAGCAATTATACTCCAGTAAAGGTGTTAAATAAAAAAAAAATAAAGTCACATTTAAAAGTATGCTATGTGGAAGTTAAGGACATGACAAAAGTAAAAGGAAAGAAATTATGAGAAAAGAGAATCGTAAAATAATTTTGTAGTATTTTTGCAATTAAAGTACATTTAGAGTACTGAAGAGAATGATAATTTGATTTTGTGAGAGGTCTGAAATTAAGATTAAACATGTTTTTTTTTTTTCCTTTTTTTTTGCGGTACGCGGGCCTCTCACTGTTGTGGCCTCTCCCATTGCGGAGCACAGGCTCCGGACGCGCAGACTCAGCGGCCATGGCTCACGGGCCCAGCTGCTCCGCAGCATATGGGATCTTCCCGGGCCGGGGCACGAACCCGTGTCCCCTGCATCGGCAGGCGGACTCTCAACCACTGCACCACCAGGGACGCCCTAAACATGTTTTTAAAAGCTATTTTCAAGTGCTGTGGCAGAGACGGCCAGCTGTCCATCAAAATCCCTTGTCCCTTTCGTGGTTAGAGCTGTGGTGAGAGCATAGCTGCTGAGCTAGGGTCTGGATTTCCCAGCCTCCTTTGCATCTAGGGGCGGGCCATGAGACATTTCTGGCCAATGGAATGTGAGGAGTGACTTTTGTCACTTCAGGGCCAAGCCTTTAAAGAAGCAAGTATGCCTTTCTATCTGCAATTTCCTCTTCCCTTTCTTCTTTGTCCTCCTCCATCTGGCTGGAGGCACATGACAATGGGGGCCTAATGGAGGTGAAGCCGCAGATGAATTGAACCTGGGTCCCCAAGTCACCATCTAGAAGAAAGCTGTCTGCCAACCAGAAGCACTACATGAACAAGAAATAGATCTCAAAATGTGTAATAACTGCAGGATAGTGGGAATTTACTTGTTAACAGCAGCTCCTGATATCCCAGCAATACAGGTACCCTTATTACTGTCATTTACTGGAAATTTCCAAAAAGAGATTCTTCTGGACTTACTTAAATGAACAGATGAGACTCACTTGCAATTAGCAGAACTTTTGGACACAGATATTTTATTGTGGTGAAAAACACATAACATGAATTTACCCTTTTAATTTTTTTTTTTTAGAAGATGTTGGGGGTAGGAGTTTATTAATTAATTAATTTATTTTTGCTGTGTTGGGTGTTCATTTCTGTGTGAGGGCTTTCTCTAGTTGTGCTGAGCGGAGGCCACCCCTCATCACGGTGCGCGGGCCTCTCACTGTTGCGGAGCACAGGCTCCAGACGCGCAGGCTCAGTAGTTGTGGCTCACGGGGCCCAGTTGCTCTGCAGCATGTGGGATCCTCCCAGACCAGGGCTCGAACCCATGTCCCCTGCATTAGCAGGCAGACTCTCAACCACTGCGCCACCAGGGAAGCCCACCCTTTTAATTTTTAACTGTACATTAAAGAGTTGTTAACTGTATGCAGAATTTTGCACATCAGTTCACTAAAACTTTTTCATCTTGCATGACTGAAACGGTGTACCCATTGAGCAAAAAATGGAGACATTTTTAAAAAGTCTTTAATAATAACTGTTTATGTTCTTGAGGTAAACTATTTTCTTGAAGTCTTAATTTCATAACAAGCACAGCATAACATTTAACACGGTACAGCCCTTGTTATGTGCCAGGCACTGTTGTAAGTGCTTTTTTTTTTTTTTTTTTACAGTTATTGCAAAATATTGGCTATAATCTCCGTGTTGTACAATACATCCTTGTAGCCTATTTTACACCCAGTAGTCTGTACTCTCCCTCCCC
This sequence comes from Aethalodelphis obliquidens, assembly GCF_003676395.1. Taxonomy (NCBI): domain Eukaryota; kingdom Metazoa; phylum Chordata; class Mammalia; order Artiodactyla; family Delphinidae; genus Aethalodelphis; species Aethalodelphis obliquidens. Next base: position 31,999,458 of record NW_020837946.1, on the reverse strand, counting down.
CTCTAAGTGCTTTTTATATAATATCGCAATCTGACAAAAAAGTGCAAGACTTCTATTGAGGGAAAAGTAAAACTGTATTGAGAGGCAAAACTCCCTTTTATATTTCAAACTTAGGACTGATTATCACATATTTTAAATGAATGAATCTGTGCTAATGAATTTAATATAAAGAAGGATATTTAACAGAATTATAAGAAGATTTATTGTAAATATGAATGTTCATTAAAATAGGTACAAAAACATGACATGTTTCTCATATTTCTGCTATTTTAATGCTTGTGGTGATAACTGCCCTGATTTTTCTCACCGAGATGCTTTTCGTAGCCTGGGCTGCCACAGTACTGTTAATGTTTCTGCCCTAGACCCAGGCACCGTATTAAAAGAGTTGGTGAATGGAATGATTATAACCTAAGATCAATCTTCATCCAGAAAGCATACCAAAGGGTTGCTAATGGACCTTCAACTAGAATAGGAGTTTTATCCTTCGCTGTGTTGACTCCAGCACTACTCTCCAGAGCTACAAATAAACACAGAAAAATACCAGGCTTGCCCCTACCTATGCGCAAAGAACCATTATCGTCATTTGGAGGACCCTTCAGATCATATAAAAACACTTACTGTGAATACACTACGACTGCTGTCGAATTGGTTACATTTTCCAAATCAGTCATGTGGGGTGGGAAACCTTCAACTCCACAGCTTAAATTTAGATAAAGCTCCCATATCAAATTCCCACAGTCCCTCTTTATTTTAACCTCCCAGAATAATGTTCTCTTTAATCCTTTGCTGTCCTTCCTGCTTATCTGCTTTCATTTTTCTTATATCCTAATCCGTTTTATAAGATCCGTTCAGGCTCCTATCAAGGCTAATGCTTTAGTTTCCTCCTGGCTCTCATCAATCTCCTCTTCTTTGGTCTTAACAGCTGGAATCCCCAAGCCCTCACTCTTAGGCTCAGTCCTACACTTATGTTTGGGAACAGCTCTCGGTCAGGTCTGGAGCAATTTAAAGAGCCCTAGGCCAGTATCTGGACAACTCAGGCTCATTCATTCTGTCTGATGATGTCATTAGAACATTTGCCAAGTACTTATTCAACACCTACCTCTGCTACCATTCATCCCCTACTATGTGCCAGGCACTGTGTAAAGCTATGGAGACACAACAAATACCAAGACATAGTCCTTGTCTTGAGAGTCTTTCAATTTTGAAGTGAAGATGTACAAGTTAACCAGCAATCACAGTAGAGTGCTAAGTGCCATGACAGGCTCAAGGGCAGGATGCTGTGGGAGCCCCTAGGGGAGGCACCAACAGTGGGAACATAGTGTGCGTACAGAAGGGGGGGTCAGAAAAAAAGCTTCCCAGAAGAGTTGATTTCTGTACTAAGATCTGAAGGATGACGAGTTACCTAAGTATGTAGGGAGAAGTGTGTGTGTGTGTGTGTGTGTGTGTGTGTGTTATCTACTTATCATCTATCTATCATCTATCTGCTTATCTATCTATCATCTATCTATCATCTATCTATCATCAATCTATCTATCTATCTATCATCTATCTATCTATCATCTATCTGTCTATCTATCTAACTATCTATCTATATCTATCCATCCATCTATATATATATATGGAGAGAGAGACAGGCCGGAGGTTAAGCAGAGAATAGCATGTTCCAGGAACTCTAAGTAGCTCTGTTTGGCAATATAACATAGTAGTTAAGATCATGATCTCAAAGCCAGACCGCATAGGTTTGAATTCAGACTGCTGCTATGTCACCTTGGGCAAGACGCTTAGTCTCTTTCTGCCTCAGCTTCCTCATCCATAAAATAGAAATAATAATAGAACCTGCCTTATAGGATTGTTGTGAGGAATAATAAACTTAATATGTTCAAGTACTTAGAATGATGCTGGGCATATTGCATAAGAATAAGGGTTTGCTATCATTTAGCTATAGTATGAAATGAAAGATGGGGAGTGGCCAAAGAAAACTCTTGTGTGCCATGGTAAGGAGTTTGGACTTTAAAAACATTTACTGAATTCCTGTTGCCCTCAGGATAAACAGGGCAATTATGCATCAAGTTGCCACTTTAAACAGATCACTCTGCTGCAGTGCAGACATCTACTTGGAGGGGTCCAGCGGGAAGAAGTCTGCTCTGCCTGCAGCCCCTGCTGGGAAGATGCTGAGCTTCTTGCTCCATCCTCTGCTCCACTGAGTGGCCACTGGGAAAGACCACTAGGGGAACAGGATGGGCTGGGGAAACAACGAGTTCACATGTGGTCTTTGAAGTGCTTGTGCAAATGTCTTTTGAGTAGCTGGCTATTCAATTCTGAAGACAAGATTTAGAAGTAGTCAGCATTACAAGGATACTTAAAGGTCTAGAAGTAGAGTTAAGATTATCCAGGGATGCTGAGTAGATGGAGAAAAAGAGAGGTTCCAAGAACACCGAGAAAGACCATCACTGAAGAGACGTGAGTGAAAGAAGAGCCCTTGAAGGATATCGAGAAGGAGTAACTGGAGAGGCAGGAGAAAATCCAGAAGTGCCCAGTGTTATCTAAGCAAAAGGGGGGCGTCACTTCAGAAAGCAGGAGCGATCAACAAATGCTGCTAAGAAAGTGCGTGAGACAAGAAGGGAAAAAACTCCATTTGTGACAGGGAGCACTTTGGCGAGAAGAGTTTTAGTGGAATGTTTGGCAGAAGCCAGGTTGCAGAGGACTGAGAGGTGAATGGGAGGTGAGGAATGGAGGAGAGTGAGTAGAATTCAGGTGGGAAGATTCAAGAGGATAGGAGTTTGGGAAGCTAGTGGATTCAAGAAATTGAGAGGTAAAAAGGGATAGATGGAGATGATAGGTAGAGACACCTGTGGAGTTGAAGGGTAAGCTGTTTAAATGCTGGTGGTAGAGAGCCAGCAGAGAAAGAAGATGATAGGGGTGGTAATTGGAGAGAGAGAGAGAGAGAGAAAAGAGTCTCTAAGGTGGGTTAGGGAGCAGCTGTGGGGAGGTGTTGGCTGTGGATAGGAGAGACCCTTCTTGCCTTGGGGCAGGAGGGAAAGAGACAGATGGGTATGAATGCAGGAAGATGGAGGGACTGAAGCTGAGGGAATTCTCTTCTGTCACCATTGTCTTGGGAAGTAGGAGGCTTAGTCTTTGGTTCAGAGGGAGTGGGTCGGGGATGGAGTAGGAGGTTGGAGGAGAGTGAGGAAACTGAAAGAGTGAGAGGGCTCCCTGGGAGAACCTGTAGGCATGACTGATGTCTCTCTCTTTTTTTTTTTTTTTTGAAATCATGTTTTTTCCAGTGGTTTAACACAATAGAAGTTTTATTTTACGCTTATATAGCATTTCTGCTGGTGGAGTCCATATATTTTAACCACATCCAGTATGCACAGCAGTGTCTTTTCCCCCAGGAGTCCCCTGTAGCTTGAATATAGGAGTAGAGAAGACAGGATTGGGATTTTATTAGACAGGTGAAATGAAAGGCAATGGCAAAAGAGAATTGCAGGGCTTGGGTGAAGTGATGAACCATGGATGAAAATACAGAAGGCAGATTGTAGGAGGGATTTGCACCTGGCAGGGAGGGGGATGTGTGACCAAATAATGAGGATGCTAGTGCCTTGTGATGTGTCCCCCCAAGTAGTGCACAGCCTGCATAGCCTTTTGTGGCAGCTCTGCGTGACAGGCATGGTGAGGTTAGCTGTCCACGAGCTCTCCAAAACAAGGGCAGGAGGAAGGAGGAGAAAGAGGGGCCTAGATTTTCAGGATGGGGCTAATCATGGCCTAGACCGATTATCTCATATGGGGACCCAATATAGATTCGTTTGTTCCCAAGCCCCTTATTGTGTATCGGAAACAATAATTGTCCTGGGTGCCCTAGGCCATGGGGTAGAGTAGGGTGAATGGAAGACCTCCAAATTTTGGCCCTAGTGTCGGAGCTTCCCCCTAGTTAATTACACTATATTTAAAGGATAATATGATACACATAAATAAATAGATATAATGTAATAAATATAATACTTAATGTATGTAATGCATATCATATAATACAATAGCTATAATGTAATGTAAATAAGTGAATGTTACTTATAGTCGTTAGGCCCCTGACTTGTTCCCTTTTGCCCATGTCCTTGACTTGAGATACAACCCTCTTTGGGGTTAGCATTCTACCTTACTCTCTAGGACTCTTGGACCTGAACTTCCTGCTCTCGGTCCCAGCTCCCTAGCAGAGATTGGTACCTGCCAAGACCTTTCTGTTTCTGATGGCCATCTACCTCCAGCTCTGCTTCTAGTCTGCTCCTGGATTCTTTGGAGGAACACACAAACGGATATAACTGTTTGGTCATGTCCTCTGGAGCTCATACTTATTAATTCCCCTTAGTGATAACTGATCTTAAACATGTTTTACCACTCACAGACCTCATGCAAAATTTGATATTTCTAACAATCTGAAGCAGTTTGCTTAGTGCAAAGAACACTGGATTTAGAGTTAGAAAGTCTGCTTTAAGTAGCACTTAACCTCTTGGGCTTAGTTTTCTCATCTGTAAAGTGGGGATGACAATTACCTATTTGATGGGTTTGTTGTTAGGATTAAATGAGATAATACATATAAAAGTTATTTGCAAAGGACTATAAAAATGTAATTTACTTTTCAGAATGGATAATTTACTGAGTGGAAGAAAACCATGATGGCAGCAATAAATAGGTACTTGAAGCATTATGGTCAGAGGTTCAAGTTTATTCTTCATTTTTTAGACAACACTCCTTCTTAGGCAGGGAACAGTAATGTTGATCCAAATTCAAGTAACAAAACAACCTCACATTTTTCAAAGTTAAGTTCTTAGGAAGCTATAGTTCTCAGGAAGCAGAAACTATTGAGTTTCTCCCTCCGCCCCTCCTCATTATAATTATATTTGCCATCTAAATTTTGGGGACAGTGGTGGTAAATTTCCCTACAACTAGGATATGCATTTAATTGTGAGGGAGGTATATTAAACAAACAAAAAATCTTAAGTGCTTATTTCAAGGAAAGGCTACGTGTAAGAATCAGATTGTTTTGGGCACTAAAATGTTTACTAGGAACAATTTAATTGCCCTACGCAAATCCTAATTCGAAAGTTAAGTGTGATTAGAAGAAAAAGAAAATATTCAGAAGAATGTAACCCTCTGAATTGGTGAATCTGTTTTTCATTGAAAGGAAATTAACACATTGCTATGGGAAGGCAGTATTCTTACCAAATATGCTATTCTGTGTTTCTCAAACCCAGGGGATCTCCTATGGGATCTATCCTGTGACAGTACTCTATTTGAACAATTAGTCAACAGATTTCAACACAATGGAAACTGAAAAAACAGTATAAAAAGATCTGGAAAGCTTCTCACTATTCTGCCTTCTGAGATAAATGGTTTGTTATAAGGAAAAATAGCTCGTTCCTATTTCTGAAGCTACAAATGAAACCATGTGGGTTTTCATTTAAATCCAGGGACTTTCTTAGCACGGAAAGACATGAAAGGATCGCCCAGGGTAAAAGTCATATTGTCACTGATTCACTGCAATTAGCTAACTTGACTAATTCCTTTCCTGCTGAAGGAAGAAAAGCTCCCTGTGAGCTGGAGAGGACCTGAGAGGTCATCTTTTTGCAAATGAAGAATCTTAGGTAATTTTTGCAATTCAGAATAAAGGGGCTTGAATATTTCTAATACCTCACTCTGAGGCATCATTCCTTGCTGTTCACATGCAGAGAGAATTGCTTTAGGTGTGCTTTTGTCTGACTTATTGAGTCAACCATTTCTTGTATATATAATTCTAATTATAGTAAAGAACAATGTCAATATTTAGTCATCTTTCTCCATTTGCAAGTAGAACTCTTAATCCTTACTTGAAAGAAAAAAAGCTTTTCCCTGCTCTGTTTGAAAATGCTAATATCCAATGTCTGTTTCTTTTCTGCAGTTATTTACTGCAACGTATTTCTAAACATCTGAATTTAAAATTATATCTTTGGGAAATGAAGATATTTCTTTTATTTATTTTCCAAACAATGAAACTGACTCAGAAAAATAGCCCTGGCACTAGGTGGAGAGCCCACTAGTTACAAAATCAGACATAATGTGTACAACCTTGAAGTTTGGAGCTGCCTGTGGAAGCTCATGCCATCAACCCCTCCAACTTAATCAAGTTCAAGTTTGTTGGCATCCCTGCTGGCTGTGCGACTTCAGTGAAGAAAGGCAAAGAAATGAGAGGAAGTGCTGGTAGCAGACAGCACTGTTCCCTATAATTCCCATCATTTGAGATTCATGCCTTTGAAGTCAACTATTTCATTCCAGGAAATGTTTAAAATTCAGAAGCTGCTGGTTGAAAGGCAACATTGGACCACTGTTTGCTATTAGCACCTCAGGGATAAGCAATTCATTCACTTTGGGTAACATTAGGAGACTTAAGAACAGGAGGCCACTGCTATAGTAGAACACCCACTGTGGGACTAAGGACAAAACTCTAATTACCACTCTGCTAATAACTAGCTGTGTGAGCAAATCACTCCCCGCCCCTAGCCTCTCTCTCCACATTGGAGGAATGAGAGGATTGTTCAGCTCTAAATTTCTACAACTCTACTAAGGCAGAGAAGGCAGAGTGAGGTAGAACCGGGTAAGGGAACAATGAGTCTTGTTGTCCCTGACGTTTCTGTCCCTGCAAAGCCAGAGGACTTGAAGGCCAAGTGCTGAAGGAGCTTTCCAATTCTTGTTCAGCTCTGTGATCCTAGCTTGAGTTGTTGTCTCAGGTGGACGGTGGCTCTTAATCAGGGAACAATGGCCCAGTGGTTGGATTTGCCCCACTTTGAGCCCCACCTAGCTGGGCTTGTTACTCACCTTTAAATTTTTTTTTTTTTAGCATAGCTGTGAACCCACTGCTTAGTGACACTGCTCTTCACTTGGAGCATGAAATAGCCCCAAACGACTCAGTTTCTTCTGTCCTATTGAACCCTAAGTCTCCGATTTACTCCCTCCTTTCTTTTCAGAATTGGTCAAAATTGCCTTTTAAAGAGAATGCATCGAAATGTACCAAGGCTGATTCTGATTCACTCAGGACCACTTTCAATCGTAGTGCCAGTTTATCTGACCTTCCCTCCCCCTTAAAAAATCACCTAGCCTCTTACAAAATCCAGTTATTGCATTCTTTCTGACTTTTGGAAATCATTAGGTAAATGTGAGTAGACATGTTTTCTCACATTTCGTGTCATGGTCAGAGAGAGGCCAGGTCTGTCATTCTTGTTTCCTTCTGTCCCTTCACTGATGTGCTCCATGGGAGAAAAGAGACACATCGGAATCTGTATTGGAATGGAGTTGCTCCTGATCAAAGCAGCAATAAGATAAAACAGATTTGCAGAGCTTGGAGAACTTTAGATCCAAGCTACGCCTGCTTTCACTTAAAAAGTAATAAGCAAACAAGGTAAATAATATGAATAAATGAAGAGGATCTATAAGAACACTTCCAGAAATTTTCAATTAATATAAACATATATATGCTTATTTTCTTTCTTCCTACCTCCCTCCTTCCCTCCTTCCCTCCCTTTCTCTCTCTTTCCTTTTCCTTTCTCTTTCCTTCTTTGTTTCTTTCTTCTTTTCTTTGTTTCTTTCTTTTTCTTTCTTTCTCTCTCTCTCTTTCTTTCTCTTTCCTTTTTCTCTTGATGGAAACCAAGAGATAGAAGCTCTCTGAGTCTCTCACCAGAGCCTCTTTTTATTTATTTATTTTTATTTTTTCCAGGTTTATTGAGATATAATTGATGTACAACATTGAGTAAGTTTAAGGTATACAATGTATATGGTTTGATATATACATACATATTGTGAAATGATTACCACAATAAGGTTAACACAACCACCACTTCCCATAGTTACATATTTTGTATGTGTGTGGTGATAATTTTTTAAATCTACTCTCTTAACTTTCATCTTTCTTTCTTTCTTTCTTTCTTTCTTTCTTTCTTTCTTTCTTTCTTTCTTTCTTTCTTTCATCTTTTCCTTCTTTTTACATAAACGAAGTCACAGTATTCATCCACTCCTCCTTTCTTTTCTATGATTGTACAATATATTTCATTGTTTGGGTATGCTGTAGTTTATTGAACCAGTCCCCAGTTGAACATTTTAACTCTACTTTTTGATTTGTTTGTTGGATAAGTCAGAGAGCATAGATAAAGAGACCACACTTTTTAGAGAAATCTGCTTTATAAGATTAATTTGGGGTAGAAAGTGTCTTCTTCAGAGCAGAGACCACTTTTTGTGTTTCTTCATTAGTAGTAGGCATGGTCTCTGCAGGCAAATCTCTTCTAATGCTGCCGAATCGACATGATACCTGGTACAGTCACTTGTATTACCTGTGTGTGGCGTTTGTTAATTAATGATAATTACTGTGTTTCATTTTAGAGGAAAGAAGTGAGTTACTGAGAGATTGAGCTGCAGGATGGTGGGAGTGGGCCAAGAGCCAACGCTTGGCTGTTGAACTTGATCTTTATTCATTAAGTGTTTCTCATTATTTCAAGGACAGTTATTACCATTACCATTAAAATTGTTGGTTTCGAGCTAGCATGTATAAATCCAGATTAGAAGGCTGATCTCCAGACACAAAAAAGTTTAAAACACAAGAGATGAAACGAGGTCCATGTTAAAAAGTCAGAAATGAACTATTATTATTATTATCAGTATTGTGATGTGAACTGAAGTGAAATGCTAAAAATTACATTGTCATTAATTTATATAACAAAAATAATTGAAAACAGTACCTCACAGCATTGTTCTTCAGCATGAGCACAACTACAATTTTTAAAATTTTTTTTTGCGGTACGGGATCCTCTTACTGTTGTGGCCTCTCCCGTTGCAGAGCACAGGCTCCGGACGCGCAGGCTCAGCAGCCATGGCTCACGGGCCCAGCCGCTCCGCAGCACGAGGGATCTTCCTGCACCGGGGCACAAACCCGCGCCCCCTGCATCGGCAGGCGGACTCTCAACCACTGCACCACCAGGGAAGCCCCCCACAACTACAATTTTATGCAGGATAATTCTCTATTCTTAAGTGCCTCTTCTGTAATTCCAGGAAGACGTGATTTGCAGTGCAGTGAGCAATGCCAATTACCTCGTTTCTCTTGTGGGCTGCAGCTAATGCTTGTCCTCACCATCCTTCTCACTAAGACGTGCAGCAGACATCAATCACCATTACTGCACAGGCTGTCTGCATCCTTAATTAGCAAATAACACACAGCAGAGCTTAGTGGCAGAGTAGACAATATTTTGCATTTAAAAAAATTCTGGTAAGAAGCAATCCCAAATAATTTGCACAATAGCTTGTGTACTGTGAGCCCAGGACACCACAAGGTCTTAGGGAGCCAAAACCATTTGTCTGATAAAATTTCAAGAATCTAATTGAACATACCCTGCTTGCCTAAGCAATTTGCAATTATGTTTTTGAGTACAAATAGGAATATTTTCAGGGTTATTCCTCATATTTTTATGGTAGCTTTCCAGGTTAATTTACCTTGCCATGGTTGCTTCATGCTGTTTCCTTGGCTGTTGTTTTGGCACTTGATGTAATTAGCTGTTGATGGTTCCAGCACAATGAGAGATTACTACTGGATGGGAAAATACCACAACTTAGGTCTTATCATTGATTTTCTGCTTTGTTGTTTCATCATATCCTCAGGATTCATCTTGGCTATTACTGGGCAAGACAGTGGTGGAAGTGATTCTGATTTAACGAAAATAAAGGCATTTAAAACTGCAGCAGGGAAGGAAAAGGGAGCTAACATTTATTGAGTACCTACTGTGTTCCAGGTAGTACTCCAGGAGAACTGTCTTGTTTTATCCTTACAACACACCTTTGAGGTCTTTATTATTACCTCTATTTTACAAACTAAAAAATTGAAATTCAGATTATATAATTGCATAATGTCACACCACTCAAAAACAGTGGAGCCAGGATTGGAATCCAAGTTTGTTTAACTCCTATAATTCTGCTTCTTCAAATGATGATAGTACTTTATATTTGTATAGAGTTCTATAGTTTTTAACGTACTTTCCCATATGTTATTGCCTTAATTTTCCCACCAGCTCCATTTGGTACACGCTATTATAAAATTTTACAGATGGGGAAAATGAAGCTCAGGGAGGCTGTGACCTGCCCAAGGTCAAACACATAATAAATAGCAGGGCTAGGACTTGGAGACTTGTGAACGTAAGAGCATCACTTTTTCCATGACACTGCTAAAGACTCAGAGCAAACCAATTCCTATTGAGAAGAATGTAGGTTATTTTGCACTATGTTGTGTGTTTATTTATAACTCTATATTACTATATTCCATGCACTTGGGAAAATAATTTGTGAGAATCACAGCTTAAGACATAGATGTTGTTATACAGTTAAAGCCAAATGGTGAATTAGTGAATTAGTAAAACTAGGCTAGGGACTTCCCTGGTGGTTCAGTGGCTAAGACTCCACGTTCCCAATGCAGGGGGCCTGGGCTGGATCCCTGGTCAGGGAACTAGATCCCACATGCCGCAACTAAGACCTGAAGCAGCCAAATAAATTAAAACAAAACAAAACAAAAACACTTAGGCTAAGAATACACATTTGTAGTTATGCATAAAAGTAGCAGAAGTTAGATCTCAGGTCAGGCACAAATTGAGGCATCTTCTTATTCAGACACTGATATGCCAGTTAGATACATTTCAGTCTTGTTTAATAAAGGACTCTCTTGCCCAAGAAGACAACTTATTAAGAAGTTGGAGTGAAGAGGGGAGGAAGTTGGGGGAGCAATAGGAATCTTTTTCTTAGTTAAATTTTTAAACTCCCCAATCCCTTCTCTTTGACTCCCCCTGTCCCTCCAAAAGATGTTTACCTAATAAAAACATTGGCACTGAGATGTGAATGCCTTCTATCTTACCTTTTCAAAGAGAAACCTATTAACACAATTGGAATTCCAAGTGGTGGTAGGTCCCTGAGAGGTTCTTTTGAGTAGGGGTGGTTTCTGTTGCTCTATGATTGTCCCAGGCAGCCTCATCCCTAAACTTGCCCATAACCCCCCTCAAAATACTCTTTCAACATGCTTTCAACAACAAATATTTATTGGGCACAGTTTTTTAAAAGTTTCTTATTATTCTTTTTATTGAGGTATAGTTGATGTATAATATGTTTCAGGTGTGCAACATAGTGATTCACAATTTTTAAAGGTTATATTCTGTTTATAGTTATTATAAAATATTGGCTATATTCCCTGAGTTGTACAATATATCCTTATAGCTTATTTTATACTTAGTAGTTTGTACCTCTTAATCATCTACCCCTGGGACTTCCCTGGCAGTCCAGTGATTAAGACGTTGTGCTCCTAATGCAGGTGGCGCAGGTTCAATCCCTGGTCGGGGAACTAAGATCCCACATTCTGTGTGGTGCAGCCAAAAAAGAAAAAAGTTAAAAAAAAAAAATCCTCTACCCCTATCTTGCCCCTCCCCACTTCCCTCTCTCCACTGGTAACCACTAGTTTGTTCTCTATAACTGTGAGTCTGGTTTTTTTAATTTAATTTTATTAAAAAATTTTAAAATAAAATTTTAAAAGGTTACTTTCCATTTACAGTTACAATAAAATATTGGATATATTCCCTGTGTTGTACAATACATCCTTGAGCCTATCTTCTATGCAGTAGTGTATACCTCCTACTCCCCCACCCCTATATTGCTCCCCCTGCCATTGGTAACCTCTAGTTTGTTCTCTATATCTGTGAGTCTGTTTCTTTTTTGTTATATTCACTAGACTGTTGTATATTTCAGATTCCACATATAAGTGATATCATACAGTATTTTTTTTTAACTTTTATTTGCATTTATTTTTTGCAGCATTTATTCCTGGGCCATAAGTTTTTGTTTCTTCAATTTCTTCTGGGATATCCTTTTCTCCTGGGCAACCTCCTCTTCTGGTTTAGGAACAATCTGTTCTTTTTCAGTAAGGATCATCTCAATGTGGCACGGAGAGCTCATGTATGGGTTGATCCGACCATGAGCTCTATAAGTCCTGTGCCGCATCCTGGGGGCTTTGTTCACCTGGATATGCTCAATGACCAGAGAATCTACATCTAAGCCCTTAAGTTCAGCATTACTCTCTGCATTTTTGAGCATATGCAGTAAAAATTCAGCACTCTTTTTGGGCCACAGACCCTGCGTCCAGCCCCACTGTTTGGCCTGGGCACACCTACCAACTCCACCATTGTAATGATGGAATGGCACACACTGCTTCTTTAAAGTGACATCCTTCAGATACTTGGTGGCATACCCTTAATGGCCTGGGCTGTTTCATGAGTGTTCTTAAAGTGAACACGAAGACTTGAACCTCTCGACTTGCATGATTTTGTGGGATTTTCTGGGTCAAGTGAATAGCGAATCATTTCTAGAGGTCACCTGGAAACGAGCAAGTATAATTCTGTCAACATATTTACAGTAACTTACACGGTTTATGTACTAAACGCTGCCCGCAGCTGCTCAGAGAGTAGCTGTTTTCATGATTAATCCAAAGGTGTCCTAAGAAATGCCATCATCACAGCCATCCTTCTATCCACTGTTTCTTCCCATGTGGAACTACCAGTGACTACAGCAGTTCTGACACTAGACTAGTGACACAGACATCATTCCTTTTACCCTCTCAGGCTACTGACCAGAAAAGCTATCATACAGTATTTAGTAATATCATACAGTATTTGTCTTTCTCTGTCTGACTTATTTCACTTAGCATGATACTCTCCAAGTCCCTCCATGTTGTTATAAATAGCAAAATTTCATTCTTTTTTATGGCTGAGTAGTATTTTACCATACACACACACACACACACACACACGCACACACACACACATATATATACCACATCTTCTTTATATTTATCTGTTGATGGACACTTGCTTCCATACCTTGGCAATCGTAAATAATGCTGTTATGAACATTAGGGTGCATGTATCTTTTCAGATTCGTGTTTTTGGATATATACCCAGGAATGGAATTGCTGGGTCATATGGTAGTTCTATTTTTAGTCTTTTGAGAAACCTCCATACTGTTTGCCATAGTGGCTGCACCAATTTACATTCTCAATAACAGTGCATAAGGGTCCACTTTTCTCCACATCCTCGCCAACATTTGTTACTTGTGTTCTTTTTCTTTTCTTTTTTTTTTTTTTTGCGGTACGCAGGCCTCTCACTGTTGTGGCTTCTCCCGTTGCGGAGCACAGGCCCCGGATGTGCAGGCTCAGTGGCCATGGCTCACGGGCCCAGCCGCTCTGCGGCATGTGGGATCCTCACGGACCGGGGCACAAACCTGTGTCCCCTGCATTGGCAGGCAGACTCTCAACCACTGCGCCACCGGGGAAGCCCTATTGTGTTCTTTTTGATTATAGTCATTCTGACTGGTGTGAGGTGCTAGCTCATTGTGGTTTTAATTTGCATCTCTCTGATGATTAATGATGTTGAGCATCTTTTCTTGTGCCTGTTAACCAAATATGCATCTTTTTTGGAGAAATGTCTATTTAGTTCTGCCCATTTTTTGATTGGGTTTTTTGTTTTTTGATATTAAGCTGTATGAGCTATTTGTATATTTTGGAAATTAAACACTTGTCAAGCCCATCATTTGCAAATATTTTCTCCCAGACCGTAGTTTGTTTTTTGTTTTGTTTATGGTTTCCTTTGCTGTGCAAAAGCTTTTAAGTTTCATTAGGTCCCACTTGTTTATTTTTGTTTTTATTTCCATTACTGTAGGAGACGGGTCCAAAAAATATTGCTGTGATTTATGTCAAAAAGTGTTCTGCCTATGTTTTCCTCTAGGAGTTTTATAGTATCTGGTCTTACTTTTAGGGCTTTAATCCATTTTGAGTTTATTCTTGTATATGGTATTAGAGAGTGTTCTAATTTCATTCTTTTACATATAGCTGTCCAGTTTTCCCAGCACCACTTACTGAAGAGACTGTCTTTTCTTTATTGTATATTCTTGCCTCCTTTGTTGTAGATTAATTGACTGTAAATGTGTGGGTTTATTTCTGAGCTTTCTAACGTGTTCCATTGATCTATATGTCTGTTTTTGTGCCAGTACCATACTGTTTTGATTACTGCAGTTTTGTAGTATAATCTGAAGCCAGAGAGCATGATTCCTCTGGCTCTGTTCTTCTTTCTCAAATTGTTTTGGTTATTTGGGTTCTTTTGTGTTTCCATTCAAGTTGTAAAGTTATTTGTTCTAGTTCTGTGAAAAATATATTGGGCACAATTTTTGACAGGCACTGTGCCACTAACACACTGGGGATGTGTTAGTGAGAAAAAAAAGACAAACTCTCTTACAGAATATAAGCTCAGGAAGGTAGGGACTATAATATATGGAGTTAGCATTGTTTTATACCAGCAACAACTCCCTTCTCACTTTGGCAAATGACTGTGTACTCCTTTGGACTCACTAAAAAGAGAGAACTAATAGCATGTAAATAATTGTCAGTTTGCAGATGGAATCATTGAAACCACGAATAGAGTATCTGCAATGGATATTATGTTGCAGTACCTATTTCCTTCTTCTTCCTTCCCTCCCTCCTGCCCTCCCTCCCTCTTTTCCTCCCTTCCCTCCTTCCTTCCTTCCCTTCTTCCTTCTTTCCTTGCTTCTTTTCTTCCTTCCTTCCCTCTCTCCTTTCCTTCTTTCTCTTATTACCACTCAAATTATTCGTGAAAACTGAGATAAATTTACAGAAATTAGGCTCCAGGGAAGACCTTCACTTTGGGTCTAGCCACACAGCATAGACCTCACCCATTTACTAGCTCTGAGGTTCATTTGTTCTACCTGTCAAGTGAGGACAGTTAATAGTTACCTGAAAGAATGCACTACATGTACATAATAGGTGCTCAGTAAATGGAGCTATTATAATCCCTACTGTTTAACTATTGAAACTATTTTACTATTAGAACTCTTCATTAAATAATTCATAACCTTTGTAATATTGGAGGTATTTTCTTAAGGCATTATTTCTATAAAGATGATGTTTATAATAATAATTCTGCAATGTATTACTTGCAGGACTTTATTTAGCATATTCATAGCTTAGATTGTTTTGATTGTCCTAGGTAGGTTCTTTCTATACCATTAGCAGGTCAGCTAAGTGGTTGAAAAGTCAATATGTATTTGTAACACATATAATACTGGCAAAATGTACACTTACACGACATAGGAAACTGGGTCTACCTCACCACCTTTGGTCTTGATCATTTTTTCCCCTCATGACACAGTATAATGTGACCAAATGGTGTGGCTCAGCTGCACTCTCTCAAATATCCCATGTGGTCCACTGTGATATCTTAATGCCCCTAAGTTCAAGGGCAGCTAAAGTTCCAGTGCTTATGTACCAGGTTTGGAGAGTGTCTGCAGAGATGCAAAACATCTATGTTGGTGGCCCTAATTCATTAAACTTTTTGCATGATTTAGAAAAAGAGAGAGATCCTATAGTACCCAAATCAAATTAAACTGAATCATAAGAAACAACTAAAATTTGTGGGCCATTCCCCAATAACTACACAGCTGTCAGGTGTGTTTGTAGGTTTTGCTGAGTCCAGTTTGGCTCTCAGACCCAATGTTTTGGCTCCCACATAAGTTAATTCTCATCAGAGGATGTGTTCTTATAATTGAAAATGTTCTTTAAAAGGTGATATGCGTAAATGCAAGAAAAAAATCCCAAATGAGTTTTCTATATGCCTTTTATAGTTCTTTGGGGAAACATGCTAAGTGTGACCATACAGTAAATATTACTAAATACAAACATTCCAAGTCTTTTTTTCCTTCCCAGTAAGATTTTACGTTTACTTGAATAACGCTGCTGTTGTTCAAAATAGGTTTAGAATAAGCTCCGGGGCCTTTAGCATTTTCTTTGAAATGTCCTTGGTTGTGGAAAATCTTCATCTTTCAAAGATGGATGTGATTTCCAAAAACCACCAACGGTCATTTGGAGCCAGTTCTGGGTAATCAAGCTGGATAATTCCACTTGAGGTTAAAACAAAACAAAATGTGGTAATTATGTTAAATTCTGATAAAAGATTACAATAGATGTGGCATAGAAGGTGACTTTAAAAACAAATCAGTTCTAAAGCTCTAAAATAACTTTAGGCAACGCCAACATCATTGGAATTATGTTGCCTTCCAAGGTGACTGCTTTAAAAATCTAACTTCAGATTCTTTTGTGAAAATTGAGTTTTGTAACTCACTGGTGACACTTCATGCCAATGAGGTCTGACTCAGAAGAAAATTCCAAGAACTCAGGGACTGTGCTTTCGACAGTTAAGGTACATTTTTACTCAAGTGCTTAGTTTGATGACAAACATTATGTGGCAACTGAATAAACAGTAGACAATGGGGATGACTGGCTTTGACATCAATGGTCTTGATAATTTAAGAACACTTGGCAAGACATTAGTGACCATGGGCTGGCTGCTTCAGGATCGCTGGCATTGCCTTAGAATAGAAAGAGTAAAATTGCTACTTACTGGTAGGTTTTTTTTTCTCTTTTACATGGCAAGTTATAAAACACACGCCTCACACTTGCTTTCAACAGAGCTTATGGAAATTGTGTCATGAAGCTGAAAAAGAGCCACTGACAGTGGATGAGCTTGGCACCCAGCAAACATGAAGTGGCTCATTTTGAGGAAGGAAAGTCACAAGAGGCCATGCTAATCATACCAATGACTATTAACCTCAGGGGAGAACTCAGAGATTGTTGACCTGCAGAGTACAGTGAAGCCACAGACAGTTTTCCATTCTCATTTATACCTTGGGAAGCATTTGTGCTTTTATTCCAAGGTATATTAATGGACCTCTACATGCAAAAATCTAAATATATATATATATATATATATATATATATATATATATATATATATAAGAGAATTCTCTGTGGAATTTTTCCTTAGAGAGTTTACATGTTAACAGGAGAAATCAAGATAGGCAGAGATAATTTAAAAATGCAAAGTAGAAAGTGATGTGAATTATTTGAGAGGTACAGATAAGTGAGATTTTGGCTGGACGAAAGAGGGTCAAGGCTTGTGGAGGAAGTAGCATTGGAACTGAGATTTGAGAGTGAGATCAGAGCAGAAACATCAAATGTGCAGAGGCAAAAATCCAGAGATGGTGTAGGGGAGGAGTGAGTTGTTCAGTTGGCTGGAATGTGGGAGTGTGAAGAAAGACGGCTTGCAAACAGGTAGGAGAAGTAGGTTGTAGGGAGTGGGGAAGAGTAAACAGATGAGTGATACTGTCTGAACTTTACTTCCTTAAAAACAATCCGGCAGCACTGTTTCAGGGAGAGATCTCTTTTCAGCTAATGTTCAACAATCCGCTCATGTCCAAACATTAGCTTGAGATGTTGTCAACGATTATTAGATGTGAAACAAACTTGAGGTGTAAATACGTCTTCAATTCTGTGGTTGTAGCGTTCCTGATTGACTTAGTAAATTAAACTTTTCCAACATGAATGGTGTTGGTGTATGGATGTTAGCATTACACTGTCCACTAGCCAGGCATCAAAAGAAAAAAAAATTTACTGTTGAGCTGGATGAAATGCTCTTGAAAATGCAGATTTGAGCATGAACTGCTTATTTTTTTTCTATAAAATGATGAATCTGGAAAAATCCTTAGAGCAGAGGTAGGAATCTATCAGTTTACCTGTTTATAGCCCTTTAAGTAAGAAGAGACCAGTGGAATGATTTGTTCAAATTTTCTTAAACCTCAGTGTGTGTGAGAGTGCAGGTTGATGCAAGCTTCTTTTCAGTTCCCCAGGCTATAATAAACCCAACATCTGCTCTCCTCCTATTGGTGGATGTAAAGCCATGCATCTGCCATTGGAATGCTGGCCAGGATGTCAGACAGCTCGACCACGTTACTTTCCATTATCCTGCTTATTCCGTTATCAAACAAAACAAAAGCCAGCTCCTAAACCGAAAACTCGTGATCTGTTCTCAGTTAACACCAAATCCAGAGTCGGTGAAGTGATCAGCAAAGACAGGAGCGTGGGCGTCTTTACAACGCTGAGTCACCCTCAGAGGTGCATGCTTTCACTGAATTAACGTTGCAATGTTTTGAGTGTAGCTTTTAACAATACAGAGCTCTCATAACCGAGTGTGGGAGTAATAACAGAACAAGCAAATTATAGGGAACTAGAGAAGGGATTCCACTACTGAGGAAGCAGACCAAGGGAATAGCTTTTGCACGAGATGTGAATTTGGTTCCCCACACATTCCAGTGTCCCTTCCAAATATAAAAAACTTTTTTTTCATATGGAACCAATGGCTGAAACTGTGGACTGCACACACAATAAATTCAGTACAGCAAGAGCTCTGCTTGTTGTGGTATTATTTAGAATGTTTCTTTCACAGTTTTCCTCAGAGTACTGAGATTAAGTATGATCTTAGTTTAGCGTTGTTGACTGTAGATGGCAAAGGACAGTGGAAACATGTGAATACAATGTATCGATGAATGCTCAGGTTTACTTTCTCAACTAAACATACTTATGCGCCAGACTCTGTGCTAGACTCTGCAGGGTGTACAAAGTTGAGGAAAGCATGGTGTTTTTCTCAAGGAGCTTATATAGAGTAGGGAACATAGGTAAATGCACAATTGCCTAAATTACAAAGGAGGATGTGTTAGATGCCATAAGTGAGTTTACATGCAATATGCCATGGTGGCTTGAAGCAGAAGAATGTCCAGAAAAAGTTAAATGAACATCGTAAATGTGAATCTCCAAGAACCTGGGCTACTGGGAAGATGGTGGCCCCATTCATGGAAATATGGAAATCCGGAGAAAGAGTAGGCTTGCCTATGAATATGCTGAGTTTGAGAGGTGGTTGGAAGCCCAGCTAGAGAGAATTTGAGAGTAGGAATGTGGATGGACCTGCAGAGATAATAGTAGGTGTTGTGGAGGAGATAAGATCATCAAGAAAAACCACATCAGGAGAAACAAGAAGAGCACTGGGAACTTTCAGGGAAAATCTGGTTATAGGAGACAGTAGAAAGAAGAGGAAGTGGTATTAAGATACTGCAGGACTGATCTGGGCAATAGGAGGACCTGGAGAATGCAGTGTGATAAAATACGAGAGGATTCCAGGAAGAAGCTGAGCAACAGCAAGGATTGCAATCGAGGGCTCAAGGAGGATACAGACCAAGAAGAAATGGGGTTTAGCGATTAGATGGTGACTGATGCCTTTTAAGAGAGCAGTGTCAGTAGAATGGCAGGGACAGAAACCAGATTAATTATTAAAAATTTGCTGAAGCATACAAAACAAATTACACAAAGACCACAAATTTTCATGTTTAGGACGAATACTATGCTTTTTAATGTCATGGAAATAATGCAATAGCTAGAGGAAATTATTTCACGATGCATTAAGCATTAAAAAAATTACAATTTGGTGAGGTTATCTGCGTCTTTCTCACACATGCTAATGTAAACCCTTTGTTGAGATAATTGAGTGGCTTGTCTTCTGTATCATTCACACTTGTTAGCACTACCAATGGAACCTACATATAGTAAGGCACTGAAGTGGGGAATGTCTGGAATAGGTGATGGAAAATAGCAGAGAAGATGCCACGTCAAAGGGCTTAGCATGTGAAGCCACTTGAGTCATTGATTTTTCCTTATCTTGGAGTGCTGATTTCTCCTCTTTACTTCTGTGCTTCTCTTTGGGCCCCAAGCTTTTTCTTTAAAGGTGTTTTGAGTGGTTGTAGACTAAGCAATAGGACTATGGTTACATAATCATCTGGCAAACCTCCCTTTTGCTCCTTTCAGTTGAATTAACTAGCTGGCGATTATGGAAATAACAGTAAGATGGCAACAACAATATCTTTCATTTCTATATTGCTTTCTACCTCTCAAACCCTTTTTGCATACATGCTCCCATTTGACCTCTAATCAGTTCTACTAGGGATAAACAGAGACCTTTTGGATGGGAATAAAGGAACAGAGGAAATACATGATTTGTTTATTGACTCTTTTCAGCACCATTGTATTTCCTTTATTTTTTTTTTGCGGTACGCGGGCCTCTCTCTGTTGTGGCCTCTCCCATTGCGGAGCACAGGCTCCGGACGCGCAGGCCCAGCAGCCATGGCTCACGGGCCCAGCCGCTCCGCGGCGTGTGGGATCTTCCCGGACCGGGGCACGATCCCGTGTCCGCTGCATCGGCAGGCGGACTCTCAACCACTGCGCCACCAGGGAAGCCCTCCATTTTTTTTTAAGCGATTTATCTTCTCTAGTTAAATAGAAGATATGTAGATAGACAACATTTCTGTATCATGATTTTTAAAAAGCTTATGTGTTCTTAGAGATTGGGTAGTTAGATATAATTCCTGACATCTGTGAGAGTAAAATATCCAGTATTGATACTCTACGTAAAAGAATAATAAACGGAAACGTCATTGAAATAAAATTAGGTAATTATTTTTATTTATTGAAAGTAATGCTGAAAGTGGAAAAAACATACCCAACAATATAAAGGGTTAGGGTAAGGCAATCTGACTTAACTTATTCCTAAAGAATCTTTCCCCCCTTTCAATCTGACAATCCTTCTATAAAAACTCTTACAGTTAATGGATAATAGTTAGAGGTATTTAGAGTTAAAGAAGGGGTATTCAGGGGATTGAGGTTACAAGGGGGAAGTTACAGAGAAGGAAAACCATTCATTCATACATTCTTTCACTCATTTAACATTTATTGATATCCCTATGTGCCAGCTTTGGTACTGGGTCTTGGATATAGAGTCGCTTTGGTGAAGGACATAATATTCTTTTGAGAGGAAAAGTTCTCCTGAAAGCCTTGAAACAATCTGGTGTTGGAGAAGAGTTTGCTGATAGTCAGTGGCTGTAGGAGTGGAGGAGGAAAGGGAAGCCTGACAGTGAACTTCTTGAACAATATGAGGAGTAAGCTGCCACAGCCAGCTTTTCTTTCCATCAGGAATCTTGCTGAACCTTAGGAAGAAAGGCTGGTTGCAGAAGGAGGATTGGAGAACTCTCGGATAAAGTTTTTTTTTTTTTAAATAAATTTATTTATTTTATTTTTGGCCGTGTTGGGTCTTCGTTGCTGTATGCGGGCTTTTCTCTAGTTGTGGCAAGCGGGGGCTACTCTTCGTTGTGGTGTGCAGGCTTCTCATTGTGGTGGCTTCTGTTGTTGCAGAGCACGGGCTCTAGGCGCGAGGGCTTCAGTAGTTGTGGCACGTGGGCTCAGTAGTTGTGGCTCGCAGGCTCTAGAGCTCAGGCTCAGTGGTTGTGGCGCACGGGCTTAGTTGCTCCGCGGCATGTGGGATCCTCCCAGACCAGGGCTCGAACCCACGTCCCCTGCATTAGCAGGCGGATTCTTAACCACTGCACCACCAGGGAAGCCCTCGGATAAAGTTTTGACTTGAGGCTCTGCTGAGCTTCAGTAAGTGGTTGAGGAACTGTGCTCTGGTTATTCTGTACCAGTAAGACTTCACAATAGGTTTGAAGAGAGAAAGTCAAGAGCAGCTTCTAACTAGAAGCTAGGAAAATTTAAGAATGAATCAAGTTATCCTTTCTATCATATTCCTTTAATGAGTATCTTTGTATTTTCACAAAATCAAAATATGTCAGGACTGGAGGTCATGTTTCAACTAGTGTGTTGATTTAATTCCTACTTGGGAAAGAAAATTGCCACTTAGGTCATCAATCTCGGTTTCCGTGGAATCAGATTTTTTTTCCCTCTCTCTGGGAGCTCTTATATAAGAATTGTCCAGGGTTAAATGAGGGGAGGGGTGACAAGTTCATAGCCCAGAAGGAACATTGTGTCTATGGGCTATCAAAACATTGATCATCCGTTGGGTCACTTAGCAGGGATTCCCTGGAAAATCTTTGGTTCTAATGAACAGTAGAAATATGTGAATGGGAAGACTAGATTTGGAAAGCTGTCTGTATGAGAAGAAAGAACAGCGATGACAGAACACAGATGTGTACCCTATGAGCTGGCAGAAGTGTGATTATGTTGACTGTGTCAACAGTTGACAGGCTCTAGGACACAGTGTCTTTGAGCAACTGCTCTGAAGTTCGGTATTTTTTTTTTTTCTGGGAGAGGGAGGGGTATTTGTGTAGTGATTGCCTATTCCATACTGATAAGAAAGACATAGTCTCTATAGAGTTCACGACTTTGGCTGGCTCCACTTTTGGCTGATGAAGGAAGCCAGAATGGCCAGTTCTACTGGCAGTTATCTGAGCCAGTCTGCACAGGTCTCTGATTGCTGTGAGGTTCCACAGGCAGGAAGGAACGAGAAATACTGGTTTCTACCAACAGTTGGAGTCCTAAGGACTGATGTGACTAACTGATGGTAACAGCAGCTTCAAATCCTTTCTGGGAAGAGGCAGGATTTGTAAATAAATGGAAAACAAACACAAGTGTCTCAAAACAAATTTGTGGCTTTCGTTTGGTGTGGTGGGTGTGTTCAACCTGGCATACGAGAGAAAGCTGGAGTCTATATATATGCAATCACTGTTCAACATTGTCTCGAAGAATCATCTACAGTGCTGAAAACTTGTAATAATCATGTGATTAATAGAATGGTTATTATAGTGCTCTGCAAATGAGAATATGAAATGACAGTGAATGGGGAAGGGTATTAGGCATTTTAATAAAACAAAATAAGAGCATGCTAATAATAGTCATTAGAGTATTAAATACTTATTGCATATGTTTCCAAATTCTGATTTTAATTGTAAATAATCCAGCTTTAATTATAATATTATTTCTTCATCTTTTTGCCTCTGCTCAAAACTAAAAATTCTCTCTATACAAGAGCCAAAGCTCTTTACAATTAATCTCCCTTTCTTTAAAAACAAATAGAAGCAGCAACAGCTGAGTAAAATACATTTTTTACATTTCAAGCAGTCCTCATTTAAACTATGTATACAAAATGTACATGTTTGTGGGTTTTTTTTTTTTTCTTACTGTGTTTTGGAATTATAAACACGTTGATAGCCCTGGGGACTGAAGCTGGTGCTATTTATTTCCCGGACTGATAACAGCCGAGGTTGTAGTTCCCTGCATGGCACCCTGATTCTGGGATTAGAAATACAAAAGCTGATCTGTGGGGAGAAGGAGAGTTTTTTGGAGGCACGTGCAGCTGCTGCGGGCCAGCACACTGGCCAATCTGACAGCGGCACTGATGTCCCCTCTCAGCCTTTCACGTCGGACAAAGAGATGCAAATGCTGCCACAAAGGCCTTCTCATTCTTAACGGCACATATAGAAGCGAAAAGCCAGAGGTTCTGATGGTCATTTCCATCCCAGGAGGCTTTTTTCCTGGATCACTGGTTATCAGCATCTGGGGTAATCACGAATTAACCCCTGGAAGGCACCAGATACCTACTTTATATTATTTTATTTATTTATTTGTTTTGCGGTACGCGGGCCTCTCACTGTTGTGGCCTCTCCCGTTGAGGAGCACAGGCTCCGCATGCGCAGGCTCAGCGGCCGTGGCTCACGGGCCCAGCCGCTCCGCGGCATGTGGGATCTTCCCGGACCGCGGCACGAAGCCGTGCCCCCTGCATCGGCAGGCGGACTCTCAACCACTGCGCCACCAGGGAAGCCCCCCTACTTTATTTTAAACATAAGTAAGTAAGTCCCTCTTAAAGATTCCTGCTCCACCCCTCCCCTTATGGTATAGGAGCATGGAGATTTAAGTGAGTGATTTTTCTCTTTGCGTGCTGTCTAGAGAGTCTTTTCCGTTTTTAGAATTGACTCCCATATAAATAAAAATTAAACATATTTTTGCTATTCCCAATACTTTTAATACCATCTATTTTTTTTACATAAACTTTCAAATTTATTTATTTTTTTTACAATTCAATGGCTTTTATTTTATTAATTTATTTTTATACAGTTTTTTTTTGAATTTTATTTTATACAGCAGGTTCTTATTAGTTATCTATTTTATACATGTTAGTGTATACATGTCAATCCCAATCTCCCAATTCATCCCACAACCACCCCCACCCACCGCTTTCCCCTCTTGGTGTCCATATGTTTGTTCTCTACATCTGTGTCTCAATTCTGCCCTGCAAACCGGTTCATCTGTACCGTTTTTCTAGGTTCCACATACATGCATTAATACACGATATTTGTTTTTCTCTTTTTGACTTACTTCACCCTGCATGACAGTCTCTAGATCCACCCATGTCTCTACAAATGACCCAGTTTCATTCCTTTTTATGACTGAGTAATATTCCATTGTATATATGTATCACATCTTCTTTATCCATTCATCTGTTGATGGGCATTTAGGTTGCTTCCATGACCTGGCTATTGTAAATAGTGCTGCAATGAACATTGGGGTGCCTCTGTCTTTTTGAATTGTGGTTTTCTCTGAGTATATGCCCAGTAGTGGGATTGCTGGGTTATATGGTAGTTCTATTTTTTTAAGGAACCTCCATACTTTTCTCCACAGTGGCTGTATCAATTTACATTCCCACCAACAGTGCAAGAAGATTCCCTTTTCTCCACACCCTCTCCAGCATTTGTTGTTTGTAGATTTTCTGATGATGTCCATTCTAACTGGTGTGAGGTGATACCTCATGGTAGTTTTGATTTGCATTTCTCTAATAAATACCACCTATTATTTTAATTGGCCTAGTCATTTTAGCATTTAAAACAGTAAATGCTCAATTAAGCTTGTATAAGGGATGTCTGGCTCTTGGGAAACTAGAAAAAAGAGGCAAGTTCAAATCCATGTAGATTTATTCCAATCACTAAGAGACCAGCTTATGTCATATTCCTTATACTTACCTTATCTGGTGTTTCATAAAGCTGTCAACTAACCTTCATATCATCTAGATGTCTTATTTTGGCTTACCAAATTTCAGACTTGGGTCTGTGGATACTCGCAAATATTTTCCTTAAAAATTTACTGGTAGTCTTAAAGTACGTCAGTAATCACGTAATAGTCCTTATTTATAACTAGAGAGCTGGAATCATCCAGCAGTGGAAGCCAATGACTGGGAAGCACCTCAACCAAGGCTCTTTCCCTGGTGTTGCTAGTGCCGGGCCAGAGGAATACAGATTGCGAATTTCCTCTGGGTAGTGTCACAAAAAAGTAGGGAGGATTTGCAAGCTGTGCCAGGAGGTGCTAGTTAAGTGGAGATATTAAACATAGTAACTGTTTAAGTAATTATGATAAGAACAAGCTTTTAGAGAACAACTAAATCTTTATAGCCTCCAATAGGACATTTGATGTGTTTCCTAACTTGTGCATTCCCCATTTGAAGAGGGGGATGGATCTCTGCCTGGGATGGCCTCCTCCCTGAATTTCAGAAGTGCTAAAATAACAAGCAACGTCTGGCTGGGTGATTTTCCACATTTGCCCTGTTTAAAGGAAGAAGCTTGTTCTACCGTAAACAGTTATGGGAACTGTTTGCTTTGGATGGGCTTGGTCCTCAAGGGCTGAGGAGGTCCTTCTTACTTGGTTTCCTTGCCAAGGTGGAAATTTGATGCCAAGGTCTTCCTAGTCATGCAGAGGCATTCTCTAATTTGAATAAGACTGGTCTGAAGAAAGTGTGTTGGGGAGCCCAGGGTACACCGTAATAGTGGCTTGAAAAAAATAGTCTCTTGAAATGGTAGCTTGTGTTAACCTAGCTTGGAGCAGAATCCATTGTCATGTCTTGGACAGAATATTTCTTGGATCTGTTTGTGCTCCACCAACAATTAGGGAAGGCTCTATCCTGAGACTATACTGTCCATCTGTGGATGCCTTTGGGACGCTTATGCCCCCTTACCTCTATTAATCGTAGAGGATAAGCATTCTGGGTAACCTACAGTCCATGGCCTCCAAATGGTTATACAAAGGTGAGCTGGGTGTGGCTGCTAGAAGCCAGTTTTACATTCCAGTCATTCCATTACTTGCTGTACTCAGAGTGGATGATCCCTGTAGAATTGTGGTTCTAAGCACTGCCTTGAGTTGGAACATGACTCTACCAGTTTTTTGCCATGTGATCTTGGACTAATTGCCTAAGTTTGCCATGCCTCTTTCTTTGCCTCTGTAAAGTAGGGATTGTCATGAAGTCTCAATAAATTAATATATGTGAAACCTTTGGAATATACCCCAGCGCCGAGTAAGTGCTCAATAAACTTTAGCTACTTTTACTTCCTCCCTCTCTTAAAATTACAGGTGATACCTACTGACCTCTGACTCATGGTCTAGCTTGATGTTTATGGTTGGAAAGGGAATTCTAGGAGAGTGAGAAGCATATGAATCTGCCATCTGTCTACCTTAATGCCTATGTGTACCCACATCCGTGCCCCAGAACAAAATCGGGCCCACTGAGTGCTCATACATTTATGAAGATTTCTTTCAGAAGTGATCTTTCTGGCTTTTGTTGCTATCAGGAAGATCAATTCTCTTTTTAATATTGGTCTGTCCTTTCGATGGTTGAATTCAAACCATGCTTATTATAGCTTATTTTACCCAGCAGTTGTGGCATGCCAATCCTGTAAGACTGTTGACAGTGATCTATGGGGACAGTCATTTCTGCACACAAATCATGGTTGACCAAATCCATGTGTTCTCTCAGGTGTGGGGCAGAGCATCTGAAATACCACATAGCAAGCAGGAGGTGGGGCACTGACAAGTAGCACATTACTGTACAACCATTTCCTGTGCCCCAGCCTCCTCTGACCTCAGTTGCTTTTTTAAGCCACTGATCCACAGCTCCTGTTATGGGCCACATCCCCACACCTCCCCCACACAGCTCCACCAGCCACTCCCCAGCTTGCATCCTGGCTGCCGTCTCTTGCACAGCCTTACAGATCACGTTAACCGAATTCAGTGTCCCCTTTGTCAAGGGGAGTGTTACTTTGTCTCTTTGTTACTCCCTTTGTCAAGGCCCCTGCAGTCCCTGGTGTTTGTGTGTTTAATATGCCCAGCACGTATTCATTTGTTCATTCATTTCTTTACTCATCCGTCCATCCATCTGTCAGTCATTTATTAAGGCCCACTATGTACTAGGCATTGCACTAGGCACTGAAGATGCAGAGAGGACCCAAGTTCTTTATGGCAGGGACCATATCTTAGACTCTAGAGGGGAAGAGAGAGAAGCACAGACGGATCATGACAAAGGTAGCAAAGTGATGTGGGATAATGGTTAGAAACGTGAACTTTGAGCCTGAGTGCTTGGGTTCAAATTCTTCTTCTGCCACTTCCTATCTGTGTGCCCTTGGACAAGTTACTTAATTTCTCCACGTCTACTTGTAAAATGGGGAGCGTCATTGTACCTACCTCATAAGGTTGTTGTAGGAGTTAATACCTATAAAATTTGTAAAAGAGTGCCTGAAATATAGTAAGTGCTACCTAGTATTAAATAAATAAGTGCAAACATAGAGATATACCCGGGGTGTATAAGAGTGGCTAGTCGCACCGCAAGATCAAAATTTTGTTTCCACTCAGCTCTGTCCCAGGCTGAGGACCTCTTCCAACTCAGGAGAGTAGAAAAAAAAAGCCAGGTCAGAGTTTGGCTGTTGGACATCAGGGCCGCTTAGCTCAGGCCAGCCTGTCTTGATCTCGGACTTTATTTCCAGAAATAAGCCTTTCACCCCATTCTTTGGACCAAAGTGCTATCTTGTATCTTTGTCGTAGTGGCTGAGTCTTTGTCCTATTTTCCTGCATCCTTAGCCTCTGCCTGACTTTCTGGTCAAGGCTTCAGCTCTTCCGGAGCAGAGGTTCTGCCTTGATCTTGCCTGTCTGCCCTTGAACACTGTTCTCCAAGCAGGAGTCCAGACACCAGCAGCCAGACCTTTTTGCTGCCTGGGTCTCTGAACATGACTGGCTCCAGGATTCCCCACTGCTTCACTCACCCCTCTCGCTGTATTCTCCTGACTCCGTGCCCTGCCCATGCACCTGGTTTCTCCCAAGTGCCTGTTTCCCAAGCTTCTGCCTGGCCTTCAAAGGCAGGTATTTAGTCTCAGTTCTTATCATCTTACATAAGGGCTGTTCTGCCACCACTTCATCTTTTTACTGACAGAAAGAAGGCGGTGAGGAAAAAAGGCTGAGTCAGATATTCTCTGTGCTGCTCATGAAGTGACCTACACAGTTTAGTTGCTGGTTGAAAGGGATTTGGGGGGGGGGTGAATGTATTAGGGGATAGCTGTAATAAATAACTGTGCACAAGCAAAGGTCTGTTTATGAGGGGGTGGCTGTGTATAAAGCTTGCTACTTGGGGACGTTCTCTTCTTGAGGCCCAAATTAAGGAAATTTCTTCACTACTGTAATTTATCCCCCTGAATAACTAGTCTTTCTCAATGCTAGTCATACAACATTGTCCCACAACCCTTCAGTTAACGAAGTCATAATATTGTAGTTCTGGTTTTTGACTTCAGTTCTTTCCACCTATCTTTCAATCTTAGTGTTTGCATGCAGGTTAAACATTTCAGGAAGCCATGGGTTTCCCCTCTGTTTTCTCCCCCCATCATTCCTAGTTTTGCTTCCTCAGAGTTTTCTAAAACTTGAATATAGTTTAGATGTTAGCCCAATAAATTTCTCTTTCCATGGATTCACTTCTGTTGAACATGCCACTTTCTTTCTGAGTAAGAAAAGGCAATCATCTCCATTAAGATAATAACCTCAAAACTCCATTGCCGACGAGGGTGTCGCGAAAATGAGGCAACAGTGGAAGGGAAATAAAGGCCACAGCATAATCCCCGGCTTTTAGCGATGTAACCTCATTTTCATTAGGCCCCATGTAGCTGCCTGATTTCCATTAGGCACCTGCTGATTTCTTTTACCCCTACTCACACAAGACAATCTCATTTTCCCTTCAGTTCTATTGGGTATTTAGGTCTGATTGAAAACTTAATTGTAAGTGCTTGAAGTCATCTGCAGAGTATTTCTCATTTGTGAATTATTCTATGATCTATTCTTTATGGTATGCATTTATTTTCTTGATTGAAATAATTTTCATTTGAAATAGCATCTGACGTTTGCAAGGGTTTTAAAGCACATTCACATATGTTATCTCATTAATTCTCACAACAGCCCTGTGAAGTAGGCAGAACTGTTGTTATTCTTATTCTGTAGATGAGGAAATAACGGCGCAGAGAAAGATTGCAGTAGGATAATGTAAAAACTGCACTGGGGGAGAAAAGCCCATTGGAGCGGGAGCTGGAAAGCTCCAGCACCGCTTGCAGCTCTGGCACTGTTGATTACTAACTGTGCGCCTCTAGGCAAGCCATTTAATCTCCCCAGGCTTCAGTTTCTTCATCTGAAAAGTGAAGGACTTAGATCTGATGCTCTACGTGCTTTCTTCTAAGTCTGGATGACATTCGTGTAAACAGGTACAGTTGGCCTGGCCTCTGTATCCACGGGTTCTGCGTCTGCAGATTCAACCAACTGCAGATGGAAAATATTGGGAAAAAAATTCCAGAAAATTTCCAAAAGCAAAACTTGAATTTATTGTTGCTGGCAACTATTTGCATAGTATTTATACCTATTTACATAGAATTTACATTGTGTTAGGTATTAAAGGCAATCTAGAGACGATTCAAATTATATTGGAGGATGTGCATAAGTTAAATGCAAATACTACATCATTTTATATAAGGGTGTTAAGGGACTTGAGCGTCTTTGGATTTTGGTGTCCACGGAAGTCCTGGAACCAATCCCCTGCGCACATGGAGGGACGACTGTACTCGTATTTACCTCCCCTACTCAACCTCTGACAGGTGAGGAATATAAACACACACACATACACACACACACAGCCCAAGGACTACTTTGGACCCACAAGTTGAAGTCAAGCAGTCCCGAAGTAAGGGGTGTTGCTAGCTGTAAGAAAAAGGGAATTGGGGATATAGGAAGAGATGATTAGTTCTTGAAAAGGGGTAATATTCATCCCAGGTAGTGTGAGGTGGCAAGTCCTAGCTGGTTCGGTTCAGTGCAAATTTGGAGGAATTAGAGAATGGGAGAGGTTGGAAAGTATCTCCTTTTAGGGAGAAGCAAACCAGACATTAGTTACAAATTTTCATCTTATGATGGTTAATAGAAACATGGTAACCATTAAAAAATGTTAAAGACTTTATGGAGCAGTGTTAGGGTCACAGCAAAGTTGAGAGGAAGGTACAGGGATTTCTCATACACCTCCAACCCCCCACATTCATAGCCATCTCAGTTATCAACATAACCATTAGAATTTTGGAAAAAAGCCCTCGAAGTGTAACTACTTCTACAAATACAAAGCTGTGAAATGCCTTTAAGAAACAATGGATTACTTAATCTTTGCATAAGAATCTTACCGTAATATTTTGGGAAAGGGGAGCTGTTCTCTTCCTCTCATTGTGTTAGGTACAATGTTATGGCACCAATACTTAGTCAGAAAAGGGTGTGACCACAAGAGTACCTGTCTTGCAACACATAATCTTGAAGGATTTCAATTCTAGTGCTTTAATGATGCAGTGTGTGTGTGTGTGTGTGTGTGTGTGTGTGTTATTATATTTTTAATAGTTAAGGTGCTTTTTCCGATTATATAATGCAACTCATTGGTATCTGTAGAGCCATCATCTTATTTTGATCACCGGTAATCACTGACAGAAGCATGGCATCATCGCTGGAATACTTATTAGCTGATGCCAAAATGAGGTTAGTTCAGGGTGGGCAGGGAGCCTGCCTATGTTATTCACCCTCGTCACCTGAGTGCCCAGCAATAGTAGACCCTCAACAAAATTGTGGGGAGTAACGCATCTTCCTACTAAGACTATAATAACCATGATTGTAATCATCAACGGTGGAAACGGCTGCATGATGCTACAAGGTGAGCAAAATAGGAAACAGCCTCCTGTGTGAGGTTAAGCTTCCAGGGCTTCATATAGTACCTTCCATGACGATATTTAGTCAATATCACTTCTTTAGGTCTGAGATCACAAGGCAGTGGAGTGTCCCTGGTTTTTTTTTTTTTTTTTTTTTTTTTTTGTGGTACGCGGGCCTCTCACTGTCGTGGCCTCTCCCGTTGCGGAGCACAGGCTCCGGACGCGCAGGCTCAGCGGCCATGGCTCACGGGCCCAGCCGCTCCGCGGCGTGTCCCTGGTTTTTGAAGAGTGGCTTTTTTCTGCAGCTGCGTGGGTAAGAATTTCTACTTCTGCTGAAAAATCTGAAAAGCGAATAGCTCATGTGGAAGTTGTCAAGGACACCGTGTGCATCCTGATCACTCTTAGAGCCTGGAAATAGAAACTTGTGTAAAATTACTAAATGGGACGTTCCTGTGGGCTCATGTTGAGACACCAAAGCAGAGCGCAGTTGGAGACAAGTACCTCCACATTCCCTGAAGAGGCGCTAGATCAACACCAGGGCTTGCTAAGAGGGGCCCCAAACTGCTTCTATGACCTGTGGTCCCTCACCCAATTCCAACAAGAGAGTTCTTGGGAGAATTGTTTTTAATAAAAACTTTATTGAGATATAATTCATATATCATCAAATTCACCCTTTCAAAGTGTACAACTCAATGGTTTTTGGTATATTCACGGAGTTGTGTAACAATCACAACTATCTAACTTTTGAACATTTTTTATCACCCGCCCCAAAGAAACCTGTACTCATTAGCAGTCACACCGTCTGTTCTTCTCCTGGCCCCTGGCAATCACTCAACTGCTTTCTGTTGCTATGAATTTGCCTATTCTGGTCATTTCATTTGCATTTTGTGTCTGGCTTCTTTTACTCAGCGTAACATTTACAAGGTTCATCCCTGTTGTAGTATGAATCAGAGCTTCACTCCTTTTACGGCTGAATAACATTCCATCGTATGTCTATACCACATTTTGTGAATCCATTCATTGCTGATGGACGTATGGGTTATTTCCACTTTGGGGCTATTGTGCATAATGCTGCTATGAACAACAACATACATGTTTTTATGTGGTCTTGGGAGAATTTGACCTCTGTTTCTCTGAGCTTGTGAGCACAGAGTATGGCATCTGTTCCTTGCCTGGTCATGAGGCTTGGCTGGAGCTGCCCCCCTCACAAAAAGGAGAGCAGAGGTTGTAGTGGGAGTGAGCTACAATTCCATAATAAGCAGGGTAATGACTGGGTCTTACGAGGACTAGTGTGGACACTACAGGAGGTGTAACCATCTTAAAAAGACCCTGCCCAAGAACACAGTCTTTGTAGGATTACTGTCTGAGCAAGAGCTAAGGGAGACTTGTGAATGGTCAGCAGGAGAATATAGTGTCCACTGAGGGAACAGGGAAGTGTGGGAGATCCCCAGTGGGGATCGAGGGGGTTTCTGAAGAACACAGGAAAGTTCTGCATTTATGTGAGGGAGAGAGCTGGCTGGCTTTTCAGCATCTGTCTCACAGAGGACATCAGTGGCCAAATAAAATGGCATCAGCCAAATAACGAAAACCTTTTTGCTTCTTCTCCTTCCTCCTCCACACCTCAAATGGGAAGGAACGTCAAACAAGACTGGGGTGTGGTTGGAAGAAGGACTGTGCCCCCCGCCCCTTCCCTATTGCAGGTTACCGAGACCTATGGAGACCTGAACTAGCCTATAGGGGAGGAAGATTTGAAGAAGAGAAAAGAGTGAAGTTTGGATATTAGAGAAAATTGAACGTGTATAATGCCTTGAAACAAGACTGCTACAAAAGTAAAAAGCCACTGGAGAAGTTATATAGTTTGCTCAAGTTATTGTCTGGGGTCAGGAAAAGATCTGCCAGAGCAGGTCTGAAGCAAAGAATGGGAGAAAAATTAAATAATTTCCTGATTGCACTCTACAGAGTCCAGCCTGATTAATAAACATGTTTTTGTCAGAGTGCAGTTCTCTCTGAGTTTGGTCTGCTTAGGACTTCTTTGAACTCCAGGACTGTGCTGGAGGTGCTTTGCTGTCATGGGTGGTGGTCACCACTAGTGGGGCTGTTAATCAAAGGACCTTGCCTTCCCTCTCACAAAGGTAGGTGCATGAACAGGCTGACAATTAGAATTTTCAATTGACAATAATCATACCCCACGGTTCTTGGCATACATCACTATTGGTCTGTAAAAGATGCCTCTCATTTAAAAAATTATTGTTCTCCTTCATCCCCTATCCCTTCTGTCATTCTCCTTCCATTACAGACGCCTACTTAGATGTGTTTCTATATTTTTCAAACGTACACACGTAGCCAAGAACATATATTGGCATGGTTTTGTGTATTTGTGTTTTTAATATAAATAAACGGCATTGTATTATAGACTTCACTAAGTTTCTTCCTTTTTTGTTATTTTCAACTCAATACTGTGTTTTTAAGCTCTAATTGCCTTCCTGTCTGAAACTCACTGACCTGACTTACTTAGGGCTCCCAGGTTGACTCAATCTCCCTTTTTCCATGAACAATGTTGTCGTTGACATCTTCACACATGTCTGGGGATATACCCAGGAGTGGAATTGCTGAAACTAACTACTGGATGTTTCAGTTACTACATAAACCACATAAATTATCTTTTTTGCTTAAGCCATTTGACAATGGGTTGTGTCACTTGCAACCGAAGAACTCCTACTTAATCCTTGCCTGTTGGAGGTAAGGGACACCTTGTCTCATCTGCCTGGCCTCCTCTAATTCCCTTCAAAGAGGCTAAGGATAAAGTAGCATTTTTGATGTCTCTCCAAGACTGTCCTGCTTTCAGACTCAGTAACTGGCTTCTCCTTTGGAAAAAGTCTCATCACTTCTGTTTCACATGATGGATAATGTGAATCTGTAGGTGTTGTTTATTGGAAAAGTAGTTTAATTAAAAAAAATTCATGTTAAATGCTCAGAACATAGAAAAATGTTTTCAAACTTTGGAACTGTAATTATGTTTGCAGCTCTCTAGAAAAGGAAATGTCTCTTAATGCTAAAAATACTTTACTAGATCAATCATCTTAATAATAAAATCTTATTAAAACAATCTTTCCTCACCACAGGAATGCCAGTTATGAGACCTTGATTAGGGAGATTTCCTTCTGTGGTACATAGATCTTTCTCCAAGTGTTTTTGTTTACTGAACATTGTGGGACTTCTCAGAAGTCTTTTGGTTATACACTGCTGCAGAAACCCCCATTCAAGACACCAAGGTCAGTTGAAGTAGCTGGAGAATAATGGAACAGCATTCTATTCCTTGACCATGAGCTGATACCAATGAGATGAAAATCAACAGAAATAAATTCTATGGGCATAAATATAAAGCTATTCATTGATGTTAACCCTAACATTAAATGAATTCGGGAAAGGGTAGACCTGATTTGACAGCAGTTCGTGTGAAAAAGACATAGAGGTGTTAGGTGTCCTTAACTTAATGTTTAGCAACAGTCCAAAGAGGCTGTTAGAAGCACTGATACAATCTAGGCAGCAGTCACTGACGTGTTGTGCTGTGCTCAACTCGGGAGGAATGGGGAAGCACTCCCTTCTTCTTTGCTGGTTTTATGACCTTTGGGGTATGATTCTGAGCACCAAGCTTAAAGGACACAGTGACAAATGGGAAGCTCCTAGATGAGGACAATTGGCAAGGAAAGAAATCTAGAAACTATTACAGCAGCAAAGACTAAGGAAATAATACCAGCTGTCTTCAAATATTTGGAGGGCTTGCATGTGAATGACAGTAACCCCTTACATTACATATGGCACCTCACAATCTTCATAGCTCTTTCATTTTTATTATTTAACCTGATTCTTACATTGGCCTGTGAAGTAGACGAGGCTGCTATTGCTGTCATTTTGTAAATGAGGAAAACGAGGGTCAAAGAGGTAAACTTCACTTGCTCAAAACAGAATAGCAGTTGAACGGAGATTCTGGGACTAGAAGGCAGGTTTCTTGACTTGTGTTTAGTGCTCTTTCAATCACCTTAAGCAATAGAAAACTTAAGACTTCCACATTCTGTGCTCTTGTGGAAGGCAAACCTAGGACCAATGGGTCAGCTGAAACAGAAGGCAGTACGTGCAACATAAAGACGTTTTTAAGAAAAAACCAGGAAGTTCTTTCCAACAGTGGAAGATGTGGTCCCTCAAAGTCGTGGTGGACTCTGTCATGGATACTCTTCCAGTGGAGATTTGATAAAAGTCCTTCAGGGGTATTGTAGAAAGAATTCCTGAATGGACAAAGACATTGGACAGTCTTCTTCATTTCCATAGCTGTCATTTTATTTGTATTGGACTGAGAAGGAAATAAACAAAGAAACGTTCTGGCAACCTGCTATGTTTTCATCTGTCAGTTTGCTAACTAGAGCTGAGAGAGGTCTGAAAAGAAAATTCCATTTGAAAAAATATGATTCAGGCTGGTCCAGATAAATGACTCACTGATATGTTTATGTCAATCTTATTTCTGTTTATCCACCGACCATGGGCACATCGGTGCTGATGTCTCTTACTCCTCGGCCATTTCCCTTAAAACCAGTTACACCCGGAGACGAAAGAATAAGAGAATAATCATGAAAAATCAGGCTCTGGGAACCGAGTTGCTGGGCTGAGGGCCAACGCCACGTCACCTCAGAGGCTCACGAAATCTGATGTTTATGCAGCCTAAAGTATCTTTATTTTTACTGTGCGTCTGAAGCTTATGACATGATGGAGGTTAGTAACTATGGAGACGGGTGGTTTATTTACCACTGAGGTGGGTCAGCTCTGACAGAACCAGAACAGGCTTCCTCATGTAAGCAGAGTGTCTGCTCATCCTTTCCTAAGGGAATCTGCTGAAAAAAGATGGATTACCGTAACTGAGGAATCTGAGGAAATCTTTTAAATGAATGCAGTTAAGAGCAAAAGGGAAAAAGGAAGGACTTGAAGTACAGGACTGATGTTCTCTCTCAACTCCGTGTCTCTGCGTGTCCACTTTTCTCCTTCTGGAATGCCCTGCCCCGTCGGGAATAGTGACCTTCTCCCAGCTTACCCTACCAGCCTGAAGCCCACCTTCTACACAAAGACTTCCAAATAAAACTAACCAGTATTTACTACCCCCTTTTCTGGCTATGTCAGGTGGTTTCTGTGCTATGCCTATTTGCCATGGGTTACGTTGGACGGAACATTTTTATTATTGTTCCCAGGGTTGTCCCTCTTGTTTCACATGTATTTTGTGTTCTTCTCAAGGAGTTGTGTGTGGGAGACATCTAGCCCATGCTCTTTTCTCCATGCCAAAGGGGTGCCTTTTCAGATTCTCACATCAAATGTACCCGTGGTGGTCCTGATTGGCCCCTAAGTACCACCCTGGGGTTCTCCATATCTCTCCAATGAGTCGTATACCCCTTGAGGGCAGGGGTCTGTCAGATCTACTTCTGCACTCCCCGTAGGGCCTGGCCTTAGATAAGTGCTCTTTCACTTGATTTAAACAGAGAAACAGAAGGAGGTCTTAACTCAGGAAGTGAAGTACAGGAAAGATGGTCTGCAAAACAGACAGAAGGAAAGAAAGTGGAAGCAAGAGTTTGCAAATGCGGAGACCATTCCTTGATACTGCTGTTCTCCTTGTGCTTCGAGGGCAGAGAGATTTTCCAGGCATTTCTGGCTCCCGATCTCTGGTTCTGTCCAAGGGCTAACGAATGCACAAATGAGGGCTCCTGCAGGCTGAGGTGCTAGGCTTGCCCGGGTTCTGTTAGTCGCGTCTAGGTCCTGCCTGTTGTCAAGGCAGGGCTGGGGTCTGAGTAACGAGGCCAGGGTGCAGCCCTGATTTGGAGCTCAAAAGGGAAGCAACTTCTGTTGCTGCAGAGAGATGACCTGACATATTTCACTGGCTCCTGTGGGACAAACCCAGGAAAATCCTTCCCACGCCCAACAATATCACTCTTCACTTTCAGGATGCAGTAGCCCTTTGCCATCACTCAGGCAGCTCTGTCTTCTGCCAGCCAGGTTTTCCGGTGGGGCCTACCTCAGAGTCAGGCCTGGTGGATCCCTTCACATTTAATTTCGCTCTTTTCAGAGTCAATGTCAATTGTGCGCATGACTTAAGAAGAAATCACAGACTGCTCCATTGCTTCCTCCCCAAACTTCCCCTGCCTCAAACCCCAAACCAAAAAGACCATCAACTCACCATGCTTGAGGAAGGGAGAGGACACCTAGCGACTGCAGTCAAATACCAGTTGCAAAAAGAAAAAAGGGGAAAAAAATCATCAAAAATATGGAAATTTAGGAGTTGCTTTATTATTTTTAGGCAGTAAGAAAACTAGAATCATTTATTATATGCAAGATTCATTAGCTGGGATGGGTTTCAGATGATCAGAGGACATAGAAAGGACTGTCATTGTTCTGAGGAATAACAGAGTCCCTTCCTTCCCCGACATAAGCACAGAACTCATTAGCTAATGTCTTTTACAACTGGGTAGAAGAAACACAAATAAAAACCGTGGTTGATGCAGCATGAAGAGCCTAGATTTTTACTGACCAGTAAAACAAAGCACACGTGAAACCTCTAGACTCATACAGACCCTTTTTAAAAAAAATATGCCCTAATATCCATGCACAATAAAAATGAAGAGTCTTGAAGTAGACGTGGCAAAAACTGTCTAATGTCTACTTATTAGCAACAACTCAAGACTTTGGCTTTGTGGTATGGGATGGCAAAGGGGTTCTTTCGGTTTCATAGCTTTCCTCTTTGTAGATCTGGACAAACTAGACCTCTGAGACCTTGGACAAATCATCAGTGTCTCTAAACTTCAGTTACACATCTGTGAAATGGGAATTAAAGTGATAGCATACGGGGTTACTGTGAAGATGAAATGAAGATGGTCCATGTAAAACAGGAGTTTAGTGCAGTGCCTGGAATATAGAGCTTAATAAACATTTGCTGTCACTATGTTAGGCACAATGGTTAAGCACATAGACTCCAGTGCCGGCATGTCTGGCTTTGGATCCTGCCTTTACTACTTAATGGCTGTGCAATCTTGGGCAAGTTACTCAGCCTCTCTGCTCCTGTTTTCTCAACTGTAAATGGGGAAAAGATTACCAACTTGTTGGATGATGTGAGGGTTAAATGAAGTAAGCCCTTGGAACACTGCCAGGCACACAGTGAGCACCATACAAACTGTTAATAATTTTCATTATTTTGTAAAGAGAACTTTGTTGACTAGATGCCTCTCCTACCTATTCCTCACTCCTTCCCTCCAATCTTGGAATTCTCAGACTGTAGAGCTCATCCTCTCTTTTTAAATTTGAGCTACTAGGAAAGCCTCAATTCCCCAGATCTGTGGGGCACCATCTCCTGTCTCCCAGGGACCTGAGCAGGAACACATCAGTGGCAAGAAAGTGGTAGACCCAGAAAACTTAGCTGTGCAAGAGCGCTGAGAGCTCTTGCCTGCCCTCCCTCTCCCGGGCTCAGCCCTGGGGGCTCAGGGATGGCCCCAAGGATCTGGGGGACCAGTTGAAATTGTAGTGCTTCAGCAGAGCCCAGGTTCTTGAGAAAGACCCAGAGGCTCAGAGAAGACTCCTGACTCCAGAGCAGAGCAGAACTCTCAGCTCTATCTGCTAACCAGCCTGACCTTAGGTGAATTTTGCAGTCCCGGGAAATCCAAGGCTTAGGAAGGTCACCCAGGTCTGGATGAACTGAAGACTTCCAGTCTGGAATTTCATCCAGGGCTAGAGAGGCTTTAGCTATCTCCTGGCAGCGGTAGCAGGGTGATAGTGTCTAGATTTCTTAGCTAAATTGCATCATCAACATACAGCTTCTCTTTGCTGTTTCTTTCACACAGAAATCTAATCTTAAGAATCTCTGATCTTTCTGTTCATGGTCTGTTGGAAAGCCAGCACTAGCCAGGAGGGAGAACCCAGTGCGAGAAAACAAGTCAGTTCCAGGCAGCATTGTAAACGTGCAGGTTTATGGTCCTTAATGAGAATGTAAGTGTCAGCCAATGTGCTTTATATGCTGTATCTCTTTGAACACTTAAAGAGCCCCAGGAGGTCGGTACCATAATTATCCCCATTTTATAAATGAGGACTTAGGGGTTCAGAGAGGTTACAAAGGGTCACACCGACGCTGGTGTGATTGAATCTGGAATCAAACCCCATTTTGTTTGATTTCA
Organism: Aethalodelphis obliquidens; assembly: GCF_003676395.1. Classification (NCBI taxonomy): domain Eukaryota; kingdom Metazoa; phylum Chordata; class Mammalia; order Artiodactyla; family Delphinidae; genus Aethalodelphis; species Aethalodelphis obliquidens. Next base: position 31,960,474 of record NW_020837946.1, on the reverse strand, counting down.
AAGCCTGTGCAACTTGATGAGTTTCCAGTCTTCCCACTCTGACTCTCTTCTTCTTCAGGTATCTTCTATTGCTTATCCTATCCTTTTCAAAACCTCCAACAGAAAAGGAATTTGCCATAGACATCTAAGACTTCGTGTGAATTTAAATCAACATGTCACAATTCCAAGGAGAAAGTCTCATTTTAAGATCCTACACCAATTCTAAAATAGAAGACTTTGTTCCATTGAAGACATTAGGGCATTATCCAGTATTTTGGGAGCACTGCTCCTAAAATAATATAATTCTCACTCTAAGGCTGGCCTGGCTAATAATAATAGCAACAACAATTGTAATAATGATGATGGCAGCAACCATCTGAATGGCATGTGCTAGGCTCTAGTGTGCCACGCCTTTTAGGTAAATCATTTCATTTAATCCTCACCGTAAGCCTTACAGTGGGGGTAATTATAATGATTGGTTTATAAATGGAGAAACTGAAGCTCAGAGAGGTTAAGTAATTTGCTTAGCTCATGCAGCTAGTAAGGTTGAAGAGTTGGGATTTGACCCTCTGTGCATGTGTCTTCAGAGACTGGGGGTGGACTCACTCTCTGTGCCATACTGGAGAAAGCTAAGCTTTGAGGGGACCCCTTTGAAACAGGTCAGAGGTCTTCCTTACCTTTCTTTCTTTCTGTATCTTATCCTGCCCTTCTTGCGCAAATGGCCATATACAGGAGATTAGGTGTCAGCAGGTGCTTTGACTGAGTTTCCATCTCATGGATTCTGTTTCTGGCATCCCAGTGCAAGGACTGCCGAGTCCTTTGATCACTTGAGCATCCGCTTTGCCAGCTTCTACACTGGTAATTCTATACCTTGTCTTAGTGGGGTGATGTTCCCAGGCTTCTTTTCTAGCTACATGGCTGATTCATTCTAAGTGACTTTTCTGAGGAGAAATTAGCTTAAGGGTTGTCTTTTGCATGTGCTCAACTAAATGACCCCAAAATGGAGTTGAAACAGTTCATGGTTCCGGGGATTTTATAGGGTAATCAGTCTTCCCTAATTTAGGTCAAGCCCCCAAGACCAATACTCAAAATACACTTAAAATAATTATTCATGCACTCCTGGAAGGAATCGAAGTTTGTAAAATATAAGAGAAGGCTGAAGACAATGCTTAGTATTTCACTGTCTCTTGTGATGTTCCCTGTGTGTTCTGTTGAAAGGCACAAGAGGAAGTCCATTTACCGTACTTCTCATAGCCTCTACATTTGATTCTATATGTTCAATTCTGCTGTAGAAGACAAGGAAGCAAATGGGAAGGATAAAGCTCACAAGAAATACTGAATATGCATAGAAAGTAAGCTAGCAACTTATGAGATGTTGGTGGAACTCCTAGGCTGTTATATACAGATGATGAGTAAGGAAATAGTTTGTGAGACAAGCAGAATTCACAAGATGTGTCACATACAGATAGAAGTTAGCAGTCTTTAAAACATGGTAAAGAAAGATAGAATAAATAAAATATCTATGGGAAAAGACAAGCTTGTTGCTTATAGATAGAAAGGGATGAAGAGGTCGGGTCATGATCATGCCACCTCTGGGCAGACAGCTATGTCATCCCCAAGTTGGCCACCCATTGGTGATACCCATTCTGGTCCCACATGTCCTCTGCCCAAGAAATGAACATAAACCCCAGAGCTTCTCAGCAGTTATTGGGAAGCTATAGCTGTAGCCAGGTGAACTTGCCCCTGTGTTTCTCTGAGATAGTAAGTGTGTGGCACCAGCTCAGGGCACCTTCTGTCTATGGTCTCCCTTGCTGCATCCGAATCTCTGGTCCTCATAATCACACCATCCATGGGGAAGTCTGGAAAGAGAGAGAGAGAGAGGAGATATGAGTGTGGTCCTTCCATTAACTTGCACCTTTCTCTAAGTGTATTCACTGACCCCGTCTCTTTCCCTTTGCTTCTAATGGTGTATTTTAATTGGTTTACTAAAACACGCAATACGAGCATATTCAGTTTTGAGTCTTTGCGCCTTTCTGTTCTGTGGCCTCAGGCGTGATTTACTTGGGACTGTTCTCAGAGGCTCCCTTTGCATCAAGGTGAATTCTCACATGACCTTCATGCTAGACTGTTTCCATTTGGATCTATTCACTTGTATTGTCTGTTTCCTTGGGTAAGACTCCGGCAGTGGATACTTTAACTCCCTCAGAGGACCTAGGAAAGAGCTGTGCCAACAGGGTTTGGAATGGAGGCATAAACCAATTCTGGAGAGTTCCAATGTGTGCTGAAAAAGATAGCAGTCAAATAAATGTGTTATATCACATCCTGAATATGGTCTCAGGCCCTCTGCCAGGTAGTCAGCGAACATTTTTTATGAGTTTGATTTTTTTCCTTTAGGAGAATTACTGAAGTTCTGAATCAACCAAAGCAGCACAAGAAGGACAGCATCATTCATTCAGAACACAGGTGGGAGAACAATGGTTTGTAAAAATGGGTCCATAAATAATGAATGATTTTAGTAACTGAGTGACTTGGACGCTCACATTGAGTGACCGTCTCAATATATTATTTATGCCTTTGGTGTTTTTTTCTAATATAACATATTTTTTTCCTCTGGTCACAGTATTTTCTTCTCCACTTACTGTGTTTTAAACCACGCACTTCTTGCCACTATCAGTCACATAGCTCTAAAGTGAAATATAGATTATAAAAGGAAACACTTCCCACACATTTATGAAATGGTTTCCAGCTGGTCTTAAAAATGTCTTCGATTCCCTCTGGATGTAAGAGTTTATCTGCTAATGCTTAGCATTCGGGAGTTTCCCTGCTCAGTTTCAAAAGTGGGAACATGGAGATAAAGTCAGTGTTTTAAGAGATTAGTATTTGAGAAACATAAAATTTGGTGAAATAAATATTGCACACATATAAGAAGAAAGTTTCAATCATTATGTAGTGAAATTATACCTACCCCCCAAAAAAACAAACATAAAATAACAACAACAAAATTCTCACTATGTGAGAGGATACAAGGCTTGGCCACTTTTGATCAGGAGGAATGAAGTTGTGTACCAGGAGGGTTAAGGTTTAGGTGTGTGTGATGAAATCCCAAGTGGTATGTCAATCCCTGCAGAGGATCTCAGGTCACTGGGTGGCATCCCTGTGGGAGATTATTCGGCAAAGAGAAAAGGACCTAGGCCCACACCAGATGAACCACTGTGTTAGTGGCTCTGAAGGCTTTCTGTGTAGCTAACTGGCCTTGGAGATGACTCCTTGCAGCTTTGCTAATAGGAAGGGAGCTAGGGAGTCCCTACTTCCAGGCAACTTTAAGGAACAGGGAGATCTCTCTGCCTGAATTTGTAGGGTTAGATAGATATTCCTTTCCCTTCTTCTTACACATCTTGCTCTTGCTGCCTAGGTTTGTATCAGTCACAGCATTCATTTTAAGGCACTACAACTTTGGACTTCAAAAAGACAAAGAGTGGCATCTACCCAAGGCATAGCGGAGAAATCGCCCTCAAAATGATAAAGCATTGAGGTGTAAAGTAACAAAGTCCAGAGAAACTCTCCAAGCTGTAACTTTGCTTCTAAAAGTCCTCTGACTTGGATGCATCCTTCAATCAAAGTTCTATTTTTCCTTCATTTTAGCTATCTCTGGCTAAAATGGGTGGGGTGAGCCTCCTCTGTTTTCTATTAAGGGGCAAAGCAGCAAGATTTATGTCAGGAAGTCTTGCTAGAAAGAATGGAGTGGTCTCCCAGAGCCACCCAGTTCCATAGTAATAATATTTGAATTGAAAATCAGGGTAGCACTTCCCAAACAGGATTCCCCAGAACGCTAGTTTCTTGAAATGATGATTTTTTAATTTATTTTTTTAATTTTTAAAATGTTAATACAGTTCAAATCAGCGTGCCTGGTTCATTTCAGCTCCTTCACTGGCAAACCTGGGGGCAGGGGCTGCTTCAGCTTCTCTGCCTTCTTTTTGTCTGTGATGACCAAGGTGTAAAGTTATCTGCTGCATCGAAGTTTAAACCTCACATTATCCTTATTTTTCTTGGCGTCACTTGGTGTCCTTTTGCCTGGCTGTAAGCAGAAAGTCCTGGTTTCTACAGTTTTGCGAGGCATGATGACGCGGATCGGAGAGCACGGCCGGAACAGCGAGAGGCAAGAAGCTGAACTGCTGAATTTTGTTTTCTTTTGTATTTTTAACCACTGTTTATGGTAAAAAAAAAAAAAAAAAAAAAAAAGTGTGGAAATCCTAGGTTGAATACATTTCAAGGAATTACTTTTTCTGCAAGGCATTAAACATATTTAATGTGTTAATAGGAATTGCATGTCTTGGAATTAATGGTTCACAGAACACAGTTTGCAAACACTGAACAAGGGAGAAGACCGGGGGAGAAGTGGCCCAGGCTAGGCTGCATGACTGTGGGGGGCAGGGGCTTCTTGATTGCTAGGTTGAGCAGTGCCCTTGGGTACCCCCAGTTGTGCCTGGGGTATAGATGAAGAAGGCAGGAAAGGAAGCAGGATAAAACAGAGACAGCGAGGTGGTAGGGTGATGCTGGTTGACCTAGATTTCCAAACTCTGTGGGTGCAGCGGGGGCCCTTTTGGGTAAGAAACATTCTCACTACTCTTGCTAGGGTGCAAAACCGACATGCTCTCTCCCAGGGAGAGTGGTATGGAATGGTACAGCTCTCTGTGTTTTCATCAGATTCAGGTTCCTTCTCCAAGTCGGTCGTTCTTTCTCCAGTTATAGTATTATAAAAATGTATATATTATAGAATTGCCATATTTTATTTTGGCTCCTAATTTAAGTTATTTCAAGCATAGTACATACAGTCCTGGGTACTTGGATGTAAAATCTATGGCCTAAGTCCATTGAGAATCTCTCTGTTGGGGTTCTAACATTGCCACCCATGCGGCATCCCTTTCAACATGACCTCAGGGAGACAGTTCTGCATTGGGTTCCTGAGATGAACGCACATGCACATTTGATCTATTGCATTACCTCCCAGACTAAACTCGCTATCCTGCTGCCACTCACTACAACGTTCTCAAATATGAGTCAAGTGTGAGTTAGGAGCCGGTGCCTTGTACTCTGAACTTCAGGGAGCGCAAACCAACCTTTTAATTTTTATTATTTTTTTCAATTTTATTACCTCTTATTTTCTTCCAGTTTCTTTGAGATATAATTGACATACAGTTCTGTATAAGTTTAAGGTGTGCAGCATGATGATTTGAATTATATACATCATGGTATGATTACAATAAGTTTAGTGAACACAGTCATCTCATAGAGATACAAAATTAAAGAAATAGAAAAAAATGTTTCCTGGTGATGAGAACTCTTAGGATTTATTCTCTTAACAACTTTCATATGTAACACACAGCAGTGTTAACTGTGTATATCATGTTGTACATTACATCTCTAGTGCTTATTTATCTTATAACTGGAAGTTTATACTTTTTGACTGCCTTCATGCAGTTCCCCCTCCCCCAACTCCCACCTCTGGTAACCTCAAATCTGTTCTTTTTCTATGAGTTTGTTTGTTTGTTTTTGAAGTATAATTGACCTACAACACTATGTTGGTTCCTCTTATATGACATAACGATTTGATGTCTCTGTACATTTCAAAATGATCAATCATGATAAGTCTAGTTACCATCTGTCATCATACAAATATGTTACATAATTATTGACTATATTCCCCACACTGTACTTTTCATACCTGTGACTCATTTATATTGAACTGGAAGTTTGTACCTCTTATCTCCCTCATTTATTTCTCTCCTTTCGCCATTCCCCTCCCCTCTGGCAACCATCTGTTTGACTCTATCTGTTTTGTTATGTTTCGTGAAAAGCTAAAAGCATTTCCCCTAAGATCAGCAACAAGACAAGGATGCCCACTCTCACCAATTTTATTCAACACAGTATCAGAGTCCTTCCTAGCCACAGTAATTAGACAAGAAAAACAAATAAAAGGAATCCAAAGTGCAAAGGAAGAAGTAAAACTGTTACTGTTTGGGCTTCCCTGGTGGCGCAGCGGTTGGGAGTCCGCCTGCCGATGCAGGGGACGTGGGTTCGTGTCCCGGTCCGGGAGGATCCCACATGCCGCGGAGCGGCTGGGCCCGTGAGCCATGGCCGCTGAGCCTGTGCGTCCGGAGCCTGTGCTCTGCAACGGGAGGGACCGCAGCAGTGAGAGGCCCGCGTACCGCAAAAAAAAAAACAACAAAAAAACAAAAAAAAACTGTTACTGTTTGCAGATGACATGATATTACACATAGGAAATCCTAAAGATGCCACCAAAAACTACTAGAACTCATCAAAGAATTTGGTAAAGTTGTAGGATACAAAATTAATATACAGAAACCTAACAATGCTAACAATGAACTATCAGAAAGAGGAATGAACAAAACAATCACATTGACAATTGCATCACAAATAATAAAATACCTAGGAATAAATCTAACTGAGGGGGTAAAAAACCTGTACTTGGAAAACTATAAGACACTGATGAAAGAAATTGAAGACAACACAAACAGATGGAGAGATATGCTGTGCTTATGGATTGGAAGAATTAATATTAACTGATGTTGTTAAAATGACCATGCTACCCAAGGCAATCTACAGATTCAATGCAATCCTTATAAAATACCAAGGACTTTTTTCATAGAAGTAGAATAATTTTAAAAATTTGTATGGAAATGTAAAAGACACTGAATAGTCAAAACAATCTTGAGAAAGAAGAACAAAGCTGAAGGAATCATATTCCCTGACTTCAGACTATACTACAAAGCTATAGTAATCAAAACAGTATGGTACCCGCACAGAAACAGACACATAGCTCAATGGAACAGAATAGAAAGCCCAGAGATGAACCTACACTTATATGGGCAATTATCCTATGACAAAGGCAGCAAGAATATAAAATGGGGAAAACACAGCCTTTTCAATAAATGGTATTTGGAAACTGGACAGCTACATGCAAAAGAATCAAACAGGACTAGTTTCTCACACCACATACAAAAATAAACTCAAAATAGATTAAAGACCTAAGTGTAATACCTGAAACCATATAACTTCTAGAAGAAAACATAGGCAGTATGCTCTTTGACATGGGGCTTAGCAATATTTTTTTGGATATGTTTCCTCAGGCAAAGGAAACAAAAACAAAAATAAACAAACAGCACTACATCAAACTAAAAAGCTTTTGCACAGTGAAGGAAATTATCAACAAAATGAAGAGGCTGCCTACTGAATGGGCGAAGACATTTGCAAATGATGTATTTGATGAGGGGTTAATATCCAAAATATACAAAAAACTCATAAAACTCAACCTCAAAAAAACCCCAAACAACCCAGTTGAAAAATGAGCAGAGGATCTGAATAGACGTTTTTCCAAAGAAGACATACAGGTGGACAACAGGCACATGAAAAGATGTTCAACATCACTAATAATCAAGGAAATGCGAATCAAAACCACAATGAGCTATCACCTCACACCTCTGGCTATGATCAAAAAGACAGCAAATAACAAGTGTTGGTGAGGATGTGGAGAAAAGGAAACTCTTGTGCACTGCTTGTGGGAATGTAAATTGATGTAGTCACTATGGAAAACAGTATGGAGATCCCTCAAAAAATGAAAAATAGGACTACTATACAATCCAGCAACTCCACCCCTGGGCATTTATCTGAAGAAAATGAAAACATGAATTAGAAAAGATGTATGCACCCCTACGTTCATTGTAGCATTATTTACAATAGCTGATACAGAGAAGCAACGTAAGTGCCTATCAATGGATGAATGAATGAAGAAGATGTAGTATATGTATGCAGTGGAATATTACTACCCATCAAAAAGAGTAAAATCTTGCCATTTGCAACAACATGGATGGACCTAGAGAGTATTATGCTAAGTGAAATAAGTCAGACAGAGTAAGACAAATAATGTATGGTTTCAATTATATGTGGAATATAAAAAATAAGACAAATGAACAAACATAGCTAAACATACCAAGCTTTTTATTTTATTTTATTTTATTTTTTTCGCGGTACGCAGGCCTCTCACTGTTGTGGCCTTTCCCGTCGCGGAGCACAGGCTCCGGACGCGCAGGCTCAGCGAAGATGGCTCACGGGCCCAGCCGCTCCGCGGCATGGGGGATCCTCCCAGACCGGGGCACAAACCCGTGTCCCCTGCATCGGCAGGCAGACGCTCAACCACTGCGCCACCAGGGAAGCCCCAAGCTTTTTATTTTTATTTTTTAAAAAGCAATGATTTAGAAAAGGAAGATGGGAGAATGGGGGTGCCACAACAATGTTCCAGAGAAGCAGGGGTACAGGTCAGTCCATTCCACTTTCTCTGTCTGAGGTAGGGTCTCTAAGACCCAGATGAAAGGGCAGAAGGTAGTTATATGGACTGAATTTGCTTCTGGACATTTTCTAGAACCTGTCTGGTAGTCCTTGGTTAATTCAGCTGAGTGTCACACTTCATCAGGGTTAGGGATCCAGACCCTTGTGTACTGAATAAGGGATGGCCTCTGAGAGCAATTCTCAACCAGAGCATCCATCACTACAATTGTCCCGGAGCCCCACTCCTTCCTAAACATGCTTTTAAAATGGTCCCTTTGAACCCCCTCTGGGGTTTGAGGTGAAGGGGAAGCACCACCTCCTCCTTTGGGGTGGAAGAGGGACCCACAGCACAATTTCCTCCCCAAGATGGTCTTTCTCCAAACCCTCCTTCTCCCCACTCTCTCTCAGCCCTTTAACATCTCCAATGTGAGTCAAGAATTTAAAAGAGTTATGTAACCAGTTTTTACTTAAATTCTTAAAAATAATTTGCATATGGACTCATACTTCCTTTGGAATGCAGCAACACTTGTATCTTTGTGCCTGAGTTGAAGCTTCAGTTTTAATTCCTGTTACAAAGATGCTTGTATGCATATCTTTCAATTTCTCTCTTTCTTTTTTTAAAAATATTTTGGGATTTTTTCTCTCTCTCTTTTTTTAATAAATTTATTTATTTATTTTTGGGCTTCATTGGGTCTTCGTTGCTGTGTGCGGGCTTTCTCTAGTTGTGGTGAGTGGGGGCTACTCTTTGTTGCGGTGCACAGGCTTCTCATTGAGGTGGCTTCTTTTGTTGTGGAGCATGGGCTCTAGGCCCACAGGCTTCAGTAGTTGTGGCACGCAGGCTCAGTAGTTGTGGTGCACAGGCTTTGTTACTCTGTGGCATGTGGGATCTTCCCAGACCAGGGTTCGAACCCGTGTCCCCTGCATTGGCAGGCAGGTTCTTTTTTTTTTTTTTTTGCGGTACGCGGGCCTCTCACTGCTGTGGCCTCTCCCGTTGCGGAGCACAGGCTCCGGACGCACAGGTTCAGCGGCCACGGCTCATGGGCCCAGCCACTCCATGGCATGTGGGATCTTCCCGGACCGGGGCACAAAGCCGTGTCCCCTGCATCGGCAGGCGGACTCTCAACCACTGCGCCACCAGGGAAGCTCGATGCAGGCAGATTCTTAACCACTGCACCACGAGGCAAGTCCCTCAATTTCTCTTAAATGGTAATTTACCTTAGGATGGTTCTCCAGAAGGGAAATCATTGGTTCAAAGGATTTGGAAAGAGTATTTTCATTCTAAACATGTGGTTGTTTTTCTCAACCTTGAGACTGAAGGGGAATTACTAGGTTGACTTGGGGGGTGAAACAGGTTGTTGTATGTAAGCTAGACCCTGTGTTAAGTGGTGCCAGGGTGCGCACTGGAATTTTCCTAAGAACCTATAATTTACTTACCTGTGTAGTGCCAATAGTTTGAGGTTCTTCACACCACACTTCTTCTAAGCAACTCCCAGTGCAGGAACAGTTCCAAATGCACAGGCCCATGTTTGCAATGGAAATAGGAAAATAATCTTAGACGTCAATGATGAGTGGAGATTTAAATAATGATAATTATATTCATATAGCACTGAGCATTTGCCAGGCCCTGTCTTAGCTACATTAACATATATTAATTTCTTTAGACCTCACATCAACTCTATGAAGAGACACTATTATTATTCCCATTTCAAAGAAGAAGAGGCTGAGGTACAGAGGGGTTAAGTAACTGACTCAGCTAGTAAGTGGCACAGCTGAAAGTTGTGCATGCCATCGGCTGCACAGTGTGTCTAACCATTGCACTGAACTGCCTCTTAAACTAAACAAAGCGCTATCTGTTGCAATGGTCCTCAGAGGTTTTGTCACACTCCCATGAAGAAGGTTGGAAACATTCTCAGAACTAACCTGGTTTCCAGGGGTGACAGGCCTGAATGTGCAAAAAGAGGATGGTAGTTGGGTTGGGTGGGTACTTGGTGGTATCTGGCTTTGTTTCTCTTCCCTTTGACGGTGAAGTAGGGCCCACAGCACAGTTGAGCTTGGTGCATAATAGATGCTCAGTCAAGGGTCATAGTATGACTGGATGAATGATACAGTCCACATAGATAATGACACAAATGCCTGCTCTCTGCATTTATGTCTTCTATCTCATTATTATCTCTGATTGTTACAGCAATATAAACTAGATATGATTGCCCCTGTATTATAAGTGAGAAAGCTCAAGTTTAAAGTAATTAAGGGAGTTATTTTGTCTAAGGCCATGCAGCTAGTCAACCACAGATGCAGGTTCCAGACCACATCAGTCACCTCTTTCATTCACTTAATGTTTGCCACTTATGTCCAATGACCTGTTACAAGAGTAATATTAAGTATTAGCTTACGTCTGTCCCCTTAAGATAGTCCATTGAGAAGACCCAACTAGTTTATCCCCATTTAGATTCCTCAAACTCAGTCTTGCTAGTAAAATATTTCCTTTTGTCTCCAAACTGATTGTTCATATCCTTTTCATTAAAATTAAACCAGAATAATTTCTCAGTAATTCAGAACACAATTGGCTTTGTTAGAAAATCCCTAATTGCATTTTTCTCAGATGACATCTTTTTGAACTGATTATTCCATTCTCTTATATCCTTTTTCTGCACACAAGCCCAGGAGCTCTGTGGGCAACCTGGGAAGACCTTTCTTCATATGTCTTTTGAGGATGAGGATGTCCTACCTCCAGTATTACAAGAACAGATCTGGAGTCAGAGCACCTGAATCCAGGTGCTACCCTGCCCCTCACTAGAGTGGGAAAGCATTTTAACTGCTCTTGACTTCCATTTTCTCCTACATGAAATGAGGAGGTGTGACAGGTCGAGGAAGTGTTAGGTGTGCCCAGGGCAGGCATCACTAATCGCTCCAGGAATTCCTCCTTGCTGACTCTCAATGCAGTTCCCCAGTCAGGTGCTCTGGATCCACTGGAGGTGGCATCTAAATTCATGAAAGTTAGTTGCTGCCTTTGGTAAATATGAACACTCAGCTCCCACACAGGCCTACTCTTCACATTTGTGGTGTTGGAGAAGAGTACAAATGGAGGCCACATACTACATGTTTAAATATTTAAAAGTTATAAATTAAGCTAACAAACTGTTAAATAATGTATGTTTTACTTTTCTATCTTGGAAAATATAGCTTCACTATAACCTGGAATTCTCCTGCTCCTTGAGTTCCACGTTGGAATGTGGCAGCATGGAGAGAAACAGCCATGGCCATGGCTTACCACTTTTCTTCTAATATCTGCAGTCATGTTATGAAGAACCTTATATGCAAACGTGTGGTCACCCCAACCTGCATATCCAAGCTCTGCCCACACTGCTGTAAACAGTTGCCCCCGCCACCCCTCAGGCCTAGGTGTGAGCATCCTAATGGTGCAGTCAGCCTTCAGGATTTGGGCAACAGGACTGTACGAGCCTTGGAAAGCTATCTGGGGAGGGTGTGCCAGGATCCTGGTCTTGGGCAGGTTATGGATTTCAAGTTGATACACTCCATAGGCCTTGCAGACTCTTCAGCCTGTGAGAAGGGGATGACAGAGGGCTAGAGTGGGCTCTCTATTGTACAGAGTTCCTCTGGCCAGATCGTTTCTCTAGACACCATTGAGGATAAGGTCATCCTTTTCACCACTGGTCATTAATGACCATTTAAATGTTGATTACTCCCAAATTTATATTTCCACAGAAATCAAGGGAGTAGAGAGTTTCAGAAAGATGGAGTGGCCAATGGTTCCTAAAGGACATTTGATCTGATGTTAAATGTATCAGAGAAGTCCTGGGAGTTAAAGGCTGGAAAGTGTCTGTTGGGCCTGGAAATATAGAGGTCATTGGTGGCGTCAGATAGAACAGATTCCTACTGAAGAAGGTTGAAAAGTGATGAGAGGTAGGAAGTGGAGGTAGAGTGAGGAGTGTAATGACTTTTTCAAGAAGCTTAGCTCAGAAGGGAAAGCAAGAGGAAGGACAGCAGTTAGAATGGGATTTAGGGTCAAATAAGGTCAAATTTAGAGTCAAATTTTTAAATGGAAGGCATTAGAGAATATTTAATGGCTGCAAGAAGGAGCTACCAGAGAGGGAAAGTGGAAGGTACAAGAGAGAATGGTTAAATGACGATGCAAGAAGAGGATTGGGGTCCAGAGCACAGACAGGTGGAGGGATTGACCTTGAACCAGAGGTGAGGTGATTCATTTTCCAAAGCTGGAGATAGTGGCAAATTTGGACACATTTGTAATTGGGATGTTGAGGCAAATTGTGATTGCTTAAAATTTTTTTTTCAATGAGGAGATAAAGCTATATGCCGAGAGTGAAGGGAGAAAAATGTGGCTTCGGGATTTAAGGAGAGTGTTGAAACTTTGGAGTAACTGCTTAGTAGAGAATGCAAGGGTTGCTGATCGAGACAGTTGAAAGAATTGTCTAGTGGCACAAGGGCAAAGCTGAGTTTGTTCAAACATGAATGCTGAATAGCAAAAATCTGTGCAGTTTTGTGATTTTTCTTTCCCCAGGAGAAGTTAGCAGCCCAGGTAGCAGGCAGAGGAGATAGTCTGTGTAAATTACCTGGGGTAGAACATGCAGTGCTGATGTCAGAAGAAACAGGTGTGTAAGGGAGAGCAGTGCAGGTAACAGAGTAAAGTAGGTAATCCTCTATGGACTGTAAGCCTGGAGATTAGATAGGGAGAGAAGTGATGCCCCCAAGGGGTTGACCCACTCTCAGCTGAACTCAAGGAAGAGCATATGGAACTGGAGTGCAGGTATGAGAGAACTGGATGATAAGGAGAGCTCTGGAGATGAGTGCTCAAGACTTCAGAGGTGAAGCAGTTGCAGGTGGTGACAGGACCTTGGATGAGGCCATTGGAGTCAGTGATATTTGGCTGGAATGGATGTGCAGATTAGAGTCAAGGAGATCATGGAAATTTGATGCTAATGTTGATTAGATTTTACACATTGTGAGAAATTGACGATAATACAATAATTGTAGGGGATTTTTTTATTTTATTTTATTTTATTTTTGTGGTACGTGGGTCTCTCACTGTTGTGGCCGCTCCCGTTGTGGAACACAGGCTCCAGACGTGCAGGCTCAGCGGCCATGGCTCACGGGCCTAGCCTCTCCGCGGCATGTGGGATCTTCCCGGACCGGGGCATGAACCCGTGTCCCCTGCATCGGCAGACAGACTCTCAAGCACTGCGCCACCAGGGAAGCCCTGTAGGGGATTTTAACACCCCAGTTACATCAATGGATAGGTCATCCAGACAGAAAATCAATAAGGCAACAGTGGTCTTAAATGACACAATATTCCAGTTGGACTGAATAGATATCTACCGGACATTCCAACCAAAAACAGCAGAATTCACATTCTTTTCAAGTTCACATGGAATGCTCTCCAGGATAGATCACATGTTAGGCTGCAAAATAAGTCCTAACAAATTTAGGAGGATAGAAATTATATCAAGTCTCCCCCCACCCCTACCACAGTGGTTTGAAACTAAAAATCAATTGCAAGAAGAAAAATGGGAAAAGCACAAACATGTGGAGACTAAACAACATACTACTAGATGATATACCTTGTAATTAAAGAATAATAAAGGGCTTGACGAAAAGAAAAGAGCTGATAACACTGTATAAAATCCTCATCTTGTTTAAGACATAGACTTTCTCGGCATGCTATCCACTCTACCTTTTCATTTAGTTTCATGTACAAAAGACGTAGAATACCATGGGTGATGGGGATGTAAAGACGGGGAGGAGAGGGATGAAATGAGAGGATTACACTTTGGCTCCTGCCCGGGGCTGGCAGGGATGCATGTAGGCTCCAAATGGCATTGTGTGCAAAATGGTACTGGTCAGGACTTAGGCTGTGGAAGCTGGGCTGCCAGGTTACACACAGGTTCAGCCTCCTGGGAGGTAGGGATGTTGAAATGGACAGTCTCAGAAGACTCGGCTTTATGGGGTTGATTCCTTGAACTGCGACTAGTGGGAGAGGAGGGGAAAGTGGCAGAGGGAGGAGGGAAGGGAATGCATGTTTATTAAGTCTCATCAGGCACTTCACATGCATTTAACTTTCATGATAATCCTGCAAAGGAAGCACCATTATCCTCATTTCATAAATGATGTGTCAACTTGCCTGTAACATGATGTGAATTTCCATAGGAATGCAGATTTTTCTTCCTGAATTGCAAAACTAGGCAATGTGTACATAGAAAGTCAAATAATACAGAGAAATAAAAAGGCAAGTCAATAAGCAATGTAGCCTTCATAGCTGCCTTTGGCTCCTAGACAATATTTTCTCATACCTTTCCTGTCTCCTCTGTTTGATCTTGGCTCAGGGCCTATCTGAATCATCATTTGACAGGATTCAAAGTGCTATTTCTAAGCTTCACCAGTAAAAATATTCAAATTGCATGCTTTCAAGAGTAATTCACTTCATGTTGTCTCTCTATGGGGAGGCAGTTCTGATGAACTGGAAATGCTGCATTGAAAATCAAAACCACGGATTCTGGCTCTAATCCTTGCTACTGACAAACTATGGGACCTTGGGCAAGATACTCAACCCCTCGAGTGTCCTACCTCTAAACAGGGGTAATGATACCTGCACTGCTTGCCTTACGGGATTGATGCGCAGGGTAACTGAGATGGCGAATGTGAAAGGGCTACACGATGCTATGTTGATGGCAAGGACCTCTGTTCTTGAGACAGGGTAACTCAGAACTACCTACTTTATGTCATGCTTCAGACAACGTGGACTTGAAACAGGTGCACAAACTTTTATCTGAAACTTTGTGGCCAAACATGTGTCAGAATGAAGCAGCATTTTTTTGATTTTAGAAAGGAAAAATAGTGCGCATCTGGCATATTACTTAACCCTACTGAGGTCTAAGGCAGCATCCTATAATGTCACACATGGACTTTTTTTTTTTTTTTTAGCAAGACATGACTATTCATATTAGAAGGGATAAATATAGACCATAATAGCTTCATTTTCATTTACATCCATATAGTAGGCTGAATAATGGCCACCCAAAGATATCATGTCCTAATTCATGGAACCTGTAAATGTTACCTGGTAGTAAAAAGGATATCTGTAGACATGACTGAGTTAAGGATTTAGACATGTGAGATTAACCTGGATTATCTGGGTGGGCCCTAAATGTCATCAAATGTGTCCTTATAAGAGGAAGGCGCAGGGAGGTCAGATACACATGGAAGAGAAGGTGATGTGACCATGAGGGCAGAAGTTGGACTGATGCAGTCATAAGTCAAGGAATGCTGGCAGCCACCGGAAGCTGAAAGAGGCAAGGAACGAATTTTCCCCTCAAGCCTCAGGAGGGAGTGTGGCCTTGCTGACACCTTGATTTTGGCTCAGTGAAACTAATTTTGGACTCTAGCCTCTGGAACTGTGAGAGAATACATCTCTATTGTTTTAAGCCACCAGGTTTGTGGTAATTTGTTACAGCAGCCATAGGAAGCTAATTCAGTCAGGTTTTGCTGCCAGATGAGTTATGAAAAGAATTCTGAGTTGTCAGTTTTTTGCCTTTGGGAATTGTGAATAGGTGGTTGACCTGTATGTAGCACTGGTACCCAAGTATCTTTTCAAAGTGGTTGTTAGGCTGTCTTGTTCATTCACAGCTGGTCAGAATGGTGGGGAGGGGCCTGGAATTGCTGTTAGCATTGCCCACTGTGCAGCAAGATGGACATTGAGGTATGTTGGGAGAGGGGGGGAAGGGTGAGCCTATCCAATAGCAAAGTTTGAGCTGGGGGGGGGGCAAAGGTGTTTTACCTAAGGAGCACAGTAATTTCTAGCCACGAATCAGGCAAATGGCTGGTCCCTTCAAGGGATTCAATTAGTAGCAGGGTATCCCCACAAGTACGTGATTCTCAAAAGCCCAGGTACCAGGCACAGGTGAGGGAATCTGGGTATCATGTAGCAGTTGAGGTTCAGGCCAAGGGCTAGGAGGGCATCAGTGGACATAGGTTACTATAAGAGAAAGTGAAGAAATAGGGACTGATGCAGAAGCTCAGTTGTATCAATGTGTGTGTGTGGGTGTGTGTGTGTGAGACACTGTCTAGGGTACTTGAATGAGAAAGGTTCTTTATTAGGGAACATCTTGAGGTGGGTGGGAAGGATGACTTGGGAAGAATATAAGCTCTGCCAGTGTTCTGAGCCAGATTAGCAGTAAGGAAAACTCAAGTGAACCCCACAGGGTATGATTTGGGGTACAAAGCAGGAAACTGAATTAACACTGATGCACTCATCACGGGCCAGAATGGCAGGGAGACTTGATCAGTACTCAGCCCAAGGAGAGGGTGTTGCTCCAGAGTACTTATTTCTTCATGCCAAGCTGACTAGGAAACTGGGGTAAGTAGGACATGAAGGCACAAAAGAGTGGGCAATAGAGAGCCACCGAAGGGAAATCTGTGAGATGGGCACACACACACACACACACACACGCACACACGCACACACACATACACACACGCACACACACACACACACACACACACACACACGTGCACACACCGTGGGGGGAAGTGGGGAGGCAGAGAGGATGGCTGCTGAGGCTGTCAACATCTTTGTCTTCTTTTGTTTGTTTTAAAATCAACTTCCTCATGATAAAATAGCCCTTGTATCATCACATGACTGTGTCTATGATGAAATTACTTAAAATCTCCATTTTAAAACTCATTAAGTTTATCTGAAGCCTATTTAAAAAGTTATGATCTAATCTAAACGGCCAACACAGAGCCCAGTTAAGTTAACTATGGGTATCTATGCAACCAAACTTTTTATAGTCATTAACATTACGTTTACAAAGAGTTTCTAAAGTCCTGGGAAAATATTTATGCTATAATGCTGTGTGAAAAAGGCAGGATAAAGATTGTTTACAGAGTACAAAGAAACAAACAAAATAAAAACTATGCATGAAAAACTAGTAGGAAATCCATTGAAATGTTAATGCAATCATAGCCTCTAGATAGTGGGACTAAGAGTATTTTTTTAAAATCATCTTTCTAGTTTTCTATTTTCCTAATTATCTGTGCATCACCTTTTCTTTTAGTTATTTTACTTTTTTATATATTATATTACTTTTGCAATGGGAAGGACCCAATAAACTCTCCTTTCTGAAAGAGCCTACACCTAACCTTCTTGAATTTAATCCAAAGAATTTTGTGTTTTAAAGGGCAACAATATCTACAAAGAAAAATGTTATTGCATTAATATTTCCAATTGTATGAACTCTAGATATAGAAGGTAAAAAATAAATAGCTCCTCCCCATGCCTACCCATAAACCTAACAAGAAACAGACTTATTTTTTTCTTTTCTCATGAAACCAACTGGCAAGAAACTTCAGGCTGTGGCAGAGCACCTGGAGATGATATTATGGTACAACATGGCTTGAACTTGCCACTTACACACTTTTGCTGCAGGAAAAGCCTGCTTTCAGAGGTGGGTGTGGAACAGGAGAGGCTGCCTCCTGCAGATTTCCTCTAGGAAGCGAATCCTTCAAGGCTCTTCTCAGGTGTTATCTCTTTCAGATGTGCCCCTTAACCTTGAGCTGGAGTAAGTGTCCTCCCTGTGCACGCCTCTATCACTGTCTGTATCCCGTGACATCATTTCACCAATGAGGCTGCATAAGAGTGTCAGAGAGGCAGAAACTGTGTTTCACTCGTGCTGGTCTTCACAACACCTAGCAGAGCCCCTGGCAGACGGTAGGTGCCGAATAAATATTTGTTAAATGAGCTGAGCAATTCGCCTAAAGTGTGAGAGAAGCTGAGCTTCCTAGGGTTGCCATGACAAAGTACAGCAAGCTGGGTGGCTCAAAGCAACAGAAATGTATTCCCTCACAATCCTGGAAGCCAGAAGTCTGAAATCAAGATGTCAGTAAGGCTGGTTTCTTCTGGGAGTCTTTGAGGAAGGGTCTGTTCTATGCTTCTCTCCTGCCTTCTGGTGGTGGCTGGCAATTCTGGGCATCCCTCGACTGGCATCTATACCATACAGTCTCCGCTTCTGTCTTTACAATGGTGCTCTCAATCTGTGTGTGTTTCTTCTGTGTGTCTGGGTCCAAATTTCCTTCTTCTTATAAGGATATCATTCATATTGGATTCGGTATGACCCTAATTCAGTATGAGCTCATCTTAACTTGATTACATCTGCAAAGACCCTATTTCCAAATAAGTCATACTCAGAGGTTCCAAGGTTAGAACTTGAATATATCTTTTGGCGGGGACACAATTCAACCCACAACAGAAACTATAGGGGATTTGAAACCGAGTGATGTGGCAATAACCTGCCCGTGTACCCAACATAATATAACGACTGGGCAGAGAGGGTACCTGGGTCACTACCAGCCATAGGTAGCCAGGAGCTGAGGGTCTGGGTCAGTGCAACTGGGCAGGAACAAGGAGAGCCAAGTAGGTGGGCGCTAAGAACAAGAAAGGAAGAAACTGTTTCAGAAATAGGGCGATGTTGCCAGGCACGGGGAGAGAGGAATTTGGGGTTAGTGAAGGAGAAGAGTAATGTGCTGAAGTGTGTCAAATGACTCCCATCTTGTCCCGTGCTATTTATCACTTGCGTATCTGGTTGTCTTTGGCTCATGGTATCTACTTAGCGTCTGACCCCAGATCCACATCAGAGAGTCTGGCATGAAAAGAAGTAGGTAGGAAAAAAGACAAGCATTTTTCTCCTGGGAATCATAAAAGAAAAAAATGTGTTGGCTCTATGTTCTGTGAGAAACACACTGAGCTACACCGTACAGTTGTCCTAATCATGTATTTTTCTGACACGTAAAGCCCATAAGAACTGGTAGCATATTTGGCAGAGACTAAATACTCCTAAGAGGATATACATGAAATTTTATATGCAACGTCTAGCTCTGGGGTTTGAAGAGCAAAAGATGACATGTTATCGCTTCTCTTTGAAACTAGAACTTTAAAAAATGTTTATTGGCTTCCCTGGTGGTGCAGTGGTTGAGAGTCCGCCTGCCGATGCAGGGGACACGGGTTTGTGCCCCGGTCTGGGAGGATCCCACATGCTGCAGAGCGGCTGGGCCCGTGAGCCATGGCCGCTGAGCCTGCGCGTCCGGAGCCTGTGCTCTGCAACGGGAGAGGCCACAGCAGTGAGAGGCCTGCGTACTGCAAAAAAAAAAA
>NW_020837946.1:31882743-31940873 GCF_003676395.1 Aethalodelphis obliquidens | reverse complement strand
TAAAAAAAAAAAAAAAAAAAAAAAAAAAAAAAAAAATTATTATTCATGGTAAAGAGCAATTAATAATAACAAAATTGGAAATGATCTCAGTAAATGAATACCCCAAAGTGGAATGGTTGCCTCATGCTATTCCTTTGGGAGAGTCATTTTTCCTGAAGTCACAAATCAACTGCTCACTATTGAACCTGAGAAGAATGTGAGACAGAATTTCCACATTTCCATGATAAGACACTTCAAGCCTTTTATGTTTGTGACCCCCTACTATCCATTTCTTGACCAAGAATATCCAAACTTATGGAGATTTTCAGACTTGAATATCATAAGGTGAAAAGAAAAATTAATGAGCTGAAATGTTCTTGCTTTGATTAGGACTACATCATTTGCATTTAGTTTAATTGAAGTAACTACATTACAAGTTGAGGAGAAAGATGAGGAGGTGACATGTGGAATGCTGAACTAAAAGAAGGGGGAGGGCTTCCCTGGTGGCGCAGTGGTTGAGAGTCCGCCTGCCGATGCAGGGGACACGGGTTCGTGCCCAGGTCTGGGAAGATCCCACATGCCGCGGAGTGGCTGCGCCCGTGAGCTATGGCCGCTGACAACAGTGAGAGGCCCGCGTACCGGAAAAAAAAAAAAAATAAGGGGGAGCCCTGGGCTGTAGATCTATCAAAATCCCAGGAAACACTGTTTACTTCCCAGACTTCCGAACAGGAGACTGGGATTTGCAAGGGCAAAAAAGATGAGACCTGGGTCTTGTCAAGTGCAGCGTGGTTTTCATGCATGCTTTGGGTCTGTTTCGATAACGAAGCATATCTTTTGTAACTCAGGCATAAAGGAAATATTTGTCTAACCAAAGGAGCTATCCTAGACTGTGAGATGAGCTCTGAGCATTCTAGCCTCAAAGATAATTGTCTCAAGAAGTTTTCTTCTCGAGCTAGAGTTCAAGAAAAGTTTTTACTGACTTCACAACTGGCTCCAACCAAAAGTTTCAGCACCCTTCTATTTGAGGTATTAACTCACTTGACCCATAGTTTGTACGTGCAACTGGCTAAGGAGACAGGGGCAACATGAAAATATAGTTCAAAATTTGGCTTTGAACTATGCCTGGTATGCTAAAATATTTAGTTCTTCAAAACTTGGCATTTAGAGAAGAGGGTGGATTTAAATAGAGGATGACCAGCTGGCTAATTGCATGTTGCCAACATCTTCCTCTGGTTATTTACTGGATGGGTCTTGTTTATGTCAAAAGCTGACTCTGTCCTTTCTCCTCTCTCATGGTCAAAACATGGAATGCCATGCATTTTACTCAACATGAAATGTTCTGGTGAAACCCAAGGCAACAAAGCCTGCTTCAGTCTCTTGGGCCAGACAAGGCAGGTGGTAGGACAGAACTGGGGAGAGGTTTTAGGACAGGCTGAAAATGGCGAACAACTCAGATTCCAGTTTATCATCTTCTACATCTCCTTTTAGAGAAGATAGTTTCTTCTCCTTAGGATATTGTCAAGCCAAAAGCTATTGGTGGTACATTCAAAGTTAGGTTTTTCGGTGTGAACTGACTTCTTAAAGCCCCATCAATCTGGCTGAGCCCTGTGGATAAAGTGAGGGCTGAGGTTAGCAGAGTGTGAAGTGTAAAGTGGGGGTGGCCTCTCCTCATTGCATGATTGAAAAAAAACAGCCTCCAGGGACCTCTGCAGTATATTGCACAGAGAAGGAACCAAGTATAAAACTGATAGAAACTTGAAGAAAATGATGTACAGAGGTAGAAAGGAAATGAGGGTATGTGTGAGGGTCACATGCTGAGTGTATCACCTAAGTCCATCCATAAGAGGCCCCTCAAAGAGGCAGACTCTGGTTGGAATTGCAAATTCAAATGCCTCTAGGAAGGCTCTGGTGGATAATATAAATGTTAGAGGTTGTTAGACTACAGGGAATGGTGGGAACTGTGTCAAACTGCAACACACTTATCTGCTATAAAGGTATTAAAATATTTTTTAAAAAAAACCACACTGACCAAACAAAACATTTCTGTGAGTTGCATTTAACTCAAGGGGCATCAATTTGTGACTGCTATCTAGTGAGAACTCAACTTTGAGGGTCTGAAATTTGGGGCTGTATTTATTTGTTGAAAGTGTCTGGTAAAACTGCTTTACATAAGGGAAAGCTATTGTCTAAACTTCCTGTCATGATGTAAAATTCCTTTTTTTCCCCTGTTCTTTTTCTCTTGTCATAAAATGAAGACCACATCCTTGGAAGGAAGATATTCATTTTGGAAATTGTCAGGGGAGCTGCCCTTCACTTCCTCAATGAAGAGGTAGGGGTAAACACTCAGCGAATGCCTGTCACTCCATCCTAAACTCAGGGGTTATCAGCACACTACTCTGGGCCTCTCCTTAATTCCAGGCACACTCTGCTCCATGCTACGTCCTCTCCAAACCCCAGTGGCACCAAAAGGAAGCAAGTCATCATAACAGTGAGTTCTAAGTCAGTTTTGTGAATAGGGACGGAAGTTTTTGTTGATTAGAAGGAAAGATTACTTTGTGTAAATAAATCAAAATAAATTCTTCTTAAAGTGGGTGCCCCTATGGGGAGAAGCTTGAATGGATAAGATTTACAGTTGGGATAATAATATTTAGTCAAGGATACAACTATGACTTTCCTTCCTCTAGGGCCCTAGAGACCTCTCACCTGAGAATTTCTCTCTAAACTCTTTCATTAGGGATATTATTTAAAAATAGCTTTAATACATGGTATATATTCCTTGAGCACATCTGAGGTGCTCATTATGGTAGCTCCATGCTACTGGCCTTAGCTTACCCCTCTTACTGTTGCTGAATTTCCCAGCATCCACTGTGCTCAAACTGGAGTTTCTGTGCAATCCTTTCCTCTGGTTCGACCATAGCTGTCTGCCGGAGCAAAAATAACACTAGCAAATAGTTTCTAACCACTTATTGTGTACCTAGTAGTTGTATATGAAAAGTGAAATAGAAATATGTATCAGACGGGTGATACATAGAAAAGGGCCATCAGTCTAGCTGGAGCAGAAAGTTGGAAAAGCAGATCAGAGCCAGGCTATGCACAGTGTTTCTGGCTAGTCTGACGAATTCAGACCTTTTCTTGATGTAGGGAGCCCGTGAAAGTTTTTGAGCAGAGATGTAAAATGATGGAAGAGACTTACTAGAAAGCTTTACTTGGCAGGCATCTGTAAGGTGGTTCAGAGGAGGGAGAAACAAGAAGCTTGGCAATCAATGTTATTAGTAAATCCAAGCATTAGACCATCTAGAGACTTACAGTGACAAAGAGATGCCTAGTCATAATGATAAATGACCAACATTAACTGTGTGCTCTCATATGCCAACTACTGTTGTATGTGCTTTACGAGCATCATTTAATTTAATATTTGCAACAACATTCTTAAATATCACTCATTTTCAGAAAAGGAAACTGAGTCTCAGAGCAATAAAGACACTTTCTAAGCATTACCTGGCTAGGAAGTATCAGAGCTGGGAGACAAACCTAGGTGGTCTGGCTTCAGGGCCTTCACCTTCGACCATGCTTCTGCAACTTGCATCTGAGCATCTCCATCCCTGGCCTTCCCTTGCCACTGTGGCGAGGCTGGGACTCAGCTTAGGACCACTGTTATCACTCTACCTCATTGTCTATTATGTTTGTACACAGGCCTCTACCTTAGATGACATGCTTGCCCAGGTGGTGATTTCAAGACACTCAAAACACTTGCTAATGCTTGCATCTAATTCAAAGGAGTCTTGTGAGCAAAGAAGGGGAAGACGAGGCACAAATACCATAAAAATATCACCCAGGACTGCCCATCACATTCTAGCAGAGGAAGGAAGAAAATTCAGGACTTTCTGCCCTGCTGCTTTCAATTAGATGTTAATGATGTTACTTGCCTGGCCTCGTTGGTCTTGGTTCAGTGGATTTTGGATGCATTTACTTCCAAAATGGGCGATTTGGAACTTACCTGATAGTAAATTGTTTAGTGTTTTACTGGTTCCTTCAGTCACTATCAGATGAGGAAAATTTACTGTGAACTTAAACTGACTACATGTTTTTCTCAAAGCTACTCTGCAAGATTCCCAAACATTTTGAGCCTATAGACAATCTAGGCCAATACAGCCCTTTAAGAACAAAACCAAGAATAGATGTTTGCCATTTAAATTTCTTTTAACACTATTCGTACAAATTTTAAGTCAGGTGCAGATTCGACCAGAAGGTGGCCTAGTTAGATCATGTTTAAATTGATAATTCCATATAGGTTGCATAGAACAATTTATATTTTTTTCTCATTGCAAAACTTTTTGTATAGAGACATCCAGGAACACAGAGAACATTAATTTTGGCTTGGGTTCTGGACTTATATATTTACTCTTTCTTTACACTATTTAATAACAAACATACTGTGTTAAAGGAATTCTATTGTAGAAAAATAGACAATACCTTAATTGCAGACCTAAACTTTTACAGGTTATTGTCATGGTATCATACAATGGAGGAAGTTAACACACAGGTATTCGATAAGACATCAGTTTCAGAGGACCTGCATATAACGCAATCCATGTGATGCAGTTTTATAGCTAGGTTGGATTCTCAATGCTGAATTGCATCATGAATAAGTTGTTTACTGTTTTAACAGGATGCCCTCTGGTCAGGTGTAGCTACACTCTACTGAATCAGCAGATCAGTCTATTGAGTAACTGTTAAGTCGATTTTTAAGTTTAAACTTTGGCCAGGCAGTGATTGAAATGAATTTACTTTTGCAACCAAGAAGATTACAGAGGTAAGAAGGCTTGGAAGGACTACTGAGAAATCTTGAAACTATTTAGGAAGTTAAACAAATGTCTTTATTCCATAAGATAAACATCTAAATCTGCACAGTAGAGGTTCTCTAATTGTTGGCATTTAAATAACCATGAATAAACTTGTCAGTTTTCTAGAAATATATGTTACTGAGATATATAAGGTTAAGGCTATTAGAAAACTCATGAAACTTGTTTGAAAAAGTTAAAGTAATTCTTATTTGATTTAGTATGGGTCCAGTTTTAGTCAGAATTGGTAATAAAACGTAGGACTTTCTTTTTTTTAACAGTAGAGAAAGTTCATCAAATCCTTGAGGAAAAGTTGAACATTTAGGTCATTCTTCCTAATAATATTGGGTTTGTAGAACTGATATAGATCGAGAACTAAGAATTCTATTTCTGCCTAGGAGCTTTAAAACTTGATTTCAGAGAATCAATTTTTAAAAGCCAACCTTCCCCAAATCCAGATTTCTTATTAAATTTTACTTTACATTATTTTACTGTATTTTTAAAAAAATATTTTGCCCAGAGAACTGAGTTTTTTTTCTATTAAATAATAAAATTCCTTAAAATGGGTTTGGGGTAGATGACATGTTGAAAAATTTTAAAACCATGTAATATGCAAACATCTTCTTGTAATAAAAGATTCGGATGGTATTGTTTGAAAGACTCCCCCCACCCTCCTCCTCAGATTATTTCCAGCTGTAGTTCTGTGCATGGTTTCTAGGTGTTTACATACACATACAACTATATTGGCACATATAGACTTCTGAGTTTTCCCCTCACATTTCTATCCCACTTACACCAAATTCATTTTGTCAATAAAGCAGCTCCAGACTTAAAAGGACAAATAATATTTACCTCCTCCAGTTAGTTAGTAGTAAATTAACAGTTCAAACAACCAATTAAACACATGTGTCTCATTAGAGGATCTTTTCTCTGACCCTATTACTCCAGTCTACATTTGGGTAATCCTTTGTTAGTGACCAGGGGAACGTAGGAAATGAGCTACACTCTGTCTGGACCGTTAAACAACTTGTTTCTATCCCATGTTATTACTTTTATGATCAGAAAGAACGGGGCACCTGAAAACCTTACAGATTTTGATGCCCTTCTTGTCTGTCTTGTTCTCTCTTACTTTCCCCCTTTTTCCTTTTTCTGTCAGTTAGGCACCCATGATTTTTGTTGATTTTTGACATAAACCATACATGTATTTGACAAGTGGAGTCACACTCGCCTAGTGGGTTACACCCAAATGCCAGTGAGCACTGATTTCCTGACATTGTGGCACAGCGAATTCTATAGTCAGAGAGACCCAGGTTTGAATCCGGCACTCACTTGCTCTGTGGCCATAGCAAATTACTTAATCTAGTTAACCTCAGGATCCTCTTTAATAAAATGAGGGTAATAAGATCTGCCTTACATGTGGCCATTGTGAGGAAATAAGGAAATAATGTATGCAAAATTTCCTAGCACAATCTCTCAATAAGCGGTGGTTATTATCACAGTAGTGTCAGCACTTGCCTTGCGGATGATGGGGGAGAAAGGGAAAAGCTCGTACATCTTTTTTTTGTTGTTGTTCCTGGAGAGTTTTTGCCCATACTGTTTCCTAAGCTCTAAACACTTTCTCTTTTCCTCATCTGACCTAGACCTTCAAGTCTAGGCTTCAAACTAACTCCACAGTGAGGCTTTCTCAGGCCAGCCTGTTTAAATTAGATTCCCCTCCCCATTTATTTCTTTTTATGAATAGACTTTGATTTCTGAATAGTTTTAGATTTAAAGAAAAATTGAGCAAGATAGTACGAAGAGTTCTTAGATAGCCCCTACACCACTTCCCCTTGTATTAACATCTTACATTAGGGAGGTACATTTGTTTCAATTAATGAACAAATACCGATATATTGATATTAACTGAAGTCCATATTTTATTCAGATTTCCTTTGTTTTTATCTCATGTCCTTTTTCTGTTCCAGGGTTCCATCTAACTCTCAGTAACTCTTCATCAATGGCTCAGCTTCTGGGAAGGCACTTCGTGAATTTGCAAAATCTTTTTTGGAGAAGTGGAGAAAGGAGGGATCAAATGTAAAGTGAGCCAGACAATTCACTGGGCAAGATATTTTGAATTAGATAAAGCTCAAAGGGGTAGGTACCAAAAGTTCACAGGACAAAATCAAAGCGCTGCCATGCAAGATGGGGAAAGGCAGACTTCAACTCAACGTGGTGGCCCCAGTAGAAATAGTCAAGTGAATGCTGTTTATTTATAAAGCCAATAAGATAGTGGGATGCAGGGAAGGCAAAGGGCAGGAAGTGGCCTGTCAGCTTCTCCCAGCACTGGTCTGACCCCAACTGTGGCCACTTTGTGTCTCCCCTTTAAGGAGGATGTGGGGAACTGGCAGAACTCCAAAGAAGAGCAAAAATGTAATTAAGCCTTGGGAAATAAGGGCTGAGAGGAAAGGCCACAGAGCTGTGGGGTTATTTAGCTTAGAGAATAAAGGTCTAACAGATTTGAAGGGTCATTATATGAAAGACATCAGTTGTTTCCCATCTCCACAAATAACAGGACAAGAGGAAAGAAGCTTACACTGCACTTTGGAAGGTTTGGGGCTGTTAGAATTTTACTGAGGAAGCTGTCAAAGCTCATGGTGGCATCGGAAAAGAAAAAGGATGTATGTACAACTATGGGGATACAACGCATTCACATTTACCTTCAAAGGAAGAAGAAAGGTGGTATTCAGATACTGGCTTTTGGATTATTTTGAAAACAAACCAGTTATCCTTGGCTTATATCATATGGTTGTTTACCGTTTAAATTCAGTTATTAACAAAAAAGTTACTTTGAAGTTATAGATGTAAATTAGATAGGTTCACAATTTCTTGGGACAAGGCCCTGCCCCGTTCGACTGGGCTAACACCAACTAAAAGGCTCGCAGCCTGTATTATTTACCACGTCTTGGAAGAAACTATATTTGGTTGTGACTTTTAGGAACAGTCTGACAAACCCCAGTGCTGGTGTCCAAAATATTGCAGAGTAAGACTGCAAGGAAGGGTTCTCTGCCTCTCATTTAGGCCCTTTGGATGGCGATAGGGAAGTTGGGCCCTGCAAGTATTATGAGGAGTCTCAGCTCGGGATGCGATGGGTCCAAGTTAGAGGGATAGGAGTACATTCGGTAAATACCTGGTCCGTGGATGCTGCTTGCTGTCTTCCAATGTGTTAATAGGTGGCCGGTGGCTGACTTCAGTTTGGATGCTTCCTCTGCTGTAAAATGAAGCTACACTCAAAATAGCTTTACTCCTCATATTACTTTTCTCTTTTCCTTTTTTACAAATATATTTATTTATTTATCTTTGGCTGCGTTGGGTCTCCATTGCT
Organism: Aethalodelphis obliquidens; assembly: GCF_003676395.1. Lineage (NCBI taxonomy): Eukaryota > Metazoa > Chordata > Mammalia > Artiodactyla > Delphinidae > Aethalodelphis > Aethalodelphis obliquidens. Next base: position 31,932,692 of record NW_020837946.1, on the reverse strand, counting down.
GTGCGCGCGTTTTCTCTACTTGTGGCGAGCCGGGGCTACTCTTCGTTGCGGTGCGTGGGCTTCTCATTGTGGTGGCTTCTCTTGCTGTGAAGCATGGGCTCTAGGCACACGGGATTCAGTAGTTGTGGCAGGCGGGCTCAGTAGCTGTGGCGCACGGGCTTAGTTGCTCCTCGGCATGTGGGATCTTCCTGGACCAGGGCTCGAACCCATGTCCGCTGCATTGGCAGGCGGATTCTTAACCACTGCACCACCAGGGAAGTCCCACTTTTTTCTTTTCCATCTACCATTCTTTCTATTATCACTTCTGTTATTAATTTTTTTTTTACATCTTTATTGGAGTATAATTGCTTTACAATGGTGTGTTAGTTTCTGCTTTATAACAAAGTGAATCGTTATACATATACATATGTTCCCATATCTCTTCCCTCTTGCGTCTCCCTCCCTCCCACCCTCCCTATCCCACCCCTCCAGGCGGTCACAAAGCACCGAGCTGATCTCCCTGTGCTACGCGGCTGCTTCCCACTAGCTATCTACCTTATGTTTGGTAGTGTATATATGTCCATGCCTCTCTCTCGCTTTGTCACAGCTTATCCTTCCCCCTCCCCATATCCTCAAGTCCATTCTCTAGTAGGTCTGTGTCTTTATTCCTGTCTTACCCCTAGGTTCTTCATGGCATTTTTTTTTCTTAAATTCCATATATATGTGTTAGCATATGGTATTTGTCTTTCTCTTTCTGACTTACTTCACTCTGTATGACAGACTCTAGGTCTATCCACCTCATTACAAATAGCTCAATTTTGTTTCTTTTTATGGCTGAGTAATATTCCATAAATATTAGATGTGCCACATCTTCTTTATCCATTCATCCGATGATGGACACTTAGGCTGTTTCCATCTCTGGGCTATTGTAAATAGAGCTGCAATGAACATTTTGGTACATGACTCTTTTTGAATTATGGTTTTCTCAGGGTATATGCCCAGTAGTGGGATTACTGGGTCATATGGTAGTTCTATTTGTAGTTTTTTTAAGGAACCTCCATACTGATCTCCACAGCGGCTGTATCAATTTACATTCCCACCAACAGTGCAAGAGGGTTCCCTTTTCTCCACACCCTCTCAAGCATTTATTGTTTCTAGATTTTTTGATGATGGCCATTCTGACTGGTGTGAGATGATATCTCATTGTAGTTTTGATTTGCATTTCTCTAATGATTAATGAAGTTGAGCATTCTTTCATGTGTTTGTTGGCAGTCTGTATATCTTCTTTGGAGAAATGTCTATTTAGGTCTTCTGCCCATTTTTGGATTGGGTTGTTTGTTTTTTTGATATTGAGCTGCATGAGCTGCTTGTATATTTTGGAGATTAATCCTTTGTCAGTTGCTTCATTTGCAAATATTTTCTCCCATTCTGAGGGTTGTCTTTTGGTCTTGTTTATGGTTTCCTTTGCTGTGCAAAAGCTTTGACGTTTCATTAGGTCCCATTTGTTTATTTTTGTTTTTATTTCCACTTCTCTGGGAGGTGGGTCAGAAAGGATCTTGCTGTGATTTATGTCATAGAGTGTTCTGCCTATGTTTTCCTCTAAGAGTTTGATAGTTTCTGGCCGTACATTTAGGTCTTTAATCCATTTTGAGCTTATTTTTGTGTATGGTGTTAGAGAGTGATCTAATCTCATACTTTTACATGTACCTGTCCAGTTTTCCCAGCACCACTTATTGAAGAGGCTGTCCTTTCTCCACTGTACATTCCTGCCTCCTTTATCAAAGATAAGGTGTCCATATGTGCGTGGGTTTATCTCTGGGCTTTCTATCCTGTTCCATTGATCTATCTTTCTGTTTTTGTGCCAGTACCATACTGTCTTCATTACTGTAGCTTTGTAGTATAGTCTGAAGTCAGGGAGCCTGATTACTCCAGCTCCATTTTTCGTTCTCAAGATTGATTTGGCTATTCGAGGTCTTTGGTGTTTCCATACAAATTGTGAAATTTTTTGTTCTAGTTCTGTGAAAAATGCCAGTGGTAGTTTGATAGGGATTGCATTGAATCTGTAGATTGCTTTGGGTAGTAGAGTCAATTTCACAATGTTGATTCTTCCAATCCAAGAACTAGGTATATCTCTCCATCTATTTGTATTATCTTTAATTTCTTTCATCAGTGTCTTATAATTTTCTGCATACAGGTCTTTTGCCTCCTTAGGTAGGTTTATTCCTAGATATTTTATTCTTTTTGTTGCAGTGGTAAATGGGAGTGTTTTCTTGATTTCACTTTCAGATTTTTCATCATTGGTGTATAGGAATGCCAGAGATTTCTGTGCATTAATTTTGTATCCTGCTACTTTACCAAATTCATTGTTTAGCTCTAGTAGTTTTCTGGTTGCATCTTTAGGATTCTCTATGTATAGTATCATGTCATCTGCAAACAGTGACAGCTTTACATCTTCTTTTCCAATTTGGATTCCTTTTATTTCCTTTCCTTCTCTGATTGTTGTGGCTAAAACTTCCAAAACTATGTTGAATAAGAGTGGTGAGTGTGGGCACCTTGTCTTGTTCTTGATCTTAGTGTAAATGCTTTCAGTTTTTAACCATTGAGGATGATGTTGGCTGTGGGTTTGTCATATATGGCCTTTATTATGTTGAGGAAAGTTCTCTCTATGCCTACTTTCTGCAGGGTTTTTATCGTAAATGGGTGTTGAATTTTGTTGAAAGCTTTCTCTGCATCTATTAAAATGATCATATGGTTTTTCTCCTTCAATTTGTTAATTTGGTTTATCACATTAATTGTTTTGCATATATTGAAGAATCCTTGCATTCCTGGAATAAATCCCACTTGATCATGGTGTATGATCCTTTTAATGTGCTGTTGGATTCTGTTTGCTAGTATTTTGTTGAGGATTTTTGCATCTATGTTCATCAGTGATATTGGCCTGTAGTTTTCTTCCCTTGTGACATCATTGTCTGGTTTTGGTATCAAGGTGATGGTGGCCTCGTAGAATGAGTTTGGGAGTGTTCCTCCCTCTGCTATATTTTGGAAGAGTCTGAGAAGGATAGGTGTTAGCTCTTCTCTAAATGTTTGATAGAATTTGCCTGTGAAGCCATCTGGTCCTGGGCTTTTGTTCGTTGGAAGATTTTTAATCACAGTTTCAATTTCAGTGCTTGTGATTGGTCTGTTCCTATTTTCTATTTCTTCCTGATTCAGTCTTGGCACATTGTGTATTTCCAAGAATTTGTCCATTTCTTCCAGGTTGTCCATTTTATTGGCATAGAGTTGCTTGTAGTAACCTCTCATGATCCTTTGTATTTCTGCAGTGTCAGTTGTTACTTCTCCTTTTTCCTTTCTAATTCTATTGATTTGAGTCTTCTCCCTTTTTTCTTGATGAGTCTGGCTAATGGTTTATCAATTTTGTTTATCTTCTCAAAGAACCAGCTTTTAGTTTTATTGATCTTTGCTATCATTTCCTTCATTTCTTTTTCATTTATTTCTAATCTGATTTTTATGATTTCTTTCCTTCTGCTAACTTTTGGGTTTTTTTCTTTCTCTTTCTCTAATTGCTTTCGGTGCAAGTTTAGGTTGTTTATTCGAGATGTTTCCTGTTTCTTAAGGTAGGATTGTATGGCTATAAACTTCCCTCTTAGAACTGCTTTTGCTGCATCCCATAGATTTTGGGTCGTCGTGTCTCCATTGTCATTTGTTTCTAGGTATTTTTATTTCCTCTTTGATTTCTTCAGTGATCACTTCGTTATTAAGTAGTGTATTGTTTAGCCTTCATGTGTTTGTATTTTTTACAGATCTTTTCCTGTAATTGATATCTAGTCTCATAGCGTTGTGGTCGAAAAAGATACTTGAAACATTTTCAATTTTCTTAAATTTACCAAGGCTTGACTTGTGACCCAAGATATGATCTATCTGGAGAATATTCCATGAGCACTTGAGAAAAATGTGTATTCTGTTGTTTTTGGATGGAATGTCCTATAAATATCAATGAAGTCCATCTTGTTTAATGTATCATTTAAAGCTTGTGTTTCCTTATTTATTTTCATTTTGGATGATCTGTCCATTGGTGAAAGTGGGGTGTTAAAGTCCCCTACTATGATTGTGTTACTGTCAATTTCCCCTTTTATGGCTATTAGTTTTTGCCTTATGTATCGAGGTGCTCCTATGTTGGGTGCATAAATATTTACAATTGTTATATCTTCTTCTTGGATCGATCCCTTGATCATTATGTAGTGTCCTTATTTGTCTCTTCTAACAGTCTTTATTTTAAAGTCTATTTTGTCTGATATGAGAATTGCTACTCCAGCCTTCTTTTGTTTTCCATTTGCATGAAATATCTTTTCCATCCCCTTACTTTCAGTCTGTATGTGTCTCTAGGTCTGAAGTGGGTCTCTTGTAGACAGCAAATATATGGGTCTTGTTTTTGTATCCATTCACCCAATCTGTGTCTTTTGGTGGGAGCATTTAGTCCATTTACATTTAAGGTAATTATCAATATGTATGTTCCTATTCCCATTTTCTTAATTGTTTTGTGTATGTTATTGTAAGTCTTTTCCATTTCTTGTGTTTCCTGCCTAGAGAAGTTCCTTTAGCATTTGTTGTTGAGCTCGTTTGGTGGTGCTAAATTCTCTTAGATTTTGCTTGTCTGTAAAGGTTTTAATTTCTCCATCAAATCTGAATGAGATCCTTGCTGGGTAGAGTAATCTTGGTTGCAGATTTTTCTCCTTCATCACTTTAAATATGTCCTGCCAGTCTCTTCTGGCTTGCAGAGTTTCTGCTGAAAGATCAGCTGTTAACCTTATGGGGATTCCCTTGTATGTTAATTGTTGCTTTTCCCTTGCTGCTTTTAATATTTTTTCTTTGTATTTAATTTTTGACTGTTTGATTAATATGTGTCTTGGCATATTTCTCCTTGGATTTATCCTGTATGGGACTCTCTGTGCTTCCTGGACTTGATTAACTATTTCCTTTCCCATATTAGGGAAGTTTTCAACTATAATCTCTTCAAATATTTTCTCAGTCCCTTTCTTTTTCTCTTCTTCTTCTGGAACCCCTATAATTCGAATGTTGGTGTGTTTAATGTTGTCCCAGAGGTCTCTGAGACTGTCCTCAGTTCTTTTCATTCTTTTTTCTTTATTCTGCTCTGCAGTGGTTATTTCCACTAGTTTATCTTCCAGGTCACTTATCCGTTCTTCTGCCTCAGTTATTCTGCTATTGATCCCATCTAGAGTATTTTTAATTTCATTTATTGTGTTGTTCATCGTTGTTCGTTTCATCTTTAGTTCTTCTAGGTTCTTGTTAAATGTTTCTTGCATTTTGTCTACTCTATTTCCAAGATTTTGGATCATCTTTACTATCATTATTCTGAATTCTTTTTCAGGTCGACTGCCTATTTCCTCTTCATTTGTTAGGTCTGGTGGGTTTTTACCTTGCTCCTTCATCTGCTGTGTGTGTTTCTGTCTTCTCATTTTGCTTATCTTACTGTGTTTTGGGTCTCCTTTTTGCAGGCTACAGGTTCGTAGTTCCCATTGTTTTTGGTGTCTGTCCCAAGTGGCTAAGGTTGGTTCAGTGGGTTGTGTAGGCTTCCTGGTGGAGGGGATGGGTGCCTGTGTTCTGGTGGATGAGGCTGGATCTTGTCTTTCTGGTGGGCAGGTCCACGTCTGGTGGTGTGTTTTGGGGGTCTGTGGACTTATTATGATTTTAGGCAGCCTCTCTGCTAATGGGTGGGGTTGTGTTCCTGTCTTGCTAGTTGTTTGGCATAGATGTACAGCACTGTAGCTTGCTGGTTGTTGAGTGAAGCTGTGTGCTGGTGTTGAGATGGAGATCTCTAGGAGATTTTTGCCGTTTGATATTACGTGGAGCTGAGAGGTCTCTTGTGGACCAGTGTCCTGAAGTAGGCTCTCCCACCTCAGAGGCACAGCACTGACCCATGACTGCAGCACCAAGAGCCTTTCATCCACACGGCTCAGAATAAAAGGGAGAAAAAGAAAGAAAGAATTAGTAGAAGTAGAAAGAAAGAAAGAAAGAAAGGAGGGAGGGAGGGAGGGAGGGAAGGAGGAAGGAAGGAAGGAAGGAAGGAAAAAAAGATAAAGTAAAATAAAGTAAGATAAAATATAATAAAGTTATTAAAATAAAAAAAATTATTAAGAAAACAAAAACAAAAAACCCCCCAAAACGGACGGATAGAACCCTAGGACAAATGGTGGAATCAAAGCTATACAGACATAATCTCACACAGAAGCATACACATAGACACTCATAAAAAGAGGAAAAGGGGAAAAAATCATAATCTTGCTCTCAAAGTCCACCTCAATTTGGGATGATTCCTCGTCTATTCAGGTATTCCACACATGCAGGGTACATCAAGTTGATTGTGGAGCTTTAATCCGCTGCTCCTGAGGCTGCTGGGAGAGATTTCCCTTTCTCTTCTTTATTCTCACAGCTCCCAGGGGCTCAGCTTTGGATTTGGCCCCACCTCTGCGTGTAGGTTGCCTGAGGGCGTCTGTTCTTCGCTCAGACAGGACGGGGTTAAAGGAGCCGCTGATTCGGGGGCTCTGGCTCACTCAGGCCGTGGGGAGGGAGGGGCACGGAGTACGGGGCGGGCCTGCGGCGGCAGAGGCCGGGGTGACGTTGCACCAGCCTGAGGCGCGCCGTGCGTTCTTCCGGGGGAGTTGTCCCTGGATCCCGGGACCCTGGCAGTGGCGGGCTGCACAGGCTCCCCGGAAGGGTGGTGTGGAGAGTGAGCTGTGCTTGCACACAGGCTTCTTGATGGCGGCAGCAGCAGCCTTAGCGTCTCATGCCCGTCTCTGGAGCCCGCGCTTTTAGCCGCGGCTCGCGCCTGTCTCTGGAGCTCCTTTAAGCAGCGCTCTTAATCCCATCTCCTCGCGCACCAGGAAACAAAGAGGGAAAAAAAAGTTTCTTGCCTCTTCGGCAGGTGCAGACTTTTCCCCGGACTCCTTCCCGGCCAGCTGTGGCGCACTAACCCCCTGCAGGCTGTGTTCACGCCGCCAACCCCAGTCCTCTCCCGGTGCTCCGACCGAAGCCCGAGCCTCAGCTCCCAGCCCCGCCTGCCCGGTGGGGGAGCAGACAAGCCTCTCGCGCTGGTGAGTGCCGGTCGGCCCTGATCCTCTGTGCGGGAATCTCTCTGCTTTGTTCGCCACACCCCTGTTGCTGTGCTCTCCTCCTTGGCTCCTAAGCTTTCCCCCTGCGCCACCCGCAGTCTCCGCCCGCGAAGGGGCTTCCTAGTGTGTGGAAACCGTTCCTCCTTCACAGCTCCCTCCCACTGGTGCACGTCCCGTCCCTATCCTTTTGTCTCTGTTTATTCTTTTTTCTTTTGCCCTACCCAGGTACGTGGGGGGTTTCTTGCCTTTTGGGAGGTCTGAGGTCTTCTGCCAGCGTTCAGTAGGTGTTCTGTAGGAGTTATTCCACGTGGAGATGTATTTCTGGTGTATCTGGGGAGGAAGGTGATCTCCGTGTCTTACTCTTTCGCCATCTTCCCGGAAGCCTGTTATTAATTTTCAATTGTACCAGTAATACAGGCCAATATTTTTTGGGATTTTTCCATGTTAGTGTATATATGATCTGCTGCCTTTCTTTTTTTTTTTTTTTGCGGTACGCGGGCCTCTCACTGCTGTGGCCTCTCCCGTTGCGGAGCACAGACTCCGGACGCGCAGGCTCAGCGGCCATGGCTCACGGGCCCAGCCGCTCCGCGGCATGTGGGATCTTCCCGGACTGGGGCACGAACCCATGTCCCCTGCATCGGCAGGCGGACTCTCAACCACTGCGCCACCAGGGAAGCCCCTGCCTTTGTTTTAACTACTGCTGTTTTATTTCTTGGTATAGATGTATTGTCACTTTTTTTGCTATTGTTTAAAAATATTTAAGATTAGGGATAATGGTGGAAGTCAGAATAATTGTTATCTCTGAAGGGGTAGTGGCTGGAGGTGGCATGTGAGAATGTTCTAGGGCCTGTAAATGTTTTATATCTGGCTATGAGTGCTGATTACATTGGTGTATACATGTATAAAAATTGTCTGTGTACTTTTACATGCTTTATTGTGTGTAAATTATACCTCGATTTTAAAAAGTTTAAAAAAGTGATTAAGTCATTATACTTTAAATATATGATAAAGTATTGCATCACATTTCTAAAGATATAGGACAGGGATATAGAAAAGGAGAGCTGGAAAGGAAGAGAGCTAACATTCATTAAGTACCTTTTTTCTTGTAAGCATATGATATAATTTCTCATTTAATTATCAACAACTCTACTAAGTGGGTAGTATTTTTTTTTTTTTTTTTTGCATTACGCGGGCCTCTCACTGTTGTGGCGTCTCCCTTTGTGGAGCACAGGCCCCGGACGCAGAGGCTCAGCGGCCATGGCTCACTGGCCCAGCCGCTCCGCGGCATGTGGGATCTTCCCAGACCGGGGCACGAACCCGTGTCCCCTGCATCGGCAGGCGGACTCTCAACCACTGCGCCACCAGGGAAGCGCAGTGGGTTTTCGTAGGTGAGGAAACAGACTCAAAATCAATTGCTCAAATTCACACATACTTGGTAAGTACCAGAGTTGAGATTTGAACTGAGATCATTAAAAACTCTAAAGGTCTGAATGTGATTCTGAAAAGAGAGGCTGTAAAGTTGAAGGTGAGCTCAGAGGCTGAGTGAATTGCCCAAGTCTTTGCCATGGGCCAGTGACACATCCATTTGTCTCCTAGCCCACTGCTCTTTAGTGCAACAAATGATTTCCTCTCTGTTTCATTTTCACTGTTTAACAAAGTTATGGAAGAAAATACTTTAGGTGAGGATTTACTGATGGAGAAACTTCTAGAAATTTCCTACTGTCAAAGATGCAAGTATTTAAAATTTATGCAAGAGTGAACCAAACTACTTGAGCATCTGAGAACTTTCTTTTCACTTTGGTCTGGGGAAGCTTGCAAATTATATGCCTTTGTAGAAAATGATTTGATTTATAACCTCAGAAATGTATATGAAAGCTAAGGATTTTCCTTGTTTTGGAACTGTGATACATCATTTATTTAAAGGTATTTAAAGGTAGTAAGAATAGTTTAAATGACAAAGAAGAGAATCTGAGACAATTTAGAAAAATTTATATAAAAGTATAAATTGCATAAACCTCTATATCATTTTAGTTATACAGACTGGCACTCCTTTTCTGGCTCTTTCCTCTCAATTTAATTCATTAAAAGTCTTTAAAGCTCCTTTTTCTATCCTTTTCACTGTTAAAAACATTTTTTTCCTTCATTCTTTTCCTCTTGATAATTTTTTTCCACTTCTTGTTACTGAGTTATGTTTCCATTACATCTCAGCACATGGCATGATGTTGTTTACATCAAATCCATCTAACTGTATTTTGGAGATTGTTAATTGTGCTCTTTTAGTAATGACAGGAATGTAGCAAGAACACATACTCCTCATATCATCAGTTTACTCCCATAATTGGAATAAATTCTTTCTGATGTGTTATGTGTTGAGAATCATACAACTTTTAAACCATCAAGAGCACATTTGCTAGAGCCGTAAATAATAGAATCTTAGAATAACCATGGAAGAGGACTAATTTTGCACAGGAGAAAGCAAAAGCCCAAGTGCAAATTGGTTTCTCTCATCAGCCAGTAATCTGAGTCATACAACCTAAAGTAAATGATGTCCTTTCTTTATAGTACTGATTAAATGAATCTGTAATGCTTGCTCCCTTAGTTGATTTGGTTTTGGAGGTGTATATTATAATACATGCAAAGTTGGGAATGCTTTTGGACCCAAAAGCATTTATAAACATAGTTTATAAACATAGAATCACTGTAAAGATAGAACAAGTAAGTGTACAGTATATTTCTTCTGGCTACTTGGGCTCGTCAGCATGAAGCCAGGTTATAAGTCAGCAGAATCACCTTAGAAAGGCCCTCAAGGTCAGTGATATTTTATTCCTTGTTGCCTTTAGAGTAGCCATAAATAAAAGGCATAGACCTACATTTTCTCTGCTAGAATATACATTATATGCTAAATGAAATCTTTGGCTCTTTTTGACGGTCTCTCTGCATTAAAGAACAACAGAGCCAAGTCCAACTGCATGGCCACTGTCTTTCACATGATTGTAGTTTTCTGATGATGCCAAATTCACAAAGCATGTTCAAGTCTATGATCTGAGAGAGAAAAGGTTTTGTTCAAGGTGAGTTATGATTACTTCAGTAGAAATATATTTCGAAATGTAATTTCTGGAATGTGTTATTTTATGATATGGAAGTCTAGAAGGAGATATATTCCCCCTTCCCCCCATAAGGTCATTTTCTCGTTTTTCTTTACTGATTGCAAAAATAATAGATTGAGGGAGAAAATCTAAGCAATATGGAAAAGTATTAAAAAATAAAGTCATCCTAATACCCAAGAAATGTTAACATTTTGGTAAACATTCCCCCCAACATCTCTCTATGCATTTATTTTGTCCATCTATGTTTGTGTGTGTGTATTTATGTAAATGATATAATATTCTTTTGTACTTTGTTTTTTACTCAACAATCTGTCATGGAGATTCTCTTTCCTTTAATAAGTATTAAATTCCTTTTAACATCTATGTAGCCGCCCCATGTATAGCTATGTATAGCTATACCAGAATTTAACTAATCCCCAAGTGATGGATATTAGGTTGTTTCTAATTATGATTATAATAAGCAAAGGCTGAGTTAACATTTTATACATGTATCTTTTTAAAATTTTTTATTGGCGTATAGTTGATTTACAATGATGTGTTAGTCTCTGCTGTACAGCAAAGTGAATCAGTTATACACATACATATAACCACTGTTTTTTAGATTCTTTTTCCATGTAGGCCATTACAGAGTATTGAGTAGAGTTCCCTGTGCTATACAGTAGGTCCTTATTAGTTATCTATTTTGCATATAGTAGTGCTTATACATGTAGAATTACCAGTAAAATAGATAAATTCCTATAAGTCTGATCCATGTCACTCATTTGCTGTCCAAAAACTTCTTTTTACATTTTACCAATTTTCATTGCTACCGACAACATTGGAGAATATGGGAGCAGATCCTTCAGTTCACTGACTTGCAAGTCTTCAAATATTCAATATTAATATACATGAATTTTGGCAAACACGTGTCATTCTTACTGAGTAGATCAAAACAGATGTGACATTAAGGATCAGTAGGCAAAACGAGTCTTTCCGACTGTTTGCCAAGCTGTCAGAAAAAACTTCTTCTTCCTCCACACTCTTACATGCAATACTTTGTATATACCTCTAATGCAACAGAACTGATTTTCACTTATATTCTTAGGTGTCTTTCCAATTAAAATGTTAGCTCCCTGAAGGCAGGAACTGTACTGCAACCCTGCAAGGATCTTGTAAGCTGTGTCTGTCCCTCAGTAAACTTTGCAGATGGATAAATAAACACAAAACTTTCTGTTTGCTTCTCCCTCATTTAGCAGCTTCCACCTCCTTCTTTTCCTTTGGCTTTTGAGATATAAGAGTAATATTTGCCCAGGGCAAACAGACTTGGAGTGTGGGAGGCAGCATTGTGTAATGGATGTTAAATAGGCCTCGTTTAACTTTTGGCTTTCTGATTTTGTTAGCTCTATAACCCTGGGCAAATTGCCTAATTTCCTTCTCTGTAAAATGAAGGTAATTGGTTTGACTTCAGAAAGTACAGATTAAAGGGATCATGTTTTAAAGCCTTTAGCATGGTGCCTAGTGTAACACTTGATAAATAGTAGCTGTATTATTTTCTCAAAGGAACAGATATACGAGAAAACAAAACAGAACAAAACCTACCCTCCAAACAAAATACGATATTACTGGCTATTTCTGCCTTCTACTCTTGTGGACACATCAACTTCTGTACTGGAGGCAACCAGAAGCTAAAATGTTAATAGAGATTAGGTCTGAGACTCTTAACAAAATCAATCTGAAACATGTCTGTAGATAAAAATTAAGTTTTTGGTTTTCAAAACTGATAGAAGTGCTTAGTTTATTGAAATAGGGGAAGAATAGGATTGGGCCAGATAGGGTAACAGTAGAGTATTTTATTAGGTTAAAAAATAACTTTAGGCAGTCTCTAGCCTAAAGCATTATACAATTCCAGAGAATAAAAAAGAAAAAGTGAAAGTTGAACTATCGTGATCTTTGTTCTTTCTTAACTAGCAACTGACCTTTCGTAATGACAAACTTCTTTAACCTCTTTTGCACTAGGACCATTATTGGTTTTCACCATGCTTACCTTACTGTACTTGAGCATATGTACCTGAGCTTATTTTCCATGTAACAGTTGGGTCTTAAAAATGTGGGAACATCTTGTGGACCTGCTCATTAAAGTGTCAACCAGGTTTCTGCATTTGCTGCTAGAGATGGCTCAGAAAAATTCAGCGTCACCCGTGTGTCATATTTTCAATACTTTCTTCCCTCCACACAAGTTTCTTGTATATTAAGCTGGTTATAAGCAGTGAGTGCTCTTCTAAAAATCTGTGGTACCAAGTGTGGCAACATCTTCTGCACATAATAAGTGTTTGCAAATTTCGGTCAAAGATAGCTCTCTTTGAAAGGCAGAATTAAAAAGAAAAAAAGATGAGCAAAATGTATACTTCATGAGACCAATTGAATATCCTCTTCTATGGAAGCAAAGACATACTTTGTCTCCTTCCTCTAAGGAAGCCAGATCCTGATTCATTTTTTTGTTTAAGACTCAGCAGAAACACAATGCTTCATTTTATAGAGGCTTATTACAACCCAGTGACAGCACTATAATTTCCTTCAGGGTGAAGTGCTCCACTTGGCTTTAGGCCAGCTAAGCTCCATGTCATTTAGCACTTCTGTAACTTCTGACACAGGCAAATACCTTCACAGTAAGTGCATTCTGTATACTTTTAGGAAGCATTTTTTTAAAACGTTGTTTTAACAGTAACTCATTTGAAGCAGCAGTCAGGTTTCGCATGTGACCAGATTTCATTTCCCTGATGCGGGCATTCAGATAGTCCGTAAACCATTGCAAGTGACGGTACCACCCACTTCTTCTGAGGCCAAAGCAGTCATAAAGTCAGTTTGGCATGCAGAGGGCCTTTTGGTTCTTTTGTCAAAGGAAACCTGTAATTGTAAAATTCCTCCTTGGTTTCATTGTTCACATAGACCTAAATAATGTTCCCTTGTCTTTTTCTGGTTATGTGCTATGTGGTCAGTCTTGATATTGTTTTGAAGAAGTTATAGACAGTTAAGTAAACATCTTAGGGAAGTAGCTAAGATCTAAAGCTAGGAACACTTCATATTTTTGTCTATAAAAAAAGACACATAGTTTTTTCAGAAGCCTCCTACCCCACCCCCCATGCCTGTCACTTGTTATCACTGTGGACTTTTGCCCCAGGAGACTCTGTCTCTACATAAAAGTTGTGTAATCCTTACTTCCTGAATGGGACCTACCTAAGTGCTTACACATAATACTCACCTCCCACATGGACAGGCATGGTGGCTGCTGGGTGACGGGAGGGGACCTACCAGAGGGGTGAGGAGAGGAATCCTCAGAAGCAAGCACAGCTGTGGAGCAGATCTTTGATCCAACAGCAAAGCTGAGTCCAGACAATTAGAGACATGGCATTCTGCTTTAGCAACCAGCATGACATGACAAGCATGCTGCGACTACTTCCAAAGACTTCCCTCCTTTTGGCTTAGACTGGGGTGGGATGAGGATAGAAAATGGGAAGACTAAGGGGAAAAACAAAGTATTAGTTTCTCTCCCCGTTTATTGACTATAAACACAAACATTGACTAGGTGCTCTTTATGGGGCCAGGCACTGTGCTCAGTGTTTTACATGCAATCTCTTTCTTAGTTCTCACAATACCATCAGGCAGGTAAGTTTCAGTCTTCATTTAGCAGTGTAGGAAACTGAGCCTTTGGAGAGGCTGAGAAAGTTGCCCAAGGTCACACAGTAAGAGGCAAAGCTGGGACAGTATCCTGCTATGAGGCCAAGCCTATGCTTTTAACCAATGTGCCACACTGCCTCTCTGTGTTAGAACATCTTTCTTCTTTTCTCCCCAGCACAGTGGAAGCTAAGTAGAAGATAAGAAACCTGCTAGATAGTCGATGTCTGGAGGGACTAGTTCTTTGTCATAATATTAATATTATATTGTTATAGTCAAGTATGTTAAATTGTTCTGTTTATCTGAAACAACTAAGAAACTTAAATCGGCTTGAGCAAATGTAATTCAAGCTGTTTGATCTCTAAAATGGGTTATAATGATCCCTGTCTGTTGGCCTCTCTCTGTCTGTCTCTGGTTTTCTGAAGTGAGCTTTTGTTTTGCAGGAACAGTTGTTAGGGAGCAATACCAGCTGCAGGGGAACAATTCCTGACATTATCTCCTCCCGCTCTCTAACTTCCCTCCCCACAACCTCCGGTCCTGGCAAGTGCTATTATTTTGAATGGATATTGCCAGGGACAGGAAGCTCTCACATTTATTTCTCTGATACAATTTATTGAAGCAAAAGCTTCTCAAAAAGAGGCCCCAGCAGTGTATCTGGTTCAGATACAAACCTTCAGGGGAGAAAACATCTGCCAATACAATTTAGCTGGAAGCTAGAGAGACAGAAGGAGGAGGAACACTTTTGGGAGTTTTGAGCACTCTGATGTCCATAGCCTCCTATGTTTGGTGCCCTCAGGGGTAGTTGCATCTCAGAGCATAAACCGGAGAAAAGAGAACTTCCGACATCATGTAATGTCCTCTGATGGAGACGTTAGATTTAGGGTTGGTCTAATTTACTTTGACTACTCATTTCTGAAAATGGCCTGTGGGATGCAGAACCCATCCTTAAATTAAGGCTTCCCCTTATTCCAGATTTCCTGTGAGGGAGTATGTTCAGATAACCAAAACCAGATAATCATACAGATAACCAAAATCTGTGTGAATTCCCCAGGTCTTCCACAAAAGTGTAAAGCTTTCTGTTATATTGGAGGTTCTCAATCGTCTGTGTTTTTATCATACTTTCAAGTGCTGGAATTTTTGGCAACACAAATGAAGGACTTCAAAGAATCAAAGCTACACCACCATCCCCATTACGATAAAACAATATGTCACAGTGTTCATAAAAATAACTACAGCAGGGCACAGCTTGTGTGCTTGCCTTTCTGTGCTATGTCTAGGTTCAAGGACAGCTGTTTAGTGCCCTTACCTTGATGTCTAATATGTTCGTGGAAAAAACTGTTTACATGTTTCAGAAAACATACAGTCTTTGTTGCTGGTTTGCTGTTACTCTTTGCAGGATGAATCTTGGCATCTCAGTAACAGTATGTATACTCAGTAGCAGCAAAGAATTTTTTTTTTTTGTGCAAAATTTGGTGAAAGTTCAAATTCTGGGGTGCCATCGCATACTGTTTAAAAACCACTGCCCTATATACTTGAAAAGTAAATCATGATAAAAGAGCAGAATGAAAAAACGGAAGTGCATGTGAGGGAGCTTGCCCAAATGGTGCTACACGGGCATCTGAAAGCAGACCTTTGCCTTCCCTGGGTGGGGTGACAATGCTTTTCATGTTAGTGACACTCAGAGCTGGCTGCTTTGGGAGACATTTAGACAAGAGGTAGCTTGGTAAAATCTGGATAATGAGTCAAGAATTTCAGTGGGTTCTCATAGTTCGATGATTTAGAGATGGATACATGGAAAACAATATTAAATATATATACTTAAAAGTTGTCACTTGTTTGGTATTGAAGGATCAGGTTGACAAGTCCCTGGCATGCATTTAGAGAAGCTTGTGGTATTATCACTCCACGTTCAGATCACCCAAGTGATTCAAAGGAGATTGGCCATGTTTATTTATTCATATGCACATTAATTTAGAAATTTGGCTGGGAAACTTTCATTCCCTTTGTCTTAAAGCAAATATCTGAAGTTGATCCCTTTTAAATACCACAGAATTCATTCCTCAACTTTCAAAGTATCGTAGGCAAATGTAATTCTGAGTAGTTTTGAGAAATGGGCCAGAAAGAGAAGGGACGAATAAAACCCAACACATTTCAGAGTTAGGCTGTGCCTAGTGCTTATATACAGTGTGGCTGGGCCAATACCTGGTTCAAACATTCATTGATGGTCTGCTATGTACTGAGTCTAAATTTTAGGCTCTGGTGATAAAACAATGAATAAGACAGATCAGTTTCCTTTGTTTTTCCTGGGAGGGGAAAATAATAAAGTACACAAATAAGTATACGATATGGCAGAAAGGGAGGAGCAGAGAGTCATGGGGTGGGAAGGGAGCTACCAGTGCTAATGCACAATGGGTAGTTAGGGAAGGACTTCTGCTAAGGTGACATTTGAACAGAGAACTGGTGAGCCACGTGGGTATCTGTGGCAACTGAATTCCAGGCTGCAGAACATCAAAGGCAATGAACCCGAGGTGGCAGCGTAATTGGCAAGCTCAAGACCAACAAGAAGACCATTGTGAATGTATCAGAGTGAGCCAGGATGGCACTGGTAGGTGGAAAGATGGAGGGTGAGGGGAGAATCATATTGGTTCTTATAGATCCATGTAAGACTTTGGCTTTTATTCTGAGTGAGAGGAATCCACTGAAGAGTTTTGAGCAGAGGAGTGACATGATCAGGCTTATATTTTGGCTGCTATGTGGGAGACATGGTGGCAGGGAGAGTGAGTAGGAGGCTATTTTGATAATCCAGGTGAGAAATGATGGTGGCTTGGACCAGGATGGTAGTGGTGGCAGTGGTGAGAAGTGGTCAGACTCTGGATGTATTTTAAAGATAGAGTTGATATGATTTGCTGGTGGATTGAATGTGGAGTGTGAAAGAAAGAGAGGAGACAAAGATGACTCCAAGGTACTTTCCACTTGGTGCCCAGGGAAATGGCCCTTCCCTTGGTAATTTTTCTAGATGTGAACTGTGGGTGGGGCTGTGGGGACAGAAATGAGGTCACAAGGAAGCAGGATATGCTCAGAATGGAGATTTAGGCGGCTTGTTTCTCAGTGCGTAATTATAAACAGCTTTGGTTCAATATATCCATTTGGTACCCAGAGTTTGTAATGATATTTGGGAAACCTTAAACCCAAACCAAAGTATTTTCCCCTGGAATCCTGAAGGCAGTTCTAGTTACTCCTCCTCAAGGATGAGAGAAGTGTAGAGAGGAGGGTATAGAGAGAACACTCTGTCTAAACAGCTGGAGGGCAGGCTGAGAAGTTTGAAATCTTTTCTCTGGAAGAATGAGGGCCAGTTTGAAATTTGCAAAATTATGAAGAGCATGGGAAAAAATAAACAGGTTTTTTTTCACCTTTCCTTTCAACATTAGAATTTGCCTGGCTAAGCTTACAGAGGTGATATTTAAGCAGTGAAAAGGAATTGTTATTTTGCACAGCAGATAATAAATATATACAACTATAGACTTCAAGGATGACAGATTGATAGATCGAAAATATAAATAGAGTTGAAAAGGGTTTAGAAAATTCAGGGATAGTGTATGTATAATAAATTATTATGCAAACTAGGGATTCAGTTGTACCTTACCAAAATTTTTTGAGTAGGTGTTTGTGTATATTATTATACTAACTGCTATATGAGATATAGTAATAATAAAATACAATCCCTATGCTCAAGAGTTTGTAATCAATAGGCATGATGATATGTGCATGAGTACAAAAATTCAAACTCCTTTATAGGGCACTATGGTAGATTGATTGCATTAATGGCCTGTCCCAGTTTCCAGTCTTTGCCCTGTATCTTTGTAATTCTGTCCAGTTAGACTCCGGGTACATCCATGTGACTTGCTCTGGTCCATGGAACGTTAGCAAATACGATGGCAAGCAGAGGCTTGAAAAACACGTGTGATTTCTCTTGCCCCCTTGCATGACTGGGTGTATTCTCTTTTTCATCTCTGCTTTGTTGTGAACATGCCCAGGCTAACCTACTGCAGATGTGTGAGAAACAACTAGAGAAGAGCCAAGGCCATATTAAACAAGCTGACAGCCAGCCAACTCCAAACATGTGCGAACGCTCAGCCAAGATCAGTGGAAGAGCCTCCCCAGTGCACACTTCTGACTGCTGACCTGTGAGTGACACCAGGTGAGACCAGGAGAGCCACCCAGCTGAACTGTAGGCTCATGAGCAATAATAAATGGATATTGTTTTAAGTCACAGAGTTAGGGGATGATTTGTTATGCAGCATCATTGTGGCAATAGATAACTGATACAGGCAGTCAAGGTTCTTTGCAGTGTGACCCCTGCCTACCTCTTTAGTTTCATGTCCCACCACCACTTTATGTTCCTTCAGGCAACTGATTTACCTGAATTTCTAAAATGAGATATGGTCTCTCATGCCTTTTTACATGCTATTATCTATTTCTGAAAAGCACATGTCCTTCTCTTCCTGGACAACTATCCTTCCATCAGAGCCCAGATCAGCTGCTCCTGTGGAAAGTCATCCTGACGCCCCGGGCTGGTTACGTGCTCCTTCCCTGTGCCAGTGGGAGCAGCTCTAGCACAGAACACACATACACATGATTACAATTTAGTATGTTAAGTGTGTTCTCTCCCTCATAAGCAGAAGTGTCTTGAAGGCAGGGATGGTATTCTCTATATCCTGAGGGCAGTGTTTAGCACAAAATAGAATTTCCACACACACTGGTAAGCTTATTAAAAACATCCCTTTACCTTAATGTAACAGAGTTCTAAGTCCCATAAAGAAAGGAAAGATACTAAGAAAACAGAAAAGACTTCATAGAAGAGGCAGAAATTGAAATGCTCCTTAGATTTAATGGATGGAGAGGGTTTGGGAGGTGGAGAACGTTTCAGGCAGAAGTTACAGCCATGAACAATGGCAAAGTGGTACTTTGGTTGTTGAATTGTCCAGTATCATTTTATTGGAGGAGTCATAAGCTGTTGTGATGAGACAGGGTCATTTTGTGGGGACTTGAATAGCATGTTAAGATATTTGCTTCATTTTGTAGGGGAGTGACACCATCAGAACCATATTTTGATGGGTTACTTTGGAAGTAGCATATAGAATATATTGGGGGTCAGAGGGCAGACAGCAGAAGCAAGAAGAACTACAATCCTGCAGCCTGTGGAACAAAAACCACATTCACAGAAAGATAGACAAAATAAAAAGGCAGAGGACTATGTACCAGATGAAGGAACAAGATAAAACCCCAGAAAAACAACTAGATGAAGTGGAGATAGGCAACCTTCAGGAATCAGAATAATGATGGTGAAGATGATCCAGGACCTCGGAAAAAGAATGGAGGCAAAGATCGAGAAGATGCAAGAAATGTTTAACAGAGACCTAGAAGAATGAAAGAACAAACACTCAGAAGAATTAAAGAACAAACAAACATAGATGAATAATGCAATAACTGAAATGAAAAATATACTAGGAGGAATCAGTAGCAGAATAACTGAGGCAGAAGAATGGATAAGGGACCTGGAAGACAGAATGGTGGAATTCACTGCCACAGAACAGAATAAAGAAAAAAGAATGAAAAGAAATGAAGACAGCCTAAGAGACCTCTGGGACAACATTAAATGCACCGATATTCGCATTATAGGGGTCCCAGAAGGAGAACAGAGAGAGAAAGGACCTGAGAAAATATTTGAAGAGATTATAGTCGAAAACTTTCCTAACATGGGAAAGGAAATAGCCACCCAAGTCCAGGAAGTGCAGAGAGTCCCAGGCAGGATAAACCCAAGGAGAAACACACTGAGACACAAGGGAAAAATGACAAATAACATACAAGAGAATTCCCGTAAGGTTAACAGCTGATTTCTCAGCAGAAACTCTACAAACCAGAAAGGAGTGGCGATATATTTAAAGTGTTGAAAGGGAAGAACCTACAGCCAAGATTACTCTACCTGGCAAGGATCTCACTCAGATTCAACAGAGAAATCAAAAGCTTTACAGACAAGCAAAAGGTAAGAGAATTCAGCACCACCAAACCAGCTCTACAGCAAATGCTAAAGGAACTTCTCTAAGTGGGAAACACAAGAGAAGAAAAGGACCTACAAAAACAAACCCAAAACAATTAAGAAAATGGTAATAGGAACATACATATCGATAATCACCTTAAATGTAAATGGATTAAATGCTCTAACCAAAAGACACAGGCTCTCTGAATGGATACAAAAATAAGACCCCTATATATGCTGTCTACAAGAGACCCACTTCAGACCTAGGGACACGTACAGACTGAAAGTGAGGGGATGGAAAAAGATACTCCATGCAAATGGAAATCAAAAGAAAGCTGGAGTAGCAGTACTCATATCAGATAAAATAGACTTTAAAATAAAGACTATTACAAGAGACAAAGAAGGACACTACATAATGATCAAGGGATCAATCCAAGAAGAAGATATAACAATTATAAATATATATGCATCCAACATAGGAGCACCTCAATACATAAGGCAAATGATAACAGCTATAAAAGAGGAAATCAACAGTAACACAATAATAGTGGGGGACTTTAACACCTCACTTACACCAATGGACAGATCATCCAGACAGAAAATTAATATAGAAGCACAAGCTTTAAATGACACAATAGACCAGATAGATTTTATCGATATTTATGACATTCCATCCAAAAACAGCAGATTACACTTTCTTCTCAAGTGCACACTGAACATTTTCCAGGATAGATCATATCTTGGGTCACAAATCAAGCCTTGGTAAATTTAAGGAAGTTGAAATCATATCAAGTATCTTTTCCGGCATCAATGCTATGAGATTAGAAATAAATTACAGGGAAAAAATGTAAAAAACATGAACACATGGAGGCTAAACAATACATTACTAAATAACCAAGGGATCACTGAAGAAATCAAAGAGGAAATAAAAAAATACCTAGAGACAAATGACAATGAAAACACGATGACCCAAAACCTATGGGATGCAGCAAAAGCAGTTCTAAGAGAGAAGTTTATAGCAATACAATCTTACCTCAAGAAACAAGAAAAATCTCAAACAATCTAACCTTACACCTAAAGGAACTAGAGAAAGAAGAACAAGCAAAACTCAAAGTTAGTAGAAGGAAAGAAATGATAAAGCAGAGCAGAACAGAAACATTTTCACAGGTAGTTTCAAAAATAGACCCATAACTTTGTATATAAATACTTACTTGCTTATATAATTAAGCAAACACACATGAAAATATTTGTGCTAAAGTGGTAGAAATTTGTAGATAATTTTAAAGTTTATTCATCGAAATTCCCTTCAATGTGATTGATGCTTTTTTTAAAAATAAATTTATTTGTTTTGGCTCCATTGGGTCTTCGTTGCTGTGTGTGGGCTTTCTCCAGTTGTGGTGAGCGGGGGCTACTCTTCGTTGGGGTGTGTGGGCTTCCCATTGAGGTGGTTTCTCTTGTTGCTGAGCACAGACTCTAGGTCTGTGGGCTTCAGCGGTTGTGGCTCGTGGGCTCAGTAGTTGTGGCTTGTGGGCTCTAGAGTGCAGGCTCAGTAGTTGTGGTGCTCGGGCTTAGTTGCTCCGCGGCGTGTGGGATCTTCCCAGACCAGGGCTCGAACCCATGTCCTCTGCATTGGCACGCGAATTCTTAAACACTGCGCCACCAGGGAAGCCCTGATTAATGCTTTTATAACCAAAAAAAAAAAAAGTCAAGAATTGATCTTTGAACCAAGTCTTTATATAAGGAGTGGTTGTGGTGGGGTTTCTCATTGCTATGTTGGTTTGGTTTACAGTTGTTCCGATACTCTGAGTCTGTTCTTAGAAGATCTTTTATAAGAATATTTGGGTGACTTTGTTTTCACTGGGGGTGCCAGGATATGGAGGGAAAAAAGACTAAGGGCAAACAAGACTGTTGCAGGTGGGTGGACATTCTCTCGAACTGCTTTCATGTCGTTTGGCAGGAAGTGAACTGGCCACCCCCATCCCACCCCTCATCTCCTTTCCTTCTGCCCTCGCACAGACTGTTGATGATGTTCTGTAAGGACAGGCTGGGGAGTTGAGGGGTCCCTCAGAAGGAGGGCTGCTTTGATCTCTGCTGGACTTCCAAGCAACCCTGATCTCTTGGGTCCTGTCTCTTTTTGAGGATTCTCAGTTTGTGATGGTGTCTGAACAAGGAAGAAACGCTGTATCTGCACTTTTGACTGTGGGGTGTTTGAATGCCTGTCCCAGTTCAGATTCCAACATACCCTATTGAAGAGGGCACCTTACAAGTCTGAACTTTGGCTTGGGCAACTGAGAAAGAACGCATTTTTCTTTTGAACCATTTGTGCTTTATAAAATACCTCAAGGGAAACGATTTTAATTCTGGAGCCCTAATAAAGAACATAGGAAAATGTTCTTTGATGGTTTCTTTGATGAAGAAAAATCTTGATGTATAAAGCAGATGATACAAGTAACCCTGTCTCCCTAAATACTGTTACTTAACCTGTATTTAATACTTTTAGAATTCTTTGCAGAGAAAGCATAATGTAAGCAAAAATAGGCGAGAAGGGAAAATGATAGTTTTTCCCCGTTACGGTTTATAGGCACTAAGATATGGAAATTCTCCCTGGAGTGTCTATAATTCTTAATAAAAGTTCCAAGAAAATCTACTTTAAAAAAGTGCACACAAAGGTAAAGAGAAGAATTCCACTTTCTAGGAATTCTCAGGGGCAGACATCTTAATGGGGTGTCACTTAATTGTCAAAGAAAAAATTGGCATGTCACTCAAATTTAGTTCTCCTGCTCCTATTTTCTTTAAGCCTTTCTTTCTAAGAACTGATACTGAAACTAGGGGGGAGCTTCCATTTTCTTTTCTGACAATTCCCAGGCCGAGTCTTTGTTTCTTCCTTTTGGCCCTTCTCTCTTCTGCAGGCAACTGAGGGTACTAATTCATTTCTCTCTGTCCCCATGTACAGGGAGGAAAGACCTAGTTACAAAGCACATATTTCCATCCTCTGACAGGATATGATAGATAATAATCTCAAATCCTGGTGGCTTAGTTTTAGACTTGAAGTTCTGATGGCTTTGGGGGATTCGTTCTTGATATTTTGAATTTATTATATGTAACTGTTTATGAATATATGCTGTCACACATATCTATTTGAGTCCATTTCTCCCCCTTAAATACTGTAGTGAATCTCCATCATTCTCAGATAAAGCCCAAGGTCTTTTGAATGCCCGGAATCTCCTTTCCCTCATTCTTTGTCTGGTTGACGCTTCCTCTCTTTATGGGTTCAACTCAGCATTCATCAATTACAGGAAACGTCTTGGGTTTCAGGATGTGTACAGGCACCCCATCTCTGCTCCTGTATCACTTAGCATATTATAATAAATTCATTCACTGATTCATTGGTTCAAAAAATATTTATTGAGCACTTACTCTTATTGGCTTAGCTCTGTAAGCCCCACCAGGTTAGGGTTGTTTGTTATAAATAGACTTTGATAAATATTTGTTCAACTAAAATGGATATATATTATTTTTAGTTTTAAAAAAGGCTTAACTTGTTACCCACGAATGAACTTGCCATTAGAGAGGCAACGTGACGTGGTTAGATAAAAAAGACCTCCCCTCCCATTCCCCAGAGTCAAAAGCAGAATAGCTAGAGGTGGTGGCTAAGAGCCTAGATTTCAGAGTCAACTGTGTCCAGATTGTGGCTCTTCTGCTTTGGCTTTGTGACATCAGGTCAATTGGCCAGTCTCCTGTGTCTCACATGTGAGATGGAAGTCACACCAATACCTGGTCCACAGGGTTATTGAGAGGATTAAATGAGGAAGGTACAGTGAGGTACAATTAAATGAGAAAGGAGTGCATTGTAAACTCCATAGTGTCGTATTTATTTATTTATTCAGATTATTAATTTGCTCAATTGCATCCTTGATTGTGCTTCTCAAGCTTTAATGTATATACAAATCACCTGGGGATTTTGTTAAAGTACAGGTTCTGATTCAGTAGGTCTGGGGTGGGGCCCAAGATTCTGCATTTCTAATATGCTCCCAGAGATGCCCTAGTCCAGCGGTCCCCAACTTTTTGGCACCAGGGACTGGTTTGGAAGACAGTTTTTCCACGGATGGGGGACAAGGATGGTTTCGGGATGATTCAAGCTCATTACATTTATTGTGCACTTTATTTCTATTATTATTACACTGTAATATATAATGAAATAATTATACAACTCACCATAATGCAGAATCAGTGGGAGCCCTGAGCTTGTTTTCACTTGGCCCTCACTGATAGGGTTTTGATATGAGTCTGCAAGCAATTGATTTATTATGGTCACTGTGCAGTCAAAGCTCTCTGCTAATGATAATCTGTATTTGCAGCTGCTCCCCAGCGCTAGCATCACCGCCTCAGCTCCGCCTCAGATCATCAGGCATTAGATTCTCATAAGTAGCGTGCAACCTAGATCCCTCACATGTGCAGTTCGCAGTAGGGCTCACGCTCCTATGAGAATCTAATGCCGCCACTGATCTGACAGAAGGAGGAGCTCAGGCAGTAATGCGGGCGATGGGGAGCGGCTGTAAATACAGATGAAGCTTCCGGCTCCCTCACCCGCCACTCACCTCCTGCTGTGCAGCCTGGTTCCTAACAGGCCACGTACCCTGATCCCTGGCCAAGGGGTTGGGGACCCCTGCCCTAGTCCACAGACCATGCTTTGGTCTAGTCTAGAGAGGTGGTTCTCAAACCTTATTGTGCACCAGAATCTTCTGGATGACTTGTTAAAACGACTGCTGGGTCTCACCTGCAGAGTTTCTGCTTCAGCAGGTCTTAGGTTGGGCCCGAGAAGTTACATTTCTAACCAGCTCGCAGGTGGTGCTGATGCTGCTGATCTGGGAACTTCACACTTTGAGACCCACTGATCCAGAAGACAGAAGCTTCTTTTACTTGGAGAGTAAATTACTTTGCTGTGCTGCAGAAAACAGGAATTGGAGACTTGAGACTTAGATTCTGACTCTTAGATTTTAGTTCTGGTACCTAAACACATTTAGTATTATTTTTAAACAATAATTGACACTAATGTGTCCTCATGGCTTTGTGTTGTCTAAGGCCTGCTACAGCTGTAGCTGTAACAATCTAATCCTCACCTAGGACCCCTGACAAGGATTGCCCTGAGAGCCGGTGAGATTTTGGCTCTTGATCAATTGTCCTCTTTCTCAGATGAAGGTGGAAATGAGAGGAAAATATTTCAGTAAGGTTCTCATTAGGCATTGTGAACACTGGCCCATGTTTTGATAGCCTTTGCCATAGGAAATGAATCACTCAGATAGTGGATTCTCTATGGACTTAAGGGGAGGGTTGGTACATTTGGAGGACACACATGGTTTACATGATTCTCCAGGGAATTATTCCTAGCAAATCATTAAAAAAGAGGTGGGGTTCATCATACATGGGTGTTGAATTTTGTCAAAAGCTTTTTTTTTTTACAGACACCCTTTCTATTTATTTGTCAGACTAAGCCAGATTGGACATATATCTAAAAGTCTTCCTTCCTCCTCTATTCTGGCCATGTCTGAATGATGGGCAGAGTGTAATTCTCCCACTCTATTGACAGGGTTGACCATGTTACTTGCCTTTGTCCAGTGGAAAGTTAGAAGATGTGATGGGAACACAGGCTTTAAATCACTTGCATGGTTTGGCTTGACCTCCTGTGTTCCTGTCATCTACATTTTTACCTAGAATTCCACTCTGGGGAATTGATCCTACAGAAATACACATGTACACAAAAATTATACAAAATCATGGTCATTGTAGAATTGATTGTAAAGGCAAAAAATTGGGAGGAACCTAATGGAAGAATGGGTAAATAAGTTATAGTATATTCTTACTGTGATATTTTATGCGTTATGTCTTTAAAGGGAAAGATGTGAATGGTATATAAAATAGGAAAAACAAATTGCAGAACTCTATATAATGCTATTTTTGTAATAACAAAAATTATAATCGTGCATATGCAAAGATGCATATTTGCATCTTTATTATATACATATAGAAAAAACCCGAAAAGTATCTCTGGGTACTGCAGTTGGGAGAACTAGAGAACAGGAAACTGCTGCTGACAGTTTTTTAAATGTCATATATAAAACATGTATAAGATAAAAAATTTAATGAGTAAAAGATACAAAATGAAAGTGAGAGCTTCTTTCCTTCTCTTAACACCAGCTCCCATCCCACTGATAATAGTTTCCTGTAACTCATTCCAGAAAATGTTTTAATGCATATATTCACATAATATATGCATCTATTTATTTGTTCTAATAAACATGTTACACATTGTACTGTTACTTGTTCTTTTGCTTTTGATGACACAGAACTACCTTATTCTTTTCACAGAGGCATCCTTATTCCATCATATGGATTTATAGTAATTTAGTTAACATGTCCCCCCTTTTTTTTTTAATAGATCTTTATTGGAGTATAATTGCTTCACAATATTGTGTTAGTTTCTGTTGCACAACAAAGCGAATCAGCTGTATGCATACACATGTCCCCATATCCCCTGCTCTTGAGCCTCCTTCCCATCCTCTCTATCCCACCCCTCTAGGTCATCGCAAAGCACTGAGCCAATCTCCCTGTGCTATGCTGCTGCTTCCCACCAGCCAACTATTTTACATTCGGTAGTGTATATATGTTGATACTACTCTCACGTCGCCCCAGCTTCGCCCTACTGCCCCATGTCCTCATGTCCATTCTCTATGTCTACCTCTTTATTCCTGCCCTGCAACTAGGTTCATCAGTACCATTTTTTTTTTTTTTTAGATTCTACATATATGTGTTAACATACGGTATTTGTTTTTCTCTTTCTGACTTACTTCACTCTGTATGACAGACTCTAGGTCCATCCACCTCACTACAAATAACTCAATTTCGTTTCTTTTTATGGCTGAGTAAAATTCCATTGTGTATATTTGCCACATCTTCTTTATCCATTCATCTGCCGATGGACGTTTAGGTTGGTTCCATGTCCTGGCTATTGAAAATAGAGCTGCAATGAACATTGTGGTACATGACTCTTTTTGAATTATGGTTTTCTCAGGGTATACTCCCAGTGGTGGGATTGCTGGGTCAAATAGTAGTTCTATTTTTAGTTTTTTGAGGAACCTCCATACTGTTTTCCATAGTGGTTGTATCAATTTACATTCTCACCAACAGTGCAGGAGGGTTCCCTTTTCACCACACACTTTCCAGCATTTATTGTTTGTAGATTTTTTGATAATGGCCATTCTGACCAGTGTGAGGTGATACCTCATTGTAGTTTTGGTTTACATTTCTTTAATAATTAGTGATGTTGAACATCTTTTCTTGTGAGTCTTGACCATCTGTATGTTTTCCTTGGTGAAATGTCTATTTAGGTCTTCCACCCATTTTTTAACTGGATTATTTGTTTTTTTGATATTGAGCACCATGAGCTGTTTGTGTATTTTGGAGATTAATCCTTTGTCTGTTGTTTCAGTTTGCAAATATTTTCTCCCATTCTGAGGGTCGTCTTTTCATCTTGTTTATGGTTTTCTTTGCTGTGCAAAAGCTTTTAAGTTTAATTAAGTCCCATTTGTTTATTTTTGTTTTTATTTTCGTTACTCTAGGAGGTGGGTCAGAAAAGATCTTGCTGTGGTTTATGTCAAAGAGTGTTTTTCCTGTGTTTTCCGCTAAGAGTTTTATAGTGTCTGGTCTTACATTTAAATCTTTAATCCATTTGGAATTTATTTTTGTGTATGGTGTTAAGTAGTGTTCTAATTTCATTCTTTTACATGTAGCTGTCCAGTTTTCCCATCAGCACTTATTGAAGAAGCTGTCTTTTCTCCATTGTATGTTCTTGCCTCCTTTGTCATAAATTAGGTGACCAAATGTGCATGGGTTTATCTCTGGGTATTCTTTTTTTTTTTTTTTTTTTTGCGATACACGGGTCTTTCACTGCTGTGGCCTCTCCCATTGTGGAGCACAGGCTCCAGACGCGCAGGCTCAGCGGCCATGGCTCACGGGCCCAGCCGCTCCACGGCATGTGGGATCTTCCCAGACCAGGGCACGAACCTGTGTCCCCTGCATTGGCAGGTGGACTCTCAACCACTGCACTACCAGGGAAGCCCTATCTCTGGGCATTCTATCCTATACCATTGATCTATATTTCTGTTTCTGTGCCAGTACCATACTATCTTGGTTATTGTAGCTTTGTGGTATAGTTTGAAGTTGGAGAGCCTGATTCCTCCAACTCAGTTTTTCTTTCTCAAGATCGCTTTTGCTATTTGGGGTCTTCTGTGTTTCCATACTAATTGTAAAATTTTTTGTTCTAATTCTGTGAAGAATGCCATTGGTAGTTTGATAGGGGTTGCACTGAATCTGTAGATTGCTTTGGGTAGTATAGTAATTTTCACAATATTGATTCTTCCAATCCAAGAGCATGGTATATTTCTCCATTTGTTTATGTCATCTTTGATTTCTTTCATCAGTGTTTTATAATTTTCTGAGTACAAGTCTTTCACCTCCTTAGGCAGGTTTATTCCTAGGTATTTTATTCTTTTTGTTGCAGTGGTAAATGGGAGTGTTTCCTTAATTTCTCTTTCTGATTTTTTGTTGTATAGGAATGCCAGAGATTTCTGTGCATTAATTTTGTATCCTGCAACTTTACCAAATTCATTGATTAGTTCTACTAGTTTTCTGGTGGCATCTTTAGGATTTTCTATGTATAGTATCATGTCATCTGCAAACAGTGACATTTTTGCTTCTTCTTTTCCAATTTGTATTCCTTTTATTTCTTTTTCTTCTCTGATTGCTATGGCTAGGACTTCCAAAACTATGTTGAATTATAGTGGCGAGAGTGGACATCCTTGTCTTGTTCCTGATTTTAGTGGAAATACTTTCGGTTTTTCACTATTGAGTGATGCTTGCTGTGGGTTTGTCATACATGGCCTTTATTATGTTGAGGTAGGTTCCCTTTATGCCCATTTTCTGGAGAGTTTTTGTCATAAATCAGTGTTGAATTTTGGCAAAAGCTTTTTCTGCGTCTATTGAGATGATCACATGATTTTTATTCCTTAATTTGTTAATGTGATGTATCACATTGATTGATTTGCATATATTGAAGAATACTTGCATCCCTGAGGTAAATTCTACTTGATCATGGTGTATGATCCTTTTAATGTGTTGTTAGATGCTGTTTGCTAGTATTTTGTTCAGGAATTTTGCATTTATGTTCATCAGTGATATTGATCTATAATTTTCTTTTTTTTGTGATATCTTTGTCTGGTTTTGGTATCAGGGTGATGGTGGCTTCATAGAATGAATTTGGGAGTGTTTCTCCCTCTGCAATTTTTTGGAAGAGTTTGAGAAGGATCGGTGTTCGCTCTTCTCTAAATGTTTGATAGAATTCGCCTGTGAAGCCTTCTGGTCCTGGACTTTTGTTTGTTGGAAGATTTTAAATTATGGTTTCAATTTCATTACTTGTGATAGGTCTGTTGAAGCAATTATACTCCAATAATGATCTATTAAAAAAAAAAGTGGGGGTACTGGTCAAACTTGTTTCTAGTTAAGGCAAAAATTAGAAAGATGCAATATCAAAATATACTGAACAAAATCATTCTATATTTGTTGGTAGTATAGCTCTTTTGAGTGGAGAGAACTTTGGTTGCATGTTCTGGACGATCAGTTATCCTCTTTTGTCAGCCTGGTACTGTTAGGCCAAGCAACCTCTTTATTTTAAAGGAGAAAAATAAAATGCCCACAAAACGAAATCATGCTTCCTTATCCTGAAAAATGGACCAACTATCTATAGTCCATATTTATTGTCCCTTCTTTTATACAGAATAGAGTGAGGTCAAAAGAGTGGTTCTTGTCCCCAAGATGCTTATAATCTTAAGAGAAATGAGGATTTATAGAAACACTTGTATTATAAGTAGACTAGAATAACTGATATATTAACCATACTACCAATATGAAGAGGGAATACAGAGGAAACAGTGACACATTCTGCTTGAGGAAGTTGGGGAAGGCTTAAGGAGGATGTAGTATGTGAGCTGAAACTTTAAAAATTAAAAGCAGTTCATTAGATGCAGGCCTGTTGAGGAGCTTATAGCTACATACTTAATACACTGAGCCTAGAAATAGTTTCCACTTACTGTGCCTTGCAAGCATTGTAAGAGTTATTTTCCTCAAGTCAGTGATGTATGATGCAGAAAAACAGAAGTGAACTTTACCAAAGGAAATGTGTGTTACATTATGTCACATGAAAGGTCAGTTGTTGCCTAGATATTTTTTAGATTTCTGTGCCCTGATTGCCGCAAGAGCCAATGAAGTTTTGGTTGTTGCCCAGATGATTGGTTTTTTGTTTTGTTTGTTGGTTTTTTTCTGGTCACACAACTGTAAAATAGAGTTCAAGGCTGTCTATAGTTTAAAGACTGATAACTTCCTAAGACACACTTCAACTTTGGAAGACATAATGGTAAATTAGTTCTTTACATCTTGTAGAGCCTTATAGATTATATTTTTTTTCAGATTTTCAAAAATTTTATTCTATTTAATTTTATTTTTAAAGCTTATTTATAGTAAGAAAGTTGGACAAGATTAAAAAAAAAGAAATAATGGTCTGTTTAGATCTGACTTTAAATTATATGGGAATCAGACTTGTTCTTTGCTCTCAGTACCATCATACTTGTTTTGGGACCCCACTAGATTCTCATTTCCTTGACTGTTTTATTTCTTCAACTGATACATTCCTCCCTATCAGCAGTCTTCTGGTATCATTTCCTTATTTGCCTCCCTAGACTCTGAAACCGATCCTTTTGACCACGCTCACTTTTGGATCACTATAGAATCAATTGGAGTTGGCCTTACCGTCCTTCTCTTGTAAAGCTCAGACATATATATATATATATATATATATATATATATATTTATATATATTTTTTTTTTTTTGCGTTACGTGGGCCTCTCACTGTTGTGGCCTCTCCCGTTGTGGAGCACAGGCTCCGGACACGCAGGCTCAGCGGCCATGGCTCACGGGCCCAGCCGCTCCACGGCATGTGGGATCTTCCCGGACCGGGGCACAAACCCGCGTCCCCTGCATCGGCAGGCGGACTCTCAACCACTGCGCCACCAGGGAAGCCCTCAGCTATATATTGCATAGTTCTGCAACATTTCGTGTGAGTGTTCATAATGGAGAGAAGGTAAATGTTAGCTTAGTCTGCAGCTCCAGCTCTTATAAACTTCTCAAGCCACTTGCCATTTATCTTTTGCTACCACCACCCTATGGAGACTTTTGCTGCTAATAGCAGCTCCTTAGTGTTATAGTTCAGCGGTCCCCAACCTTTTTGGCACCAGGCACCAGTTTCAGGGAAGACAGTTTTTCCACGGACGGTGGGGTGGGGGGATGGTTCAGGTGGTAATGAGAGTGATGGGGAGTGATGGCGAGCGGCAGATGAAGCTTCGCTCGCTCATCTGCCACTCATCTCCTGCTGTGAGGCCGGGTTTCTAACAGGGCGGACTGGTACCGGTCTGCGGCTCGGGGGTTGGGGACCCCTGTTATAGTTATTGAATTAATCCTCTCCTACATGACTTGCAGAAAGCTTTGACTTTGTTGACCCCTGATTCCTTAAAGCAATCTCTTCCCTTGACTTCCAAAGCACCACAGTTTTCTTACTACCCACATTGATTCTCCTTTTCAGTCTCCTTCTAGGACTTCCTATGCTCACCCCTTTCCCATTATCAAGGGGACTCAGCACTCAGTCTTATGTCTTTTCCCACTCTATGTATCTTCCCGTGGTGACTCCATTAAAATCTCTGGCTTCAAATGTATTTTATAAGCTTATGACTCCCAAATTTATTGCCATTTTTGAAACATTAGCTGATATATCTCAGTATTTCCTGTTCCCCATTGGTTTACCACTCAACAAAAATAAAAACAAAACCCAAAATGCAAAGTAGCAGATTTTTCTAGGCTCACAAGTCTTGGGAGGAAGTGACAAGACTTCAATGAGGAAATAGCTGCATGGTGTATCTAGGCAGACATGGTTTGGACACTTGAATCAATGTTCCCCTGATTTGTCTCCAAAATAATTGTGTGGGACTACAAAACTGTGAGATACTGGCATGAGGAGAAACCTTAGAGATATTCTTTCGTCTATTTTACAGGTGAATAGTAAGTGGCAGAGATAGTACTAGAACCCAAACCATCCAGAGATGCTCTACCTGCTGCCATCTCAGGACCTAATAATGTGGTACTCTTCCCCTAAATCTGAGTTAGTTTAAGGATATCAAGAGAAATCCCTGTTTCTATACAGACAGAATAATAACTAATAGGTGATCCCAGGAGATTTCAGTTATATTAGTTGTTACAATTGGTTTATAACAATATAACATCGCACATGTTGAAACTTTAATAGCAATATATATATGTGTGTGCGAAAAAGACATTAGTAAGAGAAACTTTGAAACTTTTTACTCTAATCATATGCCTACTTTTAGCCAGTATTTATGAAGGCCAACATTATTCCTCTTCAGTAACTGTATTTCCCTGTTTTCTCCAAGGGTCATGTGAAAGACTGTGTATAATTCAGAACAGTTATTTCTACATTGAGAAAAAAATACCTCATATTTAAATCAATTCAAGTCTCTTCCTGACGTCTAGGCTGTATCTAGGACACATCTGGACATTTGGAAACATCCAAATTTGACTGAGTTTTCTAGCTTTCAACAGAATATTTAGTAAATAAAAGAATGAGGAGCTTATACTAATCATTGTTTTTCTAAAGGCAAGAGCATGTCAGTGGAGCCTATATCACTATAGCGCAGCCGTTATTTCTTGTCATACATCAGACTTGCCCCACTTTAGTGGAGGAGGCTGACATTCAACGGGTGTGGTTTTTGAGGTTGCCAGATGGCCTTGCCATGACTTAAAATAGCTCTCTCTGGTTGCCAGATGGCCTGGGGAAGCAGCAAACACAAGCCTCATTGACCATAGAACTTGGTGTCTTAGGACTGAAAGCTCTTTCAGGATACCTTTTAAGTTTCTGTGTTTAAATATCTGGAGCATTTCAAGCCTTAAACCAAGATCTGGCTCCTCTTCTCCTCCTACCTTTAGTGAAAACAGAGGGTAAGAATTGATTTGGGGCACAGAAAGTGAATGCTGACATTTCACCATTCCCCCTGAGAACATATTATTAGTCATTAACTACTTTCCAGAAGAAAGTATCCCTTCTTCAGCCTAAATCCTTTGGAAACTGTGTGAATAAGAGATGTGGAGAAACCTCATGGGGAGCCTATTCTGAGAGTCTGCAATATGTACCTTAAGGTACCTGGCAGGGGTGGAGGAAGCAGCCTCATATATACTCTTCAGGTCCAATTCCCCATTGTGTGTAGATGCATAAAATGCAATTTACTTCCAGTTATTGAATGATAATGTCTTGAAAATGAGAAAAACAACTGTCTTGAAGGAAAAGTCAAAGAGCATTATTTAGGGAAGGGAATTACTTTTCCTACTTATAGAATGGAAAAATGAGATAAATTGGTTTGAAAAGAGGAAAATAAATATATTGTAAGGAAGATTTTATTTATCAAACATTTATTGAGGGCTTCCCTGGTGGCGCAGTGGTTGAGAGTCCGCCTGCCGATGCAGGGGACATGGGTTTGTGCCCCGGTCCGGGAAGATCCCACATGCCGTGGAGCGGCTGGGCCCGTGAGCCATGGCCGCTGAGCCTGCGCTTCCGGAGCCTGTGCTGCGCGGCGGGAGAGGCCACAACAGTGAGAGGCCCGCGTACCGCAAAAAAACAAAAAAACATTTATTGAGTACCTGCTACATGCCAGAGATAGTTCTAGGCTCTGGATATATAATAGTCAGTGGACTAGGCCTCATGGGCTTCCCACTCTAGTGGAAGGGATGGCAGGAGACCTAACCCAGTGTGTGTGTGTTTGTGTGTGTGTGAAGAGAATCAAAGGACATTCCCCTAAAGAGGTGATGTTTAAGCCGAGACCTGAAAGAGGTTAAATGGACAAAGTCCTCAGTTTAGTTCGGCTTCATTTTCAATGATCCTGTTACAAAACAAGACAAAAATTCAGTTCTAGATCTTTTATTTTTCCTACCCATTGATGGTTGCCTGTCAGAGATACAATTCTAATTTCAACAGGAGATAATTGGATTGCTATCTCTTTTTCTAACCCTTGCATAGACATTTATTTCTTGTATCCCCCTTGGCAACCACAAGTCTGTTCTCTATGAGGGATGATGTCTTAATAGTCTCTGTTCAGGTACAATATAGCTCTATGATGAGTAAACAAAGAACTCAAGATGGATGAAGAAAAAAAAATAGCTGCTTTCACAGCATCATCTTGCATTGAGAAAAGTATATCAAAATATCCTTCTTCCCATACAGTTTATTCAATCCGTAACAAACTTATTGAGCATCTACCACGTGCAGGCCCTGTGTTTGTCATGGAGATACGATGGTGAGCAAAATAGACATTGTACTGGCTCTTGTGGAGTGTATAGTCTGATGGAGGAAGACAGACTTCATATAAATAATCACTCAGGTATCTAGTTCCTAAGTCTATCAAAAGAGACAATGTAGGTAAAAACATTGAAATAAAAGATTTTAGCTGGGACTTCCCTGGTGGTGCTGTGGTTAAGAATCCGCCTGCCAGTGCAGGGGACATGGGTTCGATCCCTGGTCTGGGAAGATCCCACATGCCGCGGAGCAACTAAGCCCGCGAGCCACAGCTACTGAGCCCGCGTGCTGCAATTACTGAAGCCCGTGTGCCTAGACCCCATGCTCTACAACAAGAGAAGCCCTCGCTCTCGCAACTAGAGAAAGCCTGTGCACAGCAACGAAGACCCAACACGACCAAAAAATAAATTAAAAAAAAAAAGATTTTAGCTAAATATAGCAGGAAAGTTTAAAGTTTTGTTCGATTTTTGGCTATAACTCATGGTTTCTTCCTCTCTTCCCCTCATCCTCCTGCAATAATTATTTAAACTTAAGACTTCTGTAGTAAAAATATCATAAATTATTGTTTATTTTGGTTATTTTATTACTTGGCTTGCCTCGATGGCCAATGGCAAAATGCATTTTGGGGTAAACACCAGTCTGATTTACCCCCAAGTTGTTTTCCAATATTTAGTGAGTCAGAATTCCATTTTTTCATGGAAGTTTTGGAGCTCTGAAAAATTATCAACATCCATAATCAGGGGTGTATATTCTTGCACATTAAGAATATGAAAGGACAAATAGCTACAGAGGTATAAAATATGATTAACAGTCATTTGCACTGCTATCCACATGTCAGGAAGACTACTCTTAGAAGCTTATGAAGTAATTATATGTAGCCCAACATATTTTTTTCTGGCTCCAGATCTAAGAAAATAACTTAAAATAACTTTTAATTTTTTTAGTATTAGAAGGTAGACACTGGAGGAGCAAACTAACCTCTTTAATATGGCAGGACAACATACTACTAGTCAGTTGATGTTTCATAGTTTCTTTTGAAATTTATGGACATAAATTAGAAAAAAATCCCAGAATTAATTTCTTTTCTTTCTAATTTTTTTCTTGTTTGCCTTCCTTCCTTTTCCTTATTTTTCCTTCCTTTTCCTTCACTCCCCTCCCCTGCCCTCCCTTCCCCTTTCTTTCCCTTCCCTTCCTTTCCCTTCTCTTTTCTTTTTTCCCAAATGCTGTCATGTGGACCTCTGAGCTGTGTTGCTAATATTCATGATACATATGCTACTGATAGATAGTAAACAAGTATGGGGGTGAGAGGGCACACGAAATGGTGTGATGATATTGGAGAATACTTTCCACAGATATTTGATTTCTCAGGTCAAGGAAACTGCTAATAATCTGAAAAGGAAAGGCTTATTTACTACTTTTGCTTAATGCTGTGAAAATATGATCTTTAGTCGTAGTCTGTTGTTAAATTGCTTACTGTTTTAATAAAAATACTAGAGCTGAATTGCTAAGAATAAAGATAGCAAGTTAAGAAAGATGGAATAAAAGAAATGAAAAAATAAAAGAGTGAAACACCACTGACATCATCACCACTAAAGTAGATACTTCCCCAAATCAATGTCCTACCTCTGTTCATCTTCCTGGCCATAGATAGCAGCCAGATAAGAACTGTATAAAGAAGCAGTGAATAGAACAGTGGTTACCACAGGCGGGGAGGTAGAGGAAGTGGGGAGATGTTGGTCAAAGTGTACAAAGGTGCAGTTATGTCAGATGCATAAGTCTAGAGATCTAATGCATGGCATGATGGCTGTAGTTGATCATACTGTAGCGAATGCTGAAAATTTGCTAAACGTTCTTGCCACATGTACACAAAAGGTGACTACGTGAGGTGATGGCGTGTTCATTAGCTTGACAGTAGTAATCATTTCACTATGTATGTGTATATCAAATCATGTTGTATGCCTTAAATATATGTAATTTTTATTAAAAAACATATATAAGATGCACTTCTTATGCTCTAAATCATGCATTCTCTGCAGGGTGATATCATCGCCAAGGAGTTGACAGTTAGTTTATACACAGTATATCTACCACATTAACATTTCATGGAGGAGGGGAGTGATGTTAAAAAATGTCTAAAAAGTTCTTCAGGGGAAGGAAATAATGAAAACAAATGCTTGAGAAACACCGCCCTTGATGGTATGTTTGTGCTGTGTAGAGCAGATAATTTACTTCTGGTGAAATTACTTAAATCTTGGGGTTTTTTTTTATTATTCTGCTGTAAGATTAGGCGTTTATTCTTTTTTTTAATTACATAAATCTTAAAGAATTTGCTATTTATGTTACAACATCAACTAGGAAATGACCATGGTAGGATGAAGTCAAAATAGTAGCACAGCTAATAAATGACAGACGAGCCTGAGACAAATGGATAGTCTTCTCAGTAGCCTTACTATAAATCTAACAAAGCAGGACCCAAACAGACTCATATTGGCAATAAAAAAGGGGAAGGATGTAAATCCTTCTTTGCTTATTTACAGAATCTATAGTTTTCATGTGTACATGTACAGTAGCCATTCTCTAACTTGCCAGATTAACAGAGGTTCTCCATACTCTCTGGAATACATCCTGGCTGAGGTCCATGGCACTTGGAACACTCCAGGCTAGTAGGCTACTTGCTAGTACAGCTCATGCTTCTGTTCTTCCCAGTTGAGTCATATGCTTACAAGAGTCAACTTGGTTTTTTCCCAAACCTGTTAATACCATTTGCATTTGTTACCATACTTAGTTATTATTCAAGAAAATAGCAGGCAAGTGTAGGAAGTCAAAAAGAAAGAGGATTATTGTTTCTACAAACACTGAGTTGAATGCTTTAGAAAGAACCAATAAAGAGAGTCACAAATTTAAATTGAGAAGAGTCAAGGTGGTTGTACACTTGTGCCCAGCCACGTTCAAGTTCAGGTATGGAGAAGGTAGAGCTTTGGATTTAGCCAATTTGGGGGTTTTACCAGAGGAGTATGAAGGAGGAAAAGAAGACCTAGGGAGTTAAAGGTATATGTGAGTTAGTGAATATAGTGATGGATATTGGACTTTAAGATGGCTAAGGAGGAAAATGAGAACATGAAGGTTGTGAGAGACACTGAAAAGAGGGTAGGCTTGGTCAAATGGAAGGGGTTGAGGGCAAGAGAGTCATCTGAAATATTGGAGGTTGTAACTGGAGAATGGAATGCTTGAAATTGAGACTACAGAGGGGGTGCAATTAATGGTAATGACAAGCTAGGATTGGGTGGTTGTAGTGTTGTAGAGGACAACTCAATAGGGGTGAATGAAAAGGATATGAGAGGCCAGGTTATATTGGATGGATATTGAAACCACCAAGAACTATTCCAGGAATAGGGTTGGAGGGAGACAGTGAAATGGCTCAAGGAAGAAAGAGTGACATGCGAATTAGTAAGTAGCAAATATATAAAAGACAGAGAAGGTTGTGGGCTGCCATAGCTGGGAAAAGCGTTGTGGAGGAATGGGGTTACCTCTGGGTGTTGAAGGCTGAAGAGTCAGGTTGGGATGGACAGAGAGAACAGAGGAAGGTGTTTCAAGCTGTGGGTCACAGAATAAGCAAAGACCAAATGGCAGGAAGGAGCATAGTATGATTTTGAGGTCGGTGAGTTCACCAGGTGTCGCAGCTTCAGATTGTGAAACGTTTGGAATGTTGGACTGAGGATTCTTGTTTTTGTGCTTTTAACTTTTTCTGTAGAAAAGTAATGATTGTTTGGCTGCTGCCTTTTTCAAATTCTCTCAAAGCGCTAATCTTTACTGATGTTATCATGCGAATCAGATTCACTCTTGCATTGAAGCTGTGAGAAACTGCCTGTACTTATAAACAGAGCTAAATAGTCAAACACATTAAAATATAAAAGGACAGGTGGAAACAGATTAGAAAACAAAAATTTAGTGTACACTTCATAGGCTATATTTTCAGATGCTTGTGTCTGGTAAACCTCAGCGTCTTTATGTTTGAACCCTGATCTTAGAACTCTTTATCTTAGAATGCCACACCTTCAAATTAGTAGGGGTTTTTCCACAGAACTAAAAGTAAACTAAGTTAATTCTGCCATTTCTACTTCCCTTTAGCTTTCCATTTACTATTTTTATAAAACACAATAACAATTTACTGATTTGGGAAGAGATATTGAACTTTCATGAGAACTTATATATAGGGTTAGTCTGACCAGGGTCTTCTATTTCTTTAGCTAGAACAACATGCAAAGGCAAGTTACCAGAAAGCTTCTACTTGAGGTGTAATCAGAATAAAGGTGGGCTTCCCTGGTGGCGCAGTGGTTGAGAGTCCGCCTGCCGATGCAGGGGACACGGGTTCGTGCCCCGGTCTGGGAAGATCCCACGTGCCGCGGAGCAGCTGGGCCCGTGAGCCGTGGCTGCTGGGCCTGCGCCCGCGTACCACAAAAAAAAAAAAAAAAAAAAAAGAATAAAGGTAATTTTTTGACTAGACAAATACCTGGTGACATCAGGTTATGTGTTCCCAATGTGTCCATCTCCAAAAGGGCCTCCTGGTGGGAAAAGAGATGGAACACTCAAAAGTTTCATTGAAGAGACTTTACCAAAGGGACTCTTTACAGGGGTGTGGGCAGAGTTAAGGGAACTAACAAACATGACGAAGCACATAGGGGAGTAGCGTATTTGGGATGCTGTTATTGTTCCTCGGCCTGAAGGGACAGGGAGAGTGAGTGGCATTAGAGTTGTAACCATGGATAGGGGCAACCAACAGGTGCTGTGGCCCTAAGCAGAGGAATGCACCACTGCCAAAACCTTGCCAGTCAGGGGAGGTGCAGACAGAACAAATACCCTCGTCTCTCTCTTCTCACCCTCTAGTCTCATTCAGTTGGTGGAACCCAACTGGAAGCCAGAAGGCAAGAGAGCCTAGATGATGTAGCCAAAGTGGTCAGCCTCTTACAGCAAGAAAGAGAAAAGCCAAGAATAGATCTGGAGAGAAAAAAGAGAATGACCAACACCCTACTTTTTCAACACTTTGATTCAATAAAAAATCTCCAAAAATTATTTTTGTTATTAAGCCACTGATGGGTTTAGAACTGGGCTCAATAAGTAGAACACACTGGGGAATAATCCAAATGAATGGCAGGTAGAAGCCAAAATACCATGTTTGTGACTGGTCAACTTAGGTTGACGGGAACAGCTTGGTGGGAAGACCTATGAATCCACAGCTGAGCCCAAAATTCATCAGTCTTCTCCACCCTGTCTCAGATGGCACCAAACCATGTGGGAGAGAAAGCAGAAATGTATGCTTTCTGTGGCCAGTTTGCCTCCCTTCCTCAAAGGAAGATGGGGAACAAAGGGGCAGGCCCACCCACCGGGGAAAGCTGGAAGTGTAAAGCCCAGTGTATGGCCTCTGAGGGCAGCTTATGCCCAGGAGGAAAATGGGTGAGGCTGGACCACTTGTGCCTGATTACTCTTCTCAAACTTATAGGCAGAGAGGTCTCTCCACTGCCTTGGAGCAGGGTGAAGGAAGGGCATTGGAGGGGACTGCTTTTTCTCCACCACAGTTTCTCATTCACTGACTTATTCAACTTAGATGCTTTCAGGAGTTAGGCATCCTACAGAAGCAGGGAATGCAACGACGAAGAGGATACGATTTATCCCTAGATGGTAATAATAAGAACTGCTAATGGTTACTGAGGATGCTCCTTAAGGCAGGATGTATTTTTCATTCCTTTCTCATGAAATATTCACAGCCACCATATTAGACAGATACTATTACTAACTTTATTTTACAATTTGAAGAAACTGAGGCTTAGCAAAGTTAAGGGACTTGCTTAAAGTCACCGATTAGTTAGGGGCAGAGCTAGGATTTAAATCCTACAGTCTGGCTCCAGAGCTAGTGTTCCTAACTCTGTCCCATGTCACAGGTCAGTGCTGGAAACAGGCTTGTGAACAAATAATTACAGTGTAATGAATGACGTAAGTGCGAATGGAGGGCTGTACAACGTGCGAAGGGAGAGAGGAAGGACTGACTACACAGGTCTATGTGTACAACATTTGTGCGATTTCCCTTGTCCATTGCCAGAAATGAACATAGTGGTGTCTTTATTGTTACTATACATGAAGTCAGATACAGAGCTCAATTCATGCTGCCCTGCTGTCCCTCCCAAGCATAACAGCACTTAAAATAATTTCTT
The DNA here is from genome assembly GCF_003676395.1 of Aethalodelphis obliquidens. NCBI lineage: Eukaryota > Metazoa > Chordata > Mammalia > Artiodactyla > Delphinidae > Aethalodelphis > Aethalodelphis obliquidens. The sequence continues at coordinate 31,892,123 of NW_020837946.1, read as the reverse complement.
CCTGACATCTTGGACCCCTTCCAAGAGTTCTGTTCCAGCTTTTGGATAAGGCAGAAACAGGAAGAGGATTTCCTAATGTTCCCTGACTAGAGACCTAAGTTGGAATTCAGAATCATTTTGTGATTATCATTGTTAAGATTCTGTTGTCCTATAATATGTATATGTGTGTGTGTGTGTCAACTATATTATATAACAGCCGTGATACATGTGCTACAAAAATATCACTAAAATCAGCTGTGAGATTGGTGAAATTCCTATACTTCTCTCTATATAGGTCTTATGTCAAATGAAGTTGATTTTCTCTTTATAAAGTGGAATTCTCTCAAACATTTATTTTTGCTATGAATTTATCATAATTTAGTAGTCACAATGTCTGCTAATAATGGAAGACAAATCTACTTTTCTGTTTCATGCCTCTGGGTAGAAATTTTTTCAACTTGGCCCCCTTTGGTGAATCACCTCACAGCTCATCTTTTTTTTTTTTTTTTTTTTTGCGGTACACGGGCCTCTCACTGTTGTGGCCTCTCCCGTTGTGGAGCACAGGCTCCGGACGCGCAGGCTCAGCGGCCATGGCTCACGGGCCCAGCCGCTCCGCGGCATGTGGGATCTTCCCGGACTGGGTCACGAACCCATGTCCCCTGCATTGGCAGGCGGACTCTCAACCACTGTGCCACCAGGGAAGCCCTCACAGCTCATCTTTGACATACTGAACATCCATACCTTTGGTTTTTATATCACTCGATCCTAGAGGAGGTTTCATGAGGTTTGTATGACCAGACTGGATAAACAGGTGCTGCCTGCTGCCGCCAAGTGATGGCCTATTCATGCCAGGATATTAAGCACATCCTGCAGTTCAGTGTAAACACCAGGTGGGATTCTAATCCACTCAGCACAGAGTCCCTTACTCTTTCCTCCTGAATGAATGAAAATCTCTGGAAAGTCCCTGCTTAGAAATTCTCTAAAACTTTTGAAGTCAGTGAGTCTCACTCTAAAAGGAACCAAAAAGAGGGCTGGATCCATGCCTCCCATGCCTCCCCTATTCACTGCATATTTCTTGGAGTGACCTCAGAAACACACAGGAAAGTTCCAAGTTAACATGTAGCCCTCTTTTTTTGTACTAGGTTATACAGGGTTTCAGGGTTTCAAGGTTGGAGAAATCCTCCCTCCTTTCCAAAGGTGAAATTGCCTGGGAGTTTTGCACTCCTGACTCATTACTACTTTTTTCTCCTTTTAGGACTAGAGAGAAGACAAAGTGAGACAAGCTAAACCTTACAACAATGGGATAAACTCTGGTCTTAAAGCAGGGTCTTTGGTCTGTAGAATAAATGGTGACACTACTTAGACCCACCCAGATCCATCATCAATGAAGTTTCCCAGGAGGAGGTACAGCCTAGCTTACTGATTGGCCAGATGTCAGCACACAAAGGTGCATGGACACTGTAGCTCTCTTCTCATGGCCTTTTCTTCCTTAAGCATACCAGTATATCATACAGGCATAGGTGGTCTGATAAATGGAATAATTTTGGAGGGGGGCACAGTGCAATAGCTTTGAAGGAAAAGAGGCTAGGTCTTCTGATAACTTATTCATCGTCAAAGGAATAATCTGAAAATTGACCATTGTGGCAAACTGCTGGCTGTCTCCCAATATTGATTCTCCCCCTTTTTTTCTATGGTAACAGAATCCCCAATATGTAGCTGGGAACAACCTTGAAGTTCTGTTGGTCATATGACTAAGTTTTGGCTAATGGAATATAAGCAGAAGTGATGCCATTTCTGAGTTGTGTCCTTAAAGGAAGGGACAGGCCATCCTTTTCTCCATCTTACCCTCCAGTTGGCTGGAATGTGAGTGTGAAGATGATCCATCCTAGATCATGTGGGTCCAAGGATGGCCAAGGTACATGATAGAAGGCACCTGGGTCTCTGAGCCTTGAGCCGCCACACCAGACCTGGGCTACTTACCCCCAGACTGTTAGATGAGAAAGGAAAAACCACCTGTTGTGTTTAAACCCTTATTATCTTGGGTCTCAGGACTATCCTAAGTTGATGACTTTGGATTTCAATAGAATAGAGTCTTTTAGTTGAGAACATTGCCTTGTTAATTTAACTCATCTGTTTCAACAGGTAGCCTTCCTTTTCTCAGAGCTCTGTAGCTTCCAGTTAGGGTGCTGCCTTTTGGGGGGTTACACAGAGAAAGAAAGGGCTGTGAAATTAGGCCTCAGGTCGAATAGGGAGTGGAGATATAGACTTTTCACTTAGACCCCAAAATCCTGTTTGATCCTGTTGTTAGGACATCTATGAAATTTCCATATTCTATCCCAGGAAAAGAACTTTAATTTTTCTTTGATGCCACATTCTTCTTTAGCCAGCAATACAAGAAAACCACTGTTTGCTGTGGTTTTTTGGCAGAACTCTGAAGTGTGGCCTGGATCTGGGAACCCACAATCCAAGAATAAGGCACCATTTACATACAAAATTGTTGAATTTGGGTAGAAACTAATTCCAGCTATGCTTGTGAAGCCACTGCCTTGCAGGGTTAAAAAAAGAGCTTATTTTTAAAGTGTGTTTCACTGTTTACTGGTGACTACCAAAATAATTATTTCCTGTGTGGGTCACAGGGAGTGAGGTAATCCCAAGGAAAATGTTCCATTGTGCTTACTGGGCTGGGCAGTGCAGCAGCTCCAGACATTCCCTTAAAGGAAAGGTAATCGTGCTGAATGATAAAGTCTGATTCATATGCCCCTTGGAGGGAGATCCATTTTCTACTTGTTACTTTCAGGATCTTATGAGAGATGGCAAATGTGACCATACACATACACATACACATACACAGAGTAGCATGTCTGTGGGTGCCCTTATCATGTTGGTTCATTTAAATAGTTTTATAGATGTTTGAGAAGGAGAATGTCTTTAGGAGCCAAGATAATGCTCTCTGCCCCTAACAGTGTAAAAGAAGAAACTTACCTTGTACAAGTTGTTATTGGTTTACTTGAGCCACTTGAGGGCATGCTTCATTTGCCTTTGTCTTCCCAGCCCATACTAATGGGCCCATCACTGAATGCAATGCTCATTAACCATCTGTGGATGAAAGTATATAGCTTGTAAAGGAAGTGAATTCCAGGGAGGGGACTACTACTCCAAAACTGATTTCCTCGGTACCATGACAATGAGATGAGAGAGTTTGCCAGAAGGTATGTCTGGCCAGCCAAGATTGGAGCATCCCTGAGCTATCAAACTCCATGGTTCCAGTGGTTAAACAGTTCTGTGCTTCCAAACTCCATCTTCCCTGGAGTGATAGGCATAGAATTTTCCACACAAATGTGTTACATACTGGCACAGCAAGTAGAGTGAACTGTAGCAGCTGGATCAACAGGGGACAAACGAGGCCAAATGGGATACTACTTCTGGTCCTAAAGCAGAGGAATGCTTTTTTTTTTTTTTTTTGTGGTACGCGGGCCTCTCACTGTTGTGGCCTCTCCTGTTGCAGAGCACAGGCTCCGGACACGCAGGCTCAGCGGCCATGGCTCACGGGCCCAGCCGCTCCACGGCATGTGGGATCTTCCCGGACCGGGGCACGAACCCGTGTCCCCTGCATCAGCAGGCGGACTCTCAACCACTGTGCCACCAGGGAAGCCCAGAAATGCTTTTTAATATATACTACCTGATACTTCACCCTGCCGAACCTTCCATTGCTGCTCTGGTTTAAGAGTATAACACGTATGTTACAGATTACAGAGCTGCATATCATAAAAGGCAATGTTCACCACTGATTAATCCACTCACCCAATTTTTATGGAGTGCCTGCTATGTGTTAGGCATTGTATTGGTGCTGGGGTTTGGAGGTGAACAAGCCAGATGTGGTCCCTGCCCTTAAGAATTTAGCCTCTAATAGAAGAGATAGACAAAAAACACACACCAAAAATTACAAATTGTGGCAATTTAAGAAAAACAAACTGGATTTTGAGGTAGGGAATAAAAGAAGTACCCAATTTACATAAAGTGCTCAGAAATGACTGTCAGTGGGAGGAGTGAACCCTGGGAAGAGTGTGAAGGGGAAGAACTTTCCAGGCAGAGGAAAGAGTTCATATTAAGGAACTGATACCTTAAAGAAATTGGTGTTTCAGAGGACAAAAAAAACAATGCTCATGGGTTTGCAGCAGAGTGAGTGACAGGGAGAGGCTGCCCTAACTGGCAGAAGTCCTCCAAGGATTTTTTTATCTACTGTCGAGGAGTATTTACAGGGCAGGCAGGGGGCTTGACATCGTTATCCAGAGGAAGAGGTCTGAGCTTGAGTGTGCTCCTTCCACTACATGTTCAAAGTCTTGTCTCAGCAACTATATGTCCCATTCTGTCAAGTAATGATGAGCAAAATGGAAAGTTGGAATTCATCTGAAATGTAGGAGAAAAGCAAGTGCAGGTGGAACTGTAGAGCTTAGTATTGTCACCCAAGTATCAGGCTAAAATGAGCAAACCATGGTTGGGAGTGACCATCCACACCTGGTTAGTCTTTGGAACTGGAGGCTAAGGAGAATACTGACATTCAGGTCTACACTGTTATGTACACTTTCTGCTCCTTGATCTTCCAGGATATAGACATGTGGGAAGTGTCTTTTATAGGTGTCATTAGGATGCTGTCAGATTCCAGTACTGAGATTATAGGGCATGCAGTGCTCTGTGTGTGTGTGTGTGTGTGTGTGTGTGTGATCCATGTGTAGATTGATGAGATGCTGACGGCAGCCAGATGTACCGACTTAAGCAGGGGTTCTTGACCAGGGGTCTGATGTAATCTTGGGCAGGAAAAAAATTACATCTTTATTTTCATTAACCTCTCTAACTGAAATTTAGCATTTTGGCAATGTATTTAGGCAACAAACCACAGTAATTTTAGCAGTACTGGTGACTTTGCCATCAATAGAAATTACAGATATTTTCATATCACATAGTTCTTGCAGGTGTCTCAAAATATCACTTATGCTAATCACTACTTCAAAATTACAGTAGTTACCACACCATAGCTAGATCTTGTCATTTGATATATTAATAAAGCAAATTTTTATGATATCACATTTTAAAAAATATTTAAAAACTGCATTTCAATCCTTCTGGTTTTCTTTGCAATCCTATGTGGGCTTTTTTTTTTTTTTTTTTGCATTTCAGAATAAGATTGTGAGAAGGGGCTTTTAGGCTCCCAGACTGCCAAAGGGGTCCCTGACACAAAAGAGATTAAGAATTGCCAGACTGAAGATGGTGTTTTGGGAACCCTAGCCCACCTTCTTCTCAGTCTGCTGGTTTTCCGAATAAGGTTGTATTCCTTGCCTCACCTCCCAATTTATTGGCCTGTAACAAATTTGGCTTAGCCAGTCAGGAACCTCGTTGCTTGTGGCTAGCTGGCCCCAGTCAGGTGATATTGGGGCAAGGCCCTAGCAGCTGCCGGGACCATTTGTACTGAGGATCTTCCCTTCAAAATTCCCTGAAGCATCACTGACTACCCCAGCACTTGGCAGTTGGAGCAAGGAATCGACAAACTTCTGCAAGTTGGTGGACTCAATTTTGGAGGGCTGTTCACTGCTATGAATCTTTAATCTTAAAAGCTGAAGGAAAAATGGAGTCTGAATTCTTTTGTCAGGTCACTTCAACCTCTTATTGGAAGATTATCCAAAAGCATTATCTGCTTATCAGAGATACTACAGTTTACAGTCTGACTATTGGAAGGGCAATTAAAGCATTTCAAGAGTTGCTTTATGTTGATCGCAGCTTTTGTCGAGCCAAGGAATTTCATTTATGACTTGGGCTTATGTTCAAAGTGAACACAGACTATGAATCTAGTTTAAAGCATTTTCAGTTAGCTTTGATTGACTCTAAGCCCTGTACTTTGTCCAGTGTTGAAATTCAGTTTCGTATTGCCCACTTGTATGAAAACCAGAGTGAAAATAAATATTAAAACTCAAGCTGCCATGGCCACCCGCCTCTCAAGTGCCAGCGCAGCCTGGAGACTCTGGCCCCCCCCAAGTTCACCTGCGGTCGCACAAGCTTGAACGCATCACACAGTTGGTGGACAGCAAGTTGCTGTGTGGCTGACAGGGTCTTGGTGCTTTGGCCGGGTGTCAGGCCTGAGCCTCTGAGGTGGGAGAGCCGAGTTCAGGATATTGGTCCACCAGAGACCTACAGGTCCCACATAATATCAAATGGCGAAAGCTCTCCCAGAGATCTCCATCTCAATGCTAAGACCCAGCTCAACTCAATGACCAGCAAACTACAGTGCTGGACACCCTATGCCAAACAACTAGCAAGACAGGAACACAACCCCACCCATTAGCAAGAAGCTGCCTAAAATCATAATAAGTTCACAAACACACCACCGGATGTGGTCTTGCCCACCAGAAAGATAAGATCCAGTCTCATCCATCAGAACACAGGCACCCGTCCCCTCCACCAGGAGGCCTACACAACCCACTGAACCAAACTTACCCACTGGGAGCAGACGCCAAACACAATGGGAACTACGAACCTGCAGCCTGTGAAAAGGAGACCCCAAAGACAGTAAGTTAAGCAAAATGAGAAGACAGAGAAACACACAGCAGATGAAGGAGCAAGGTAAAAACCCATCAGACTAAACAAATGAAGAGGAAATAGGCAGTCCACCTGAAAAAGAATTCAGACTAATGATAGTAAAGATGAGCCAAAATCTTGGAAATAGAATGGAGAAAATACAAGAAACATTTAACAAGGACCTAGAAGAAGTAAAGAGCAAACAAAAATGATGAACAGCACAATAAATGAAATTAAAAATTCTCTAGAAGGAATCAGTAGCAGAATAACTGAGGCAGAAGAATGGATAAAGTGACCTGGAAGATAAAACAGTGGAAATAACTACCGTAGAGCAGAATAAAGCAAAAAGAATGAAAAGAACTGAGGATAGTCTCAGAGACCTCTGGGACAACATTAAACACATCAACATTTGAATTATAGGGGGTCCCAGAAGAAGAAGAGAAAAAAAAAGGGACTGAGAAAATATTTGAAGAGATTATAGTTGAAAACTTCCCTAACATGAGAAGGGAAATAGTCAACCAAGTCCAGGAAGCAGAGAGATTCCTATACAGGATAAATCCAAGGAGAAACATGCTAAGGCACATATTAATCAAACAGTCAAAAATTAAATACAAAGAAAAAATATTAAAAGCAGCAAGGGAAAAGCAACAATTAACATACAAGGGAATCCCCACAAGGTTAACAGCTGATCTTTCAGCAGAAACTTTGCAAGCCAGAAGGGAGTGGCAGGACATATTTAAAGTGATGAAAGGGAAAAACCTATACCCAAGATTACTCTACCCAGCAAGGATCTCATTCAGATTTGATGGAGAAATTAAAACCTTTACAGATAAGCAAAATCTAAGAGAATTGAGCACCACCAAACGAGCTCTACAACAAATGCTAAAGGAACTTCTCTAGGCAGGAAACACAAGAGATGGAAAAGACTTACAATAACATACACAAAACAATTAAGAAAACGGTAATAGGAACATATATATCAATAAATATCTTAAATGTAAATGGATTAAATGCTCAAACCAAAATACATAGCCTGGCTGAATGGATACAAAAATGAGACCTGTATATATGCTGTCTACAAGAGACCCACTTCAGACCTAGGAACACATACAGACTGAAAGTGAGAGGATGGAAAAAGATACTGCATGCAAATGGAAATCAAAAGAAAGCTGGAGTAGCAATTCTCATATCAGACAAAATAGACTTTAAAATAAAGACTATTACAAGAGACAAAGAAGGACACTATATAATGATCAAGGGATCAATCCAAGAAGAAGATATAACAACTATAAATATTTATGCACCCAACATAGGAGCACCTCAATATATAAGGCAAATGCTAAAAGCCATTAAAGGGGAAATTGACAGTAACACAATCATAGTAGGGGACTTTAACACCCCACTTTCACCAATAGACAGATCATCCAAAATGAAATTGAATAAGGAAACACAAGCTTTAAATGATACATTAAACAAGATGGACTTAATTGTTATTTATAGGATATTCCTTCCAAAAACAGAATATTACACTTTCTTCTCAAGTGCTCATGGAACTTTCTCCAGGATCAATCATATCTTACGTCACAAATCAAGCTTTGGTAAATTTAAGAAAATTGAGATCATATCAAGTACGATCTTTTCTGGCCATAACACTATGAGACTAGATATCAATTACAGGAAAAAAATCTGTAAAAAATACAAATGCATGGAGACTAAACAATACGCGACTAAATAATGAAGAGATCACTGAAGAAATCAAAGAGGAAATCAAAAAATACCTAGAAAATGACAATAAAAACATGACAACCGAAAACCTATGGGATGCAGCAAAAGCAGTTCTAAGAGGGAAGTTTAGAGCAATACAATCCTACCTCAAGAAACAAGAAACATCTCACATAAACAGCCTAGCCTTACACCTAAAGCAATTAGAGAAAGAGGAAGAAAAAAACCCCAAAGTTAGCAGAAGGAAAGAAATCATAAAGATCAGAGCAGTAATAAATGAAAAAGAAATGAAGGAAATGATAGAAAAGATCAATAAATCTAAACGCTGGTTCTTTGAGAAGATAAACAAAATTGATAAACCATTAGCAAGACTCATCAAGAAAAAAAGGGAGAAGACTCAAATCAATAGAATTAGAAATGAAAAAGAGAAGTAACAACTGACACTGCAGAAATACAAAGGATCATGAGAGATTACTACGAGCAACTCTATGCCAATAAAATGGACAACCTGGAAGAAATAGACAAACTCTTAGAAAACACAACCTTCCGAGACTGAACCAGGAAGAAATAGAAAATATAAACAGACCGATCACAAGCACTGAAATTGAGATGGTGACTAAATATCTTCTAACAAACAAAAGCCCGGGATCAGATGGCTTCACAGGCGAATTCTATCCAACATTTAGAGAAGAGCTAACACCTATCTTCCTCAAACTCTTCCAAGTATAACAGAGGGAGGAACACTCCCAAACTCATTTTATGAGGCCACCATCACCCTGATACCAAAACCAGACAAAGATGCCACAAAAAAAGAAAACTACAGGCCAATATCACTGATTAACATAGATGCAAAAATACTAGCAAACAGGACTTCCTTGGTGGCACAGTGGTTAAGAATCCGCCTGCCAATGCAGGTGACACAGGTTCGATCCCTGGTCCGGGAAGATCCCACATGCCGCGGAGCAACTAAGCCCGTGCACCACAACTACTGAGCCTGCGCTCTAGAGCCCGTGAACCACAACTACTGAAGCCCACGCACCTAGAGCCCGTGCTCTGCAACAACAGAAGCCACTGCAGTGAGAAGCCCACGCACCGCAATGAAGAGTAGCCCC